>NC_140619.1:22296307-22646307 GCF_057382275.1 Copadichromis virginalis
ACACACACCAACCCCCCTCCCGCCCCCTCTCAGAAAACAAATTCGGGATCCAAGCATGCCACAACAGCAGCTAGGTATCCGCCTATCCTCCCCCAAAGTCACCGCAGGCGCAGCAGCAGGCTTCCCCCGTCCGAGAGAGCACGGAGACTCCACCGAGTGATGCCACTACTGCAGCAAGAAAAGCACCCAGCAACCGCGCATACTGTCGACGCCTGCCGGAGGACCCGACACCACAATCTCGGCCCTTGACAGAAGAGAGAGCCCCCCCTTTCCCCAAACCCCTTCGGCTCTGTTCCCGTCCCGACTCCAGGATGTCCGACTGCAACGCAAGTCCCACCGACCGGGTGATCAAATGTAGGCATGTCAAACCCTGCACGGCCAGTGAGAGCTCCTCTGTGCCAATAATCTGCTGTAACTCATCGTTATTTTTTAGTTTGTTTTGTTTGTTTGTTTTTTTTAATTTAATTTTATTCTGTTTGCATCCCTGCCGTTGCACCACTGTCTCTTATTCGCACGTGTTTTGCTCATCATTTATTATGACTATCATTATGGTTCTTTTTCCATAGCACCTAATTATTACAATAAAAACAGCATATTTTGGCTGGCGTGTCAGCATGCATGTGCCTCTGAACCATTCAGGGGAGGGAGGTGGTGATGGAGGGGGGGAGTAAAGGGGGTGGGGGTATCCAGCACGGTAAGCCATAATCAGGGTCTTCCCTCGTTATTCTATTAGAATTCACCCCCTCACCGTGGCATTACCCCCTTTCTAACTGAGGGGGGTGGAGAGGGGGGGGGGGGGTGTCTCTTCCTCTATGTATAGCCAAAGCGTTTGCGCGACACCCCTGTGCTGCATGAGCTCCATACGCGTTCCACTCCTAGCGGTGGCTTCGCGTTACTGAATAATACCCCACAGAGGCACAGCCGGGAGAGTGATAAGAGGTAAAAGCAGGGAGGGAGATGAGCATCTTGTTCCAATGAAACATCAAGCGGTGTGACGATGACAGCGAAAGGCAGACATAAAGGTAAATAAATGTCGAGCGTACGACCCGCGATAGCCACCGTTCCGTGCTTCTGCTGTGGATGTGGGCATAGTGTCACGGGATGATGTTGCATGTATGCAACGGTGTAAGAAGAACGCGGGGGGTGAGGGGGGGTAGGATGCTGCTTGAAGGGGGCTCGCCATTCGGAAGGGGCTTTTTTCTTTTTCTTTTTTAGCTTTCTGTCATCGATGCTTGTGTGCTGCATATCTGACTGCACGTGATGCCTTCTCTGTGTTAGATGTGCCGAACTGTCCGTCCATATGTTGGCCTACATTATCTTCTATTTGTTTGTAAATCAAATCCGAGTCAAAATCAGATTATTGATTGGAACAGCAGGTAGGCGGACAACTTTGCCAGGCCGAGTGCGCACCGTCATCCCCCCTGTGAGTTTGGCGTACCGGCCGCTGATGTGTGTGCTTGTAACGTCTTGTAACGTTTAACCACCGGTGACCATGACATGGCTCGACCAGCTGTTGTAAACCCACGTTTTTATTAGTAGTATCGTTATTATCATTTTCAAACACGGCCCTGAGTGTCAGTGGGTGATTCTGCTAATCCCGTGCGTATCTTATTTCCACGTCTCCGTTAAGGTCTCCCTGGCTTCCCCCCCACCTCCCTTCCACCCACCCATCCTCCTCTTGTTTCTCTTGAGTGTCAAATGAGAGACAAAATGGAGTTTATGGATGCCGAGCCGCGTATCCGACCCCCATCGCCCGATGAGTATGATGCACAACGCTCTAATGGTGTTGTTGCATCATTAGATTGTGGAATATTTGATGTGTTTTGAGTCTCTCCTTTTCCCCTTTTTTTGTTTGCTTTATGCGCGGGCGGCTATATGAGGAGGAGGGGGAGGCGAGGAGGGTCTCTTGCTTGGGTTGTGATCCGTGTGAGCTTGCACAGATTGTCGTGCTTATCGGGTCACAACGAGGCTGGGCATGGCAGCGATGCTTCCACGCACGCAGCCTGTCACATGCGACGATGCCCTCTCTGTCTCTCCCACTGGCTCCCCTTAATAAACTCGCAAGGTCTCTCTGCCGGAAGAAGAGGAGCTGACAGCTGGATGCGTCGCTCGGGCATGCCCCGGTATTCCGTGGTGCGTCGTGCTCAGAAGGGGGGGGGGGGGGGGTGAGAGCTCTTGCAGATTTTTGCACGTAGGAATTTAGGGCTGCGTGTGCATATGTCTGTGCTGCACCTCTGTGGAAAAACTACATGGATGCAGCTGTGCAGGGAAACCTGGATCCTCTCTGACTGCCGCATCCATCCATTAATCCCATCAGCCCTCACCCTCAAGTTACCAGCTCCCCTCCACATGTGCAGAAGCCACATATCATTTTATATTCGCAGCTCTGCTTTGCATGTGTGTTGTAATGCAGTTAGGTCAACTGAGCTCTTTTGCCAGCAGCGGAATTATCTACATCTTCGTGCATCATCCATCTCACAGACCAACACACACTCATATGCATCTTCTGTCATAAACACACCGATCCATCAGCAAGGTGAGAATGCTGTAGAGTCAACAAAGCCACAGCAAGGATGGGAGCGTCGTCAAAGAGTGGGCATTTCTGGCAGATGGACTGTGCCCGGTAGTTCCCCACATTATAGATTTTTAGCAATGTTCAGCAGAGAGCATTGCACAGACATGGAACCAAAGGACGGAGGCATAAAGAGAGGAATGGACAAAGAGGCAGAGAGTGTGGGGGCGAGGTGAGGAAGAGAGGGAATGAGAAAATGTGACAAGGCCACGGAGGAGGTGAAGTAGCTGGGGTGAGAGAAGGAGGCACAGAGGGACACACAGAGAGAGAAAGGAAGGAGTAGTATTTCACACTGTTGAGTAGCAGAGCATCATCCTAATGGACTTTGCACACTCTTTGATTACTTAACCAACCCAATGCCCTCTCTGTGCATTTGTATGTATGCGTGGGTGTGTCTGTCACAAAAGGCTTATATTTGAATTGCATGTAATGCACACTATTTGAAGACAACACATGTTGAGAGTTTTGCAGAAACCCCTCTGTATGTACAGTAGAGCCATGTTGATGCTATTATAGTTTCAGCAGCATAATTTAGAAACTGTTGTCTCCTCTAGTGGTCACTGGTGACACAGGACAGTCTTATACCCACGAGTCAGTAGCTAGCAATCTTAAATATTCAAAATTTGAACTTTCATCTGTAAGTAGACCACTGACTTAATGCTATCATCAAATACTGCACTGAAATCATAGCTGCTGGGTGACGGTACGGACAGTGAGCTCATTCTTTGTGATGCTGGCTGTATTCTGGGGGGAGTTGTGAGGCTACAGAATGAATTGGAGACCCTTTAAGATGCCTCAAATGTAAAAAAAAAAAAACACAAAACAAAAAACCTTTGCACAATAGGTTGGTACAATAGCTCAATAAAAATCGACAAGCTGGGCACCATTAAAGCACACAAGTGGTGCTAAAAAGCTTTCATGGGCACCAAGAGCAGATATATGTATAAAATGTGTAACAGTGTGTATTTTACCAAAGAAAGGGTTTAAAAAAGTGTAGCATGCTGCTAGGCTAACGCTTGGTTTAACAACACAAGAACAAAAAATAATGTACCTTTATGTGTAATGCTAAGTGCAGTGCTTCTGTTTTATTGATGCTTTTTTTATGGCAGAATTAATATAATTAGCCTGATGACTCCTATTTATTATTGGTCAGCTAGTTTCAGGGCTCTGGTGTTGAGCGTGCTGGCTCACTTTCAGGGCTGACTGTGACACTTGTAGCTTAGAGCGCACCTGTTGAGAAAAATAGCCATTGGTGTTGTGGTTTGAACTGGAATCAGCAGCTAATGCTGTGAGAAAAAACAACATTAGTACCAAGTACCATGCAAACTTAAATGACCCTCATGTTTTCCCCCATTTCATCCAAACACCCCAAATATCTAGTCGTTGTGTGCTGAAAACAGCCCATCAGAACACAAATTAAAACACAAATACCCCTGAATGTGACTCTGCTGGGCTTTCGGTATCCTGCAGTCTGACAGCCCTTACTCATGGTGGATATTTTGGCTTGTCAAACACAGGGTGTGACTAATAAGATTAATCATGGCTATGTTTCATTTAAATGTCCCAGTGTCAGTGTCCTGGTAGCGTGCACTCTGCTGGCTCAGCTGAGTGAAACGGGGCCATCATTATTACAGATAGTTACAACTTTTCTCCTGAAGACAAGTTGAGGTGAATGATGTGAAAAGGTCTGCACCACTAGAGTAGTGACAGAAGAGAAAAATCAACACTTTCCTGTCACCGACCGTCCCAAGCGTACGTAATAACACTGCAAACTCAGTGGATGATACTGTTGTTGTGTCATTACATCTTTTTTAGCTCAGTTGTTACAGTTGTTACTTCCGCTCTGGGTCATGATTTACTCAGGATACTGTGCTAATATGCTAGGATGCATGCTGGCAGATCATACAGGGCAGGCCTTATTATTATTATCATTTTGCTGTCTAATATCTGGTCATATTTAAGGTAAAGAAAATATCATGTGCTGAACTGCATCCTCGCACTGGTTCAAAGTGCAAAGGTCAAATATGCCTGTTATAGCTCATGACCTTTTGAACAAATCACTACATTTTTGAAGAGTACTCGCCAAAGCTGAGTGATCCAATATGCTCACATGCATATATGCATTCATACATGCATAAACCACACACAAACACACTCAAACTCACTTGCACACACACCACATCACCTCTAGCAAGGTTTGGGGCAAAGTTGGCATATTTCCTTTTGGTGTAACATACAATCCCATTCCTCTATGTGAAATGTGCGTGTGTGTCTGTGTGTGTGTGTCGGATTGTGGCATCACTGTTGTGAGCCAGGGGTCCTACCTTGACAGGTCTGTGTTTGCCCTGTGGGGAGGGTGGCAGGGCAAAGGCTATTTATAGAGGAGGTACTCCAGAGAGAGAGAGGGAGAGAGGGATTGTCTAATGAGGACAGGCTGTTAGGGGATGGGCCGTTGTTTCAGTGTGTGTGTGTGTGTGTGTGTGTGTGTGTGTGTGTGTGTGTGTACACAGATGGTCCATCATGTGTGAACTGTGCATTAATTGAACAACTTCAAACGTATCTTTAGCTGTCCCCCCCCCACCACCTCCACCACCTTCAAAGACCCACGAATCCATGTTTCCTGATCTGGGTCAAAGATGGTAGAAACACACACGCACGCACGCACGCACGCACACACATGTGAACAGATGCATCTCTCTCATACACCCCAATTTTTTCACTCCCTCTCTCTCTTTGCTGCTCTCATTCTTTAACCCCCCCCCCCCCCCCCCCCCCCCCCCCCGGTTTCTTACACCTTCATTTATTCATGTACAGACAGTAGACAGTAGGATTGAAACGATCCTGGGAGCTGTGTGTGTGTGTGTGTGTGCGATCACTTTAGATGAGGTCCTGGAGAGGGCAACACATCTAACATACAAACACGTACATATACAGGCGTGCAATCAGCTGTGTTTGATGTCACTGGATGAGCATCAGACGGTTACAGTCTGGGGAGGCTCAGCATTGCACAGTAATGAGTTCATTCATAGCCTGCACGTAACACGTATATGCTGCTCTAATTATTGTGGATACAGCATTTTCACCTTGTCTTCGTATTAACTGGCTGCTTCCAAAAACAATTTGCTTCTCGCCTCGGTGATCTGACGCCCGGCCGATTAGGAGGCACGAGTTTGTTTTGTTTTATACCTCTTTAGTCATATTTTACAACATTTGGAGGAAAGACACAAACGAGGACAGATGGATCATGGGTGCCTTCTACCGTCATTTCTGCAATCTGTCTGTTCTCGCTTGCTGTCACTTCCTGCATCCTGCACCAGCCTGTCTGATCATGAATGGTGTCCCTGTGTTATTAAAACTGATGAAATAGTTCCCCGTAATTGACTTTAGCCATTAGGGACGATGCACACAAAACAATAGGATTCCGATCAGATTCTGCTCCAGTTAGGCTATTAGGCCAGCCCAAACAAATCTAGGAGATTTGGTTGACAGCTATGTCATAGATTTTTCTCTCAGGCTCCCCCTCAGTGCTCTGCAATGGGGAGATTTTTGGCTGAGCTGGCAGCTCTGGCGCCTAATAAATTCCACACTGGGGAGTTCAGCTGTGGAGAGTGGGCCAGAAGACGAAAACAGTACAAAGTGCATGAGGAAAAAAAGACGGAAAAGCTTTCACCTATTTGCTCATCTCGCGCCGTTCGGTCCGTCTCACCTCACACGCACGCTATGCATCACGCGAAGTGGACAGTTTTGGATGAATAACTTTTTCTTTTTTCACTCCACTCCAGAAAGTGGAGTTCACTGTATTTGTCATCTGTACTCAGACAGGGGACAGCTCAGACTGTACTTTCTGGAAGGAAAGTTCCCTCCCAAGGTTGAAACACTTGGCAGCATCACAAAGTGTTAAAATGCCTTAGAGCAGCATTTGGGAGAAATACTGCCAGCCGCCACTTCACTGAGGAAGTGTGGCCGCTGTGGTCTGAGCTCATGCGGACGTTAGAGACACACCATCTTTACTATGCCGATATCTGTGTGTGAGACGCTATTTTACTCAGTATTTCGTTGATGTATTCCTAATGACAACACACATTACATTAATATTAATGTGCCGGTTGTACCCAGCTGCCTGATATTTAACAGCAGGGCTTTTCCAAAGATGTTCGGAAGCCAAACTATTTAGACCTTCACACTGCTGAGAACTGAGAAAAATAGGAAATCATTAAAAGCATCCTACTTCATAGTTTGTTAGAGTGTGCCAGATTAGAGGCGCCAGGGGTAGCACATTTCTGTAATCAACATTTGTCTGTAGTCGTCTTAAATTCTGATATTAATCAAGCAGTTATCTTACTTGTGTTACATAATTTACTCAAGTCTTCCAGAAAAACGCGGGATATAAAAACAGTCATCTGACCTCAGGTGTCCTCCTTATAAGTATAAAGGCTTGCGCTGATGTTTGGGCATACATGGGCTTCATGTCATACTGCCACGATGCATTTATGTGCCAGTGCATGACAGGTGATGTTACCGTGAAAGGTTCATGATTAACTGATTAAGTACAGTTTTTTTGACACTGCACAGTATCCATTAGCAATTGACTAGGACGTCCTCAGTTTTAGTATTAAAGTTAAGACATATGCTTCGATTCTACATCCTGAAATGATTGATTTAGCCTAGCTTATTGTTTATCCCAGTCAATGTGATGCCATCAGAGTGCTTCGTAAGAGCTACTCTTATTGATAACGCTTTCCTTCTTTCTGTATATTACAGTATTCATCCATCCTATTTTATGTAAACAGCTTTAGCATTGTGCAAAGATTTTAGTCACTTTAGATGTGCAGACTCTTAAAGCCTCTCAGCCACACAGGCCTACAGACCAGTTGGGAAGCCCCTGGCAACCTGTGGTCACGAGGAAAAAACGTGTGTTCCCTGATCGGTTAGTGATTGTTGCTGACTGCTGCTAGGTGAACTCAGTTGTAAAGAGGGTGTTGCACCAAAAACCTCCTTGTTGTTGCTTTGTTTGCTAGCAGGTTGGCACGGTTTAGTTAGCTTATTATGATCTCCATTAACTACAGCAGTGCTGCAGCTATTCTTCCTGGGGTTCATCCAAGCAACACACTCTGACAGTGCATTACAAGAACTTACACAGAGTCTGTGTCTGCATGGAAAACACAGACTTGTCTGCAAACACTCACCATTTATTTTCTGAGTTGTAGTGAAACTGGAAAAAGGTGAATGGCAACCTATTTGCGTTGCACTAGTCAAAGTTGGTGAGTAGTCAGCAAGTATTTGCTTACTAGTCGGCGTCTTTCGTGCAAACTATGGGTGACAGCAGCAGTCTACTAGAGCCCAAGGCAATCACATGGAGGTTTCTGGTGCTCCACCATGTACTTCTTTGTAATCAATTTCATTTACCACTAACAACTCGCTAACCAGTTGCAGAATACACACTTCCCTAGTGACTAGTGGTTACCAGTCTCTAGGCTTGCATGAATGGAGATTTAACAATTGGTTTCATCGTGACTGCCCGCAACCTCCAGCAACCATTCACAAGTGATTGGGGAATACGACCAGTGGCTGCCAGATGGCTCTTTGCCATTGTTTCTCTGGCTGAGGCCTTCATCTTCACACCAAACAGTCTCACAACAGTTCAAGAAATAGTCATGAAGTGCAGTTATTTGTACTCTTGGAGACAAATTTTCTCTCTTTTGTGTACAAGCACAGAAGCAGTTCCTGCGACACATGGTGGGGAGGTTAGTGAACTACTAAATTTTATCTGTTGATTTGTCTCTATGGAAACACAGTAAAGCGCTTTTAAATTTATAGAGCAGTTGGAGGGTTGGTGGAAGCAAGTCACGTGCCACTCACACAAGAGACTGCGTTTCCAGTCCCATATGGAACTGATGACTTTCAAACTTTTATCCTCAAGTTGTGTTTAAATTCGCTGGCTGCCATTGCTTTCAGTTACTGTTTAGGTTGGCACCAGGGTCAGAAAAAGGATCATGTTTGGGGTAAAACATAAAGATTTTCAATTTTTTTTTAACTTCAAGAAATGCAATAGCAACAAAGGTGAGCTGACTGTAAATCAAAGTAAGCACAGTTTCTTTCCATTTACACGTTTGACTATTTAAAGTTTTGCCATGACATCGGAACCATAACACACAGTCAGAGCTGAAGGCATGAATTCTTTTATTTTAAATTGGTATTTGTGTTCGTCCATTGTACCTGAGGTAGTTTAAAGCTAATTTGCGTCTGCATTCCCTTGGCAGGTTACAAAAATGTTGCATAATAATAACTTGGTATGAAAGACCAAGTAAAACCATGAGGTGAGCATTTTAACAATAAATGCTAACACAAGCATTGTTGACTAAATTTAGCCAAAATTAATTTAAGAGTTTCCTGGGCTTTGTGGCTGAGGTGCTTGTCTTCAGAAAAAAGACGGTAAATCGCTGCTCCTCGTGGTCTCTGGTGAGAGTAGATAGGCCAGTTGCAATACACCACTTGAAATTATTCTGCGTATTGAACCTTCAGCACAAGATGTGACACAGAAATTTGTGGTCTTTTCTTGTCATCGCCATCAAATGACACATAATGAGCCTTTGTTAGGAACAAAAACATAATTTTCTCACACAGACTTGGAAAAATAATTTCCACCCCCGAAGTCCCTCCGGCAGGTAGCACAGTCAGCGTCATGTATGTGAGGGTCAAGCAGGGTTACAGAACATTCAGTTTAGCCGTTAATATTTAATTCGATGTCCTTCGGGATGAAATGGTTAATAATGAAAAGCTCAGCTGACAATGGACTAACTTGGAATTTAACTCAACCCTGAACTCCACTGGGCTTCAACATTTTTTGTTTTGCTTCCTGTATATTAAGAGTTCAAACTTTGAGTACCTAAAAAAATAATGCTCAAAATCTACTATGGGCTTTATATAAAAGATGGATGTAGATATTTTTGAGCCCAGAGTTTAGCACTATGGCCCCTTAGAGTGGCCAAGCTGTAACCAATTCCTCTCTGAAGTCAAACATTTTAAAATGGGACTGTTACTTTTTGTGTAAAATCTGTAGATTATGTACTACTAACAACATGAACATTATTCATCTTTGCATCCCAGCATATATTTTACCGTTGAATAGCCCTCGGGTGGCGGTCCTTTTTCAACGTCTACTCATGGTTGAAAGTTAGTTCCATACCGAAAGTGGGAATGGCGCTGGTTCCAGGAGCTTCTTGAACATTGCCTGGATGCCAAGAGGCAGCAAGTGTTGAAGAATATTTGTTTTACCATCTCTTTATTGTTCAAAATGCACAAAATGTTCTCCGTAGAAAGGATGAAGAAGAAAAAAAAGACACCTGTACAGTGACCTCAGGCTTTCAGGCCATTTCTTGTCCTGCTGAGCTATACATCTTCATCCTTGAATAGTAAAATCTCTGAGTCTGATGCTGACATCAGAGATAGGGAGGTGAAGTCACCCACAATTTTGATCTAAATGGCCAGAATTTGCTTAAAAGTACTGTTTACATTTTTTAAAAAGGCACTGGTAATAGCAGTGTGAGCACATGCAGAAGATGTGTGGCTTTCTGTTTACCATTTACATACCATATTAGACGTCACTGACAAATGCATTTAATTGCCCTAAATGCATTAACCTGATTGTTATTCAGCCTTTGTAAAAGATCATGTGACTCGACCTCTATTCTCCTGGAAACAGCGTCATCGTTTGCACTTCAATGTTTGCCCAGTTTTTTGTCTTGTAGCGTGGGAGATGATGTCAGGGTTTCATCCGTGTTTGGTGGGATGTGACAACAACTAGTGTTAGCATTTAGCATGAAGCACCTCAGAGCTACTAGCATAGCATAAAATTCTAATGAAATAAAAGGGAAAAATGGTAGATGGACTGTTTCGTATGTACCGTTTTTCTACTCGACTTGACAGCTCAAATCACACTTTTTTCTATGTTTACTTTCTGTCAAACATTCAGACTCCCACAAATACATCGGCAGCAACTTGGGGTTAGTATCTTGCTCAAGGATACACTGGCATGCTCCCTCCCAACCTGTTCTCACTTGATCCACTTTCTTTGTTCAATAAGATCCAGTATAGACTCGTATAAGACGTATGCAAATGCATGAGCCAGACCTATAGGATGATCTGATGGTCGGACTCCTGCAATGGTGTAATATACTGTATATTATGAGTGTACAGTAAGTCTTAAATGCATTTCCTCTGCCTTAATGTTCTCCTCCAGGCTTGCAAATTCATATGCATACTGCAGAAAGCTTTCCATTGTTACAAGCAGAAAATTGCTCTGAGACAGAAAAGCTGTACGGGCATGTTTCTCAGATTTGTATCAGAATCACTTTATTAAATCCAAACAAGGTCTCTTCGTAATTTACATCTGTCTGTCTTTAACCTCTGCACGTGCGCTCAGAGCTATAAGATTGGACTCAAATCTCCTAGCATTCCTCTTGAACTGTACACTCATCAAACGGTTTGCCATTGCCTGTGCCGAACCTCTTCTCGCCTCTATTCCCCAACTACCAAGTATAGTTTTCCCAAGTATAGTTCCTTTCCCAAGCTGTGTGTCTCTGCTGCTCTCTTCACTCTCTCCTACCTGCCCTACTTTCACACTGCTCTCACAATTTACGAGTTTCACACTCCGTCCCTCTCACTTCTACCCTCCTCTCCCTCCTCAGGCTCTCTCGCTGTTACACACATGCACACTTGAGGCCTCAGTTTTACCTTCAACCAGAAATATACATCCACAAATTGAGTTCATGTGTGTGCTTGAGTTTTAAAAGAGTACCGCAGCCCTTCTAACACTGTGCTGGCAGCTTTTTGTAATGACATGTTCCAGCCCGAGTACATTTTGTAGCACAGCTCAGAACAGTGCGGTGCTATATGCCGGTACAGGACGGTACACTGAAGGAGGAGGTTTATCCACATACTGCCTGAGCCCTGTTGTTTCCTTTTATAAATAAATATAATGTCACACAAATACCAGCATGCATGAGTAATTCCTTTTTGGGCTTATGTTCTCTGACAGCCTGGGGTGCACAAGGCTTTTAAAATATTAATCGCTCCTAACTTGTAATGCAAAAATGGTTTTAACATGTAAGAACCGCTGTTCTCAATCGATGGAAAGCAGACCCTTCAGCTTGGCAGCCTGAAGTGTCCTGGGATGTCTCAGCATGCTCTCCTGTGTTGTGTTCAATCTTAAGGTGTGTAAAAGTGTCATGGGGATGCAGTAGCAGTTATCTAGCAGCAGCCTGAGGTGACTTTAGATATTCTGGAACATCTAAATATGAATCAGGTAGATCTTTGTGTGTGCCGGGAGGGTTAACGTATTCAGGGTGTGTTGAGTTTTCGGCGGAACAAAAATCTCAACGTCACCTCTTTCTCCATGTTGATTAACAGCCACAAATGCAGGCTTTGTCAGCAACTGTTCGTGCGTTAACAGACATATTTTGACTAAAGTCACATTGTAATATATTTTATTGCAACGGCTCATTTAGCATTGGCTAAATGACGCCGATGTCTCAGCAATGACTACATTAAACCCTGCTGACTGGCTCCGTGTTTTTGCTGAGCTGCTTATACTGTGAAGAAAGAATGAAAACGCGCGGTCACATTAAAATGTAACGACAGACATCAGCGTGGAACCTCGCGGAGGAGACTGTGGCCTGTTAGAGCAGAAAGAAGAGAGCGAAGGAGCAAGAGGGAGAGGCGAGCGAAAACAGAAAAAAACAGAGAAGGGACAAGAGGAGAGAGTGCAAAACAGAGACAAAGTGACAGTGTGTGTGTGTGTGTGTGTGTGTGTGTGTGTGTGTGTGTGTGTGTGCGTGCGCATTCAGAGCCAGGCCTAGATTTTAGCGTGTGATCTAGGCCATTATCTGTGTTAGCACTGGTGGGGCTCAAACAGGCTCTGTGGATCCTTCATAACAATACCTTTTATGAGCTTGTGTGTGTGTGTGTGTATGTGTGTGTGTGTGTGTGTGCGTGTGTGTGTGTGTGTGTGCACTGCCACTTATACACACTTGTGCAGTCGTGCATGTTAATGCCAGTGTGACATACATGATGTACAGATGCTCCTGCACCTCTGCCGGGTGCAGGAGCGTGCCACATAGTTTCTGCCTGTTTGCTAACAACAGGGCGTGTGTGCGCTTTTGTCAAGCGTGTCTTCATATATGTGTGCGTGTGTGTGTGTGTGTGTGTGTGTGTGTGTGCGCACGCCTTCTCACGTGCAGCTGTGTACTCTTGCTGTATCACCCTCATCGTCAGTCAACCCCCCTCTCCATTGGCACCCTGGGGGCCTTCATTATGTAAGAAAGACATTGCTGCAGAACAGAGGCAGCAGCCCTGATAACTGTGGCAGCCCCTACTTCAGTACAACCCGCTTAGGCCTCCATAACACACACACACACACACACACACACACACACACACACACACACACACACAACGCACACATGTACATACGCGCACACTGCAAGCCTGCAGCAGAGGTATGATCAGGATAATGGTGAGGATTGGGGCTTCTGACAACTGTGGGCAAGCTTGTTGAAGTGTACAGGAAATATCAATAAATCATTTTCTGCATTGTAATACACAATCTCCTCTTTCCGGCTTCTTTCTCCCTCTCCCTGCATAATTTAACTCCCTTCCTTCCATCTCATCCCCCGCACTTTCTCCATCATCTCCACATTTCCATCTCCAGCGGTCCCCTTCCCCCTGGCCCATCGGCTGACCATGAAGGAGGTGTTTGACGCGGAGGGCCGGCCGCGAGTGGACCTGCTCAAAGCTCACCTCACAAAGGAAGGCCGTCTCGAGGAAGCCGTGGCCCTGCGCATCATCGATGAGGGCGCCGCCATCCTGCGCCAGGAGCGCACTATGTTGGATATTGAGGCGCCAGTCACGGGTAAGGAAGGGATTCAACGCACCAATTAGGAGATGGTAGAAAACAGTTGGAAAGCTAACGCGCTTTCTTGCAAGAGTTAGCCGCGCAAAGCGGTTTCCCCGCACAGGGAAGCTGATCAGGTCTCCAACTTTATATGAGACTTCGTGAGTATTGCAAAGTCTCTCTAGAAGAAAGTGTCTGCACTGGGCAGCCATGTTGAAAGACCTATGGAAAAGAAATCATTGCATTTTTTAAACAGCTCTTTCCCCCTGAAAGTTATACTCATTGCTGTTGCAGGAGTCCCAGGGTTATCTTATAATGTCTCTTGACAGCACTAAACGTGTTCCTTATATTTTGCTTTTTAAATTTATTTTACTGGAGTAGACCCCAACTGCCACTCCCACATCTTAACTTTTATTTATATGTTGGGAAAACTGCATTCAACTAAGATAAAGTCCATCACATGATTGATGAAGAACCTGTAAATTTCAGACCACCAATCAAGTTAGTTACATCTCCCACACTGTCTTCCACGATATACTCTTTGGCCTATATTTATTTTGTTGGGCTCTGATCTTTCGTGTTACTCTGTAAAATAACCTGAAATGCACTGTTACATAATTACCAGTTAACAATATAAACCTTAAGCTACAGTCCCACACGCCTACACAAATCCCCAACCTATTGAGGAAACACATATGATCTTTTTTTTCTGTTTGTGCATTAACATAAAGCTTAAACACAAAGCAAAGATGAAAACCAGCACAAAGAGAATTTAAAGCGATTCCGAATCCTGACCGCTCATCCCAGCTTGTTACCTGCTGAAGTTCAGGCTCTGGGTCAGCATACACTCAGCTTTATCATAACTCTGGGTTCTTGGATAGTTTTGTGTTAGCATGCTATCTCTAGAAAGAGCAGTATATGTAGACTGGCACACGAACATGTGACATTACTGCATTACTGAAAATTAAATGTAGCTCGAATTGAAAGGTGTAGCGTCTTTATACCATGGCTATGGTAGGTAACCCTACTCACTGTGGCCTCCAGACTATCATAAGCCAAAAAAGGTGTTCTTTACTATCGTTCACCTGTTTTAAATTGCAAAATGTCTACGTTTTATTTATTAAAAGCATCTGCAAGTCACCCATTGAGCAAAGCGACATCAAAATTAAAAAAAAGGCTACTTGTTTGTTAAAATGCAGGCATGAGTGACAAGCAGAATAGATCAGACATTTCACAGTGAGGAGACAGATAGCAGCAGTCTCACGGAGAGGCAGAGAAATAGAGCTGTGGAGCAAAAAGGCATAAAGATCAGTAATTATGTATTAATCAGAATCCATTCATTGATTCATTAATCTGCCATATGTATCTGCCACCCTTTTAATATGAACTGTTGTTCGGTCGCACTTCACTGAGAGACCCAATTGGCGCAACAGCTCGCTCTGGCTTGGGTAATAGCTGCATGTATTCCCCTCCCAGGGAAATGGTAAGAACTGAGTAGGATGCGGAGGAGAAGCCGGGGATCGAAATCGAGGGAGAGCAAAATAGAAAGAAAGTTTCTGAGACAATGACAGAGATGACAGACAAGCGGCCAGGCAGACGCAGACACTGGCAACCTATTGACTCTGCCTGGCTCGTGTACCTATGTGTCTGTGCTTCTGCGTGCTGCATTTATGCAAATGCGAGCGGTGTGATAATTCTGTGTGGGCTTGTTGTGCCCACGCAGTGTGGGAACATCGCTCAGCTTTCACAGGTACAGATCCCCAGGGACAAGGACAGATAGATGGGCAGATGGAGAGACAGTCAATCATAAGCAGCTTAGTGCAGAGGTTCTCTAACCTGTTTGTTCCCAACGAGCAACATATTGATCCCGCTTTCCTGGTTCCACTTCACCAGAGTCTGACTCAGAAACACACAAAAATTTCCTGAGAGTGTGCCGTGATTGGAAATGACTGTTACATTTCACCATTCGCGCTGTCTTCTCTGCATCTTTCCCCTTTTCCTCTGGTAGAGTCGGACTCATCCAGAGGAAATATTCCTGTTTACCCTCAACTTTCTCAAGATGTTTGTCCAGCAAAATAGACTCACGTAGAAAGAGCTTTCACCAAAAATGCAATATAAAGGGGATACAAAGAATACTTCAGCACTTTGATGCCGTCTCAAAGTATGAGCTCTAAGACAGACAGACAGCTGGATGGCTAAAATCTGAACTGACAGGCTTTTAGGATGTCACACGAAGGCTTCTGGGAGAATACCGAGACAGCTCAGAGGAGGCAGGCAGGTACGGCTCAATTTCACTCATGACATTTCTCATTCCCAATTCCCAGTTCAAATTAAAGCAAATGCTTATAAGTAGTCACAAAAACAGACATTATCATGGCAAGCAGATGGAGAGACAGGCAGACGAAGGCGGTCAGACAGATGCAAAATGGCCATCGTAAAATGGCTGCAGAGGGGAACTATGACATCAACTAAAAGTGAAAGGAGAGACCAGACAGATGGCGAGGGAGGCGGATGGTAAGATGTATGCTGGCAGATCGTACGGGCAGACAGTCCTGAAGTCGTTCAAAATGTGAAGTCTTCAGCATGTGCAGCCTGATTTACTCCTGGAAGCAACTTGTAACAATTCAAAAGAGAAAGCTCACAAAAGCTTGCATACAATAAGATGATGCAAAGGTCAATCAAGAAAGCCAGATACAAACAAATCGGATTTACCCTGAACGTGATTGCACGTCGTCATGAATACATAAAATCCAGCATCGGGTGCGAAATTATAAGCTAATTATTATAAGCTAATTATTATAATTATTATAATTATAAGCTAATCCTCGCTATCTTGGTTAGTAAGGTGTGTTTAACTGATGTAAAAAAAACTGAACACAGAATTCTCAAGTCTGTTAATACAAATAACTCACAGTAACATATTCTCCCCAAGACAAGAACTAACAGACTTAAAAACTCCTTTGTCCCACACGCCATCAAACTGTTTAACTCCTCTCTGGAGGGGAGAGGGAGGGGAAACAGGAGGACAAAGGAGGGGGGAACAACTAAGCTGTAGTGCCTCTTCACCTCACTGTACAATACCTTTTGTGCAATACTTTTGTAAATAGTCAACAGTGCAATAGACCTCAATACTCGAAATGTGCAATTCATTCACTTGTATTTTTATTTTTTATTCCTATTTATTCTATTTATCCCCTTCGTATATTTTATTTATATTGTCTCTGTATTTATATGTGTGTGTGTGTGTGTGTGTGTGTGTGTGTACATATATATATATATATATATATATATATATATATATATATATATATATATATATATATATATATATATATATATATATATAATATTCTGTAACTCTGAAACTTCTGTCGGTGCTGTGCTTTTTGGAAATCGAATTTCCCAGAGGAACCCACCCGAGGGATTACTAAAGTTCTATCTAATCTAATCTAATCTAATCTAATTCTAGATTTGCTAGCCTATGATCCACTGGTGGGTGTATCCCACCTCCCCCTTATCGTAGCCCACTCCCCATGACCCGGAGTTGGATATGCAGTTAAGAAAATAGATCAAAAACTGGACAGATGCCCCAAAAAGCACAAAACTTCCAGCTCTGATTTCTGGTCTTTTTCAGGTAGTTTTTAAACAGACCTTGAAATGATCGAGTAGAATCTTTAAGGAGCTTTTAAAACACATTTTTGCTGTTTTTTCTATCCAAACAGATGAGTGGTGTTTCTAGATCAGCAGCCAGGACAGATATACCTCTGCAGATGCAAATCAGGCCATATGGAGCCACTGAAGCAAAGACGGTCCCATATTTTTGAGCTGAATTTGTTATGTGGGAGCTGAAAACTGCGGTGTTTATAATCCTGACACTGTTGTGTGCTGTTTCCACAGTGTGCGGAGATATCCACGGCCAGTTCTTCGACCTGATGAAGTTATTTGAAGTGGGAGGCTCTCCTGCGAACACGCGCTACCTCTTCCTAGGGGACTATGTGGACAGGGGGTACTTCAGTATTGAGGTGAGGAAGGATTGGGCACACTGTGTATACGTCTTATTTATAGTGCTGTGCATTCAGTTGGGAAAAAAACAACTATCCTTGTTGCTATGTATGCCAGATTAGTGTATGTGGTGTACATTGTATTGAAGTCTATTATGCACATTCCAGGGGCAAGGTGTATTTTGGTATTCAGTATTGCAGATGTACAAAAAGTACTTGAGATTAGCAGTGACACGATGCACTATATGTGTCTGACAAATGCACATATAAAGATGCAATTTAGAATTCGTGACCAGGGGGTCCTTGTTACTGAGATCAACTTCCATTCACTATGTGTTTCTACAGGACAGGCAACAATTTAAGGACAGCAAACGCTAACCAGAGTGTAGTTTGCTTCTTACTGTAAATATGCATGAAAGTTGGATGGAAACAGCACGGTATTCCAAGAGCTGTTTGAATATTTGATTCTTCAAAATGGATGAGGGCATCATAAAGAAATGTGTGATTACGTTATCCAGCAGAAATGTGGTACAGATGAGCAGACTGACTTGAATCCACAATATACAAGCGCGTGAATGTCTCAGCCTGTCAAGTCACCGTGGCATATGGGATATGTCGCTGACACGGAGTGAGTTTGGAGCAGAGGGAGCGATATTTAGGCCACCTTCCTAACACATCTGAAGGGCACATAAGGAGGAGACTAAATGTAGAACAGAGATGATGGTGTGTAAAGGTGAGAGAACATCCTCTGAGCCATTTGTAGGGTTTCCTAAGTGATAAGAGTAAAAAAGCCAACGTGATAAATAAACACACATCCTGCTGTACTCTAATGACCAAACTGTTCAGCCCCAAAATTTGAGCTTAACTTTGATTCTAGGCAATATGACATAGTTTCAGATTAATGCTGCACATACAAGACAGTTTTACAGTTTTTCCTACTGATGAAGACCACCCTAATGGCCATTCATAGCACAACAATGTAATTAAGTAATAGACCAAAAACTTAAATGACAGTAAAGTTCCTGTTTTTCACCGTATGCTCTAGAAATGAGAAGTTTTACTTTACAATTTAAGCCTGAAGAGTCCAGCCTGTTCTCACTCCCAATGCGTAATATACCGACGATTTGTCATGTCCCGAGGCATTCCATAGGAACGCGGAAGGTGACCTTCCACGTTCCTATGTTGCGCGCCAGATTGTGGATGAAATCGAATAGAATTACACTCCCGCGGTAACACATGTTTCAGCTGTGTATTCCAGCCCTGACCCTAATCATAACCTTATTCTTAACGTTAACCACCACCTTAATCGTGAAGTGTTTTCCAAAACGATTTATGCAAAATAGACGTACATGTGCAGATTTAAAACCAAACGGCTCTCATGTTTCCTAATTTTTCCGAACTCGTAATATAGGGACGTGTTGGGTGGTCAAAAGCGTAATATACCAACGATTTGTCACCTAGCGTAAAATGTTACGCTTTGGGAGTGAGAACGTGTTGGAAGAGTCATACAGACAGATTTCTTTCATTTACTATAGCAGCATTTAGAAAAACTATTGGAATTGTACTTCTTCTTATATCATGAGATTATTCTGAGATTAAATGTGTACTTAAACTTCTGTACATTGATTAAAAAGGGGAGTTTGCCTGGTCTGGCCCACTTCATATCAAAGTGGGCTGTTTATGGCCTGCGATGTAAAATTAATTTGACATCTGCACTCTTTGAAAATCGAAATGCTGTTGCAGTTGTGTACCTGCTGAACTCAATTTCTCATGTTTTCTCTTCTTTTGGTGAATATTTAGTGTGTGTTGTATCTGTGGTCACTGAAAATCCTCTACCCAAAGACGCTCTTTCTTCTCCGGGGGAACCATGAATGTAGACATCTGACAGAATATTTCACCTTCAAACAAGAATGTGAGTTGGCTTTTCGTTACACGGCCCATTTTTCTTTTATTTTGGGATTGGTTCTTCCGCTCCTTTCACCCTCCGATGTTAAGCAGTGCTTATTTAGTTTTGATTATTAGTGGTTTGAACAGATCTTGTAAATCTCAGCTGACTGGAGAACATATTTTCAGTTTGGTTACAAACTTGGCGAAAAAATTAGCATGCTAACTGGTTCAGGATCATACATTTACAACTTACACTGCTCAGTTTACAGCTAAGAGTTTATTTGTGCTTGAATAACACCTAAACATGGTTTTTAAAAAAGAGGAAAAATCAGTAATTAGTCAGTATTTCCTATAGCAGGTATCATGTTTTGTTGTATTTTCAAAGCCAGGCGTTATTAGCTAAAGGTAGCTAGCTAGCTTAGTTAGCAGGGTGCAGCTAAAGATAGCACAGAGATATATACCTGCTAATTATGTAACATATTAATATAATACAACAATACCACTTTCTGAACTCATCTCAGAGTTGATGGAAAGAATACTAATAAAAATAACACAAAACATGCCACGACTTTTTTTTCTGTCAAACTAGCTAATATAAAGAAAACCAACACCTTTTCAATTACACAATTTAGCTGAACACCTATAGCAGGTAGTTAATGGCTGTCTTCCTACATAATTAGCTTTAGGGAGCAGTTTTTTTGCAGCAGGCTGTAAATGTTTTTAACATGTGTATCTGCAGTTTTGCACGTTCAGGTTGTCTTAAGTTTGCAACCCTAAATGTAGCTTTCAGGATTGCTATTGTAGGTGAAAAGCTGATTAGCCCTTACACGTTATACACGACTGCTGAGAGAATGACACCATGTAACACGCGTGCAAATCGTGTTGAGCTGTGCTGTGCTTTAGGTGGCGAAGCTCTGATTGGATCCGCTTTATTCCATTACCTGATAGTTTCACCTATGGAGTTAAATATTTTCTGCTGGATCTCTTCTCATCCTCCCCCTCACCATCCTTACTTTTCTGCCACTGGCATGTTGTGTCCGCCCTCTCTTTCTCTCCCTCCATCCTTTTGCTCTCTCCCCCAGTGTCTCCCTCTGTCTCTCTGACTCCTCCGTCAGCGAGCTTCAGCCTCCTGTCCGAGAGTGGGTGATTAGCAGCAAATTAATTTGGCCCTTAATGATTGGCTCAGGGACTTACTCCTCTGTGTCTGATTGGCCAAGGGACGAGGAAGCTAATTTCCCTTGGTGCTCATGGCGAATAGTGGTCGCCCTCAATTACCATCTGCTATGTGTGTGTGTGTGTGTGTGTGTGTGCAGCACGAGAGCATGTACTGTGACTGCATGCGTGTGCAAGTGTCTTCATAAATGTTTGAGAGTGTGGAAGGAGCTGGTGGACTGGCAATAATGAGCCCTTGCTCTACACAAGGCAGATGGGGAGGTTGACAAACATACTCCTCGCTGTCACACACACACACACACACACACACACACACACACACACACACACACACACACACACACACACACACACAGAGGCTGGCTACTGTACGCTTGTACTCCACAAGACTGGCTTTGATTTGTGTACGTGTCGTTTCATGTCCTTACACTCTACCTTCTCTCTTCCCCAGTCATCTCCTCTCGTTCCTTCTTATAACCTCTCCTCCTTCTCCTGTCTCCTCCCATCAGTCTTTCTCCTTCTCTCTTTAGCGTTCTTCTTTTCTCGCCTCCCTCCTCCTCTGCTGTCTAAAAACCATCCTCTTCCTCTTCTTCTTCTTCTTCTTCTTTTCCAATCTCCTTTCAGCTATTTTTAATCCCGCGGTTTTGATTTTATGTCAGATGCATTGTTACGCCCATGTGTGAAATGTACTTTAAAAGATGCCGTGTCTTGGATGTTGTTATTGATATTGCTGCCAATTCAAAGGAGTTTTTAATACACACAGACACACATACAAAAAAGAAGAAAAAAAGTGACATGTCTATGCTGCTTTGTGTTTATATTTGGGTCATTATTTAAAATGCTGTAATAGTGAGATTTGTGTTTTATTTTATTTTTTTTGTCTGGTATCTCTGAAGTGGCATTTCTAAAACAAAATCCAACATCATCAGAGAGGAGAAAAACAGGTCATATGGGAGTGCTGGAGAAGAGCTGGCCCCATAAATTATTAACGCGTTGTGTGAAAATCCCACACGTTAGTGCCCTTGCACCCAAGTGAACCAAATGACGTGGTAACACTTTACGGGAAGGGTATTATCGTGAATTCATTCGTGATTTCATGCACGAAAAAGCGTCACTAATATGTGAAAAAAAAAACATGACTCATCAGGAAAGTGCATGAATTAACAGTATCTCATGCATGCCTTAATGCATGAACAATGCATTAATTAATACAACACCTAAGGTATTTCAGTCATCTTGATTCATGAGTTATTAACCGTGTGCACCGACAGACTTAAAAAGAAAACACTGAGCAGAGGCAGTGAGTGTGTGTTCACTGTCTCTGCTCAAATGTTCTAATCGTGGTTGACTAAGCAAAACGTCTTTATGACTTCGTCATGTTTGAGGGGCCTAAGGTAAAGTGGCGAGCTGGGTATTGCTTTATTAACATTGATGAATAACAAATGAAAGTTGAAGGAGATTTGTGAGCGGGAGACAAAGATAAAAGATGGTTAAAGCCACTTTTATGTCACCCATTGGTTTGTACACACTTTTTTGAAGGTTAACATTAGGTGGTGAAGACGTGGTGAAGACGTCATGGTTAAATAATTATTCTTGAAAATAATCAGAATTGGTCAGAATAGACATTCACTACCATTACTGCTTTTTTTGGTTATTAATTTATTGTTCTTTCTTTAAGGCACGCACACTGCAGTGTCATTCTTGGTCTGTTACACACAAACACAATTAAAGCTATTTACTGCACAAAGTAATGTATGATTTTATATATATGTACCATTACCACAGCGTGTTAGCAATCGTGTTTTTAGACTGATTCTGTCTGAAGCCTTCAGATTACTAACTTCTGTCCATGTAAAGGCTTGTTTGTTCTGCGTGCATCAGTCTCCCAGTGACAGGGACCGACTGTGCATTTGTAGCAATGGTGGCTATTCAAAGCATGTCAAAACACACTCAGGCGCTTCCTTTGTTTCAAGTCTTGAAATGTCTGTCTACTCCCCCAACCTGCAGGTAAGATCAAGTACTCAGAGCAGGTGTATGACTCCTGCATGGAGGCGTTTGATTGCCTGCCTCTGGCAGCCCTGATGAACCAGCAGTTCCTATGTGTGCATGGGGGGCTTTCACCAGAGATTCACACGCTGGACGACATCAAGAAGGTAAAATCAAAGACACACGAGCAGTTTTGAGTTATCACTGCTGTGATAACAAAACAATGATAACTTTTTTGACAAAAAGTGGTGTTTAATGACATTTTTTGTAGCTATGGGGTGAATGTTTTGTCTGTATACAGTAATATTTTTCACCTTATTTTACAGAATTTTCTATTTGTATTTATTTCTAAGTATTTGATAAGCAATGCTGACCATTGTGTAAATAAGGCATCAATCAGCTCTTAAAAAATAATGGTTAACTGTCTTTGAGAAGTACTAAAAAAAAAAAATTGCTGAAATGTAATGAAGAACTGAATCTGAATTCATTTTAAACCTTTTCCTGTTTAATCATTATGTAGTAATGCATAAAATGTATATAAAGTGATAAAACAGCCTTTTAAAAAACATTTGTAATAACTAAATTACAGAGCTGAAACCTACCAATCAGATTGAGAAAGTCTGGTTTGACAGTGTAGAAGTTGTCATATAGAAAAGCTTAAAGAAGCCAAAGCTAACTTCACGTATTGTTTACTAAAGGCCTACACAGAGCAAACAAAACAATGAAAAATAGAAAAAATATCCGTTTTGGTCATACCCTTTGTTATTCTGCATAACTAAATGAATTAGTTGTTGAATCAAATCACAGTGGAGAGAAGAATCTAGACCTTGTAAACCTAGCTTAGCAGTAGCTACAGCTTTGCCTTCAATTCAGGTGACAGGGTGTAGCTAAGTCAGGTGTTTAATGAATACATTATTTGTTCTTTTCTTTTCCTACTTACACAAAACAGTGATGCGTTATATTTGTTGTAACTAGGAAGTATAAATAATGATAGTAAGGAGATTTGGCCTAGAAAGCCATAGAAACACATTTATTTTGTAGACAATGCATTTAACCCTTGCATCTGCATTCCCAAAGACATGGTGTCACTTTATATTCAGCATCCTGGTATATATGTAAGTTCTGTTATAGAGAGTAATCAGCCTGCAAATGCACAAAAAGAAGAAAGATCAGCCTTCGTAACTGTCCACAGTTTGTTATTCATTCTCAGTTTCACCGTTTCTCCAGTTCCTGCTCTTTGCCTGTGCAGGATAAGGAATACAAGAGCAAGGAAAATTAATCATGCATGCAACATGAGATCGACCTATGTGCAGCACTCAGGCACATTCATTCAGCAGTCATAAACCAACTTTTATTTCAGCTTTTTAGCCTGCTCCGAGTGTGTTCATTAGAAACCATAAAATAACCCCTGTGTGTATACAGTTCACTGAGCTCCAGAGCACAAAGGCACACACATGAACACAGAGACGCGAGAACACATACTTCCTCATCTAATGGCAGTGTTTCCATGGTGAATCTGCTGGTGTGACATCTTCTCCCTCCTGTGTGGTGGGGGTTGCCATGGAGATGCTCTGCTCTGACAGTATGTGTTTGTGTGTGTATGCTATGTGTTTGCTTTTCTTTCTCCCCTGATTTATCCTATATGTGTTGGAGGGTTGTTTACATGACTGAAAATGTCTTTCATGTAGAAAATCTCTGTTTCTGTAAGCTCACATTTCTATACTTCTGTGTGTGTGCGTGTTTTTTTGTCCTAGTTGGACCGGTTCAAGGAGCCTCCGGCGTTTGGGCCCATGTGCGACCTGTTGTGGGCCGACCCCCTGGAAGACTTTGGCAATGAAAAGACCCAGGAGTACTTTGGCCACAACACGGTCAGAGGGTGCTCCTATTTCTACAGGTACAGGAGGGTAGAATTACTCCTCAAGGTGTTGTGACGGCAAAAAAAACATTACGTAAGAGCCCTGACATTTTATTTTTGAATGGGAATGAATATAGTATGGCAGCCTTGCAGCAGCAGATCCCTGTGCTTATGAAGCTCAAAGGCAGAGCTAAGAGCTGACCTGGTACTCCAACAAGCCAGTGTGGATGTAATATTCTGGGATGATGGTTCACAGCAGAGACAGTACTCTTTAAAATCACCACCTGAAAGAGAAAGAAGTTCTCACTCATGTCCCTGACTCCGGGTTTTCTCTTGGATAGGTCGATGTCTCTTTCTAAATGATCTGAGCGCCCTGTCGCTACCGTGCATGAGCAACGTGCGATGCTCACCTACAAATTAGAAATCTAATAAGTTTCAGGTCGACTTCAAGCTGCAGGTTTGGGATGTTGTTCCCGAGCAGAGAGAACGGGAGAGACGCCTCGTGTGCGCGTTTACACCACATCCGAGATCCACTAACGGTCGCTGGGATTTGTAGAAAATCTTGGCTACTTTACACACACATACGAACACCAAACACGCAGCACACACAGTTCCGTTTCAGCATGAAACGATATCCCACAATCCCCAGGGAGACTGCACGGTTCTGTTGCTATGACGACTGGCTACTCCTGCCAGATATGGAGTGATATTAAGATACAGTGAGAGAACGAGGGAGAGTAACATAGGAGGAGGGTGGCAGGGGGAAAAAGATGAGAAAGTAAGAATGGGGGGCATGTACAGACGAGGGGGAGACGGTGTTTAGAAATGGGTGTTGTGACATGTTCTCTGTGGCAAACACACCGATTTTCTATGTTTAGGAGACACAGCATCAATCAGCCAACTAGTGTACAGTCAGCACACCTCAGCACTGAGGCAGCCATAAGCCTGGCTCAGGCCTGTCACTCCTCACTCATGCCCCCTGCTGGTCTCAGTCAGACACTACCTTAGAAAACAAAAGCCTACTCATCACCCACTGCCAGACTTTAAATATCTGTTTTGTGGTTTACAGCAGCCTTGACATATGACTTGTTTGTTATGTAAAGTGTGTTTTACTGCATCTCTTTGAATAATTCTTCCCCTTCATGTTTCTTCCTTTGCCCTCACTTACTCTCACTTGTTGTCCCTCTCTCTCTGTCTCCAGTTATCCAGCAGTGTGCGAGTTCTTACAGACCAACAACTTGCTGTCAATCATCAGAGCGCACGAAGCACAGGATGCCGGGTGAGCTGACCGGCTGCTGCGGCTCATTCCTTTCTCTCAGCTTAAATGGGCACACCATTTCATTTAATGGCTTACCCTGACATTTCATGTTCTGAGCTGTTATTTTTCATTGTCGGGGAATTGGCACATTGCAGGAAAAGAGGCGGCGCAATTTTCACCCTGAAACTGTGTGATTAGCATTGTTAAGAGTTGGTCTGACTGAGAGTGCACCAACAGCCGGTGCAAGATTCAACCCTAACTAACTCAGCACAGGAAGTCAAAGAGGCTGCGTACACTTTGTACTAAAAGTCTGAATAAAATAGTGAAGGGAAAAAAATTGTGACCCAAAAATGCATTCCTGGCATCTATTATCTCACTGAAAATCCTCTAGATGTAATGCAGCAATTAAGGCAGCGCTGTGTTCTGTGTGTGTGCTGTTTGGTGAACCCATTAACAGTATTTGGTCTGTCATGCAGACAAGTAGTCTGGGTAATCATCCAGAGGTCTTAATGCACTTGTTATAGGATGGCCAAAAAACAAGCTATTTCAGTCGCCAGGCTTCTGCACCTGTGCAGAGTAGCTAATGTGGAGATAAAACATGCATTCATGGTCAAAAAAACAAAAAAGAGACTGTTCGATGAAGTAAGCAGCTGCAGTGTGGATACAAAATGAAGCAGCTTTCACCTGAGAACTTACAAAAGACATTGTATTCACTGCTGTCTCTATGAATTCTTTGATTGAATTCCTGAAGCCCTTGATTTGTGAATGTGCCGTTGCTGCATTATATTCTCCAACAATAGTGACAGCACAAAGAGAATAACGGCCAGCTCACTCAAAAAAAAAATCTAAGCTAGCTGCTACAGGAACTACCCTAAATGGTGAGTTTGTCTGGGAAAAATTGGTTTCTCTTCACTGAAGTTTAATAAGCAGTGAGAATCTAAAGCTGTAGCTCGGTGGATTTACAGCAGCACACTTTCCTGTCAATATTACCTGATGAAAATGTGTGTTGTTTATAGCGGCCTGACAATGAAAAAGGATTTTTTTCCCCTAAACCACACAAATCCTAAACAAAGGGGGGGGAATCAAAACATAACATACAAATATTATCATAAAATTCACACAGAACGTGAACCACGCTCTCCTGGGTGAAATTGTTAGACCCACTCAGCCACCACAACCCAGAACAGTAAAGTTTTGTTTTGATAATTTGCATATCTATGCAGGCTTCCGATGCCCAGTAGCTTTTTCTGTTTTTTTACTTGTCATTTTCCTCTGCTATGCAAGGCAATCTGGTCTATTTCTGTTCTGTTAGTTTAAAAGAGTGTGGCTGTCTCACCTCTAACCATCCCCTGGCTGCTTTAGAAGACCTGCAAAGCAAATCTTTGTTTCTTTCATCCACAGCGCGGTGTCCTATTTGAGTGGCTATAACGTGGGCGGCTTGTTTGTCTCTCTTTCCTCAGGTACCGTATGTACAGGAAGAGTCAGACTACAGGTTTCCCCTCGCTCATCACCATCTTCTCCGCTCCAAACTACCTGGATGTCTACAACAACAAAGGTCTGACTGACGTGTGTTATCCAATTATTGTAGAGCAAACTGTTTGCGTTGTAAGACTTCTCAGGAAAATCTTTACATGTACGGCTGGATGGAAACATTGTTACCTCCTAGAGGACCAAGCTTTCAATAGGTTAATATCTGCTTCTGTGTGTGTGTGTGTGTGTGTGTGTGTGTGTGTGTGTGTGTGTGTCTAGCTGCGGTGCTAAAGTATGAGAACAATGTGATGAACATCCGTCAGTTCAACTGCTCCCCTCACCCCTACTGGTTGCCCAACTTCATGGACGTCTTTACATGGTCGCTGCCCTTTGTTGGAGAAAAAGGTACCCCCCCCCCCCCCACACACACACACACACACACACACACACACACACACTACATTACAAATACCATGGAAGAGCATGTTGAAGAGGAAGTGCAAAATCTTCCTCTTCCATGTGAAGATAATTTAGAAACCATTTAATTTTGAAAGTGAAAGTAAACCTTCAGTTGAACTTCTCCAGTGAGAGAGCTCCTCTGCTCAGCTACTAACAGAGTTTGCACGGTATGCATGCGTAGTTTGGGATCCTGGTCCTTGCTGGTGTCTACTGGTCAATAGGGGAGTTGACTGGATGTCTGTGAGATTCTGAGACAGAAGGAGAAACTTAAAGTCTCTGAAGAGAATTCATGTATTCTCAAAGATCACCAGATTTGACTCGTTTGACCTGTTTGAAGGCAGGGACAACCCGCAGTGGGTGGACTGGCTTCCTCTATCTGTCCAGTGTAACTGTGGGCGGATGGCTTGTGAGGTTTAGAGGCTGCTGGCCTTTCAGGCAGAATATGGCTTCAAAACCAGCAAAGTGTGGCATCAGAATCTGGGCTTTATTTTATGGAATGTGTAAATATATACAGAGCAGCTGGGAGGAGGAGCTGCTGAAAGAAACCAGGGGACACGAGTGGTGCTAGATATGTCATACAACCTGGGACAGTGGCACCTCAAAACAAGGCCGACGACGGCTGGAACACATATTAATGTCAGTGAACAGGACGTCTCAGTTCATTTTTTTCACCAAGATAAGCTTCAGTATAGCGGATTTTTAGCATCAATTACAACCTTGTGACAAAAAACAGTTGTGTTGTTAATTCTGGTTGCAATCAATAAACATATATGTTTTCTCTGCAGTTTGAAATTGAGCTGAAGACGATATATGTTAATGGTTCCAGGTCAAACTGACCTGAGGGATACCAGTTTGATAAGCGATTAATAAAATGGATCGCTGATGTACAGTAACAGAGTGTGATTCTTGATATCTTCATCTTTGTCCACTCACAGCCCTCTAACGTCTTCACAGCTGGACATAGTTCAGCTCCGTCCTACTTACATAAAAAGATTTGTTCACATTTTTTCCCAGAAAACATTTTTATTTTTCACAGTAGACACTGAAACATGTCGTATCAAAGGGTGTTAAGGGGTAACAATCACATGATGGCTCATGTTCCATTAAGGGATCGCGGAGAGCCGGTGTGAAGGTCTGCTGTCACATAGGTCGATAATTTACCGCTATTCATTGAAGGACACGATAATTACCCTGTCGTTAACATTTTGACTAGTACCTAAACTGCATGAACCAGTTGGCAGTTTTGTTGTCCTTTTATAGAAGCGTATCTGTGTCTGTTTGCCCTGCAGTGACTGAGATGCTGGTCAATGTTCTGAGCATCTGCTCTGACGACGAACTCATGAACGATGGAGACGAGATCTATGACGGTACGAAGCCGCCAGCATTGATTTTTTTAAGGGTAGCTAGCGTTCTTCTTTTCTTCTACGTATCAACTTTCAATAACGTTTCTGCTCCACTCACTTCCAGCCAGTGCAGCGGCAGCGAGGAAAGAGGTGATCAAAAACAAGATCCGAGCCATCGGGAAGATGGCCAAAATGTTCTCCGTTCTAAGGTGGGTCAATTTGCAGTTAAACATGCGTGTGCGCTTGCCTGCACATGCTCGGTTTGCCGCAACTTCTGCAGAAGCTGGCAGTCATCAGATCCTCACTTTTTAAAAGAGATTTTTCTAAAATCTGTCTTTTAAACCACAATCGTGTTTTTTTGCATGTTTGCAGGTGTGCAGTGTGTGAGGAAGTGTGTAATTCTTTCTCTTTATCACCTGCTGTCTTCTTTTACCCACACACATCTGTCACACACACACACACACACACACACACGCACACACACACACACACTGTCTCTGTTTCTCAGGGAGGAGAGTGAGAACGTCTTGACCCTGAAGGGACTGACCCCGACTGGCATGCTGCCCAGTGGCGTTCTCTCTGGGGGCAAACAGACCCTGCAGAGCGGTGAGCGTTTCATTCACTCACACACACATAAGCACACACACAGTCACATGCACACAAACTTAACCCCGAACTCATATATAGAAACACAATGCCACACAGACAGTTTGAGTATCTGCTTTGGAGCATCCTCCGGTTCCTCCATGCCCTCTCTCCTCTTCTCCTCCTCCTCCAGCTGTTTTTCTCCTCTCATCCTTCTGCCTCACTGACTCACTCCCTCTCTCCACCTCACCTCGCCAGCGCTGAAGGATACTAACAGCCCACTGGTTGCCTGTGTGTGCGAGTGTCAGAGAGAGTGTACGAGCGAGAGGCTGAGAACCTGAGAATGACACCAAAATACAGGGCAAATGCATGTGTGTGTGTGAACTAACAGCAGCTAATGCTAACACCAGGTGCCCTCTGAACCTGCTGTGGTCTCAGTGCTGCTCTGAGGGCTTTGCTTGTTTAAAACCTGAAACATGCCCCTTAGAAGGGGGTGTCTGGTAGTTGGGATATTTAATTAATGCTAATATTGAAATTATATGGATGTTACACATGATATTGATGATACAGAGTCTCTCACTTGTGTATATTTATCATGATGACATCTCCACAGAGCTCTAACGTGAATTTGGCCAACAGAATAGCATGAAGAAAATTTCACGTTCAGCTAAACAGATATTGGTCCAAGCTGGCCGTCAAAAACTGCAATCTTTCACTTCTGCCTTAGTTCATGGTGCTCGTCATAAATCGCATAATACCCGTCTGATCTCCCAGGCCAGCGTGAGGTCACGTTTTATGTTTTATGACTTCCTGTTTGATTTTTGGATCACCCCAAAGTTCTGCCTACACTGTTTTCCAACCAGAGATTGTTTGACAACATTTAGCTCAGCCTGTCGGAGCCTCCTCAGCAAGCGCTGCTCACCCATACGGCAAAGATGTTTACGCATATCTGCACAGAGCATGTTTCAGCCTTCACTTCGTTTTCCTTCTCCTCCTCCTTTCTTTGTACTCCATCTTTCTCTCGGACTCTGTCATCTCCTCTCTCTTCCTGTCCTCCTTTCTTTCTCTTCTTTTGCCCATCCTTCAGCTACCATTGAGGCCATTGAAGCTATCGAGACAGTTAAGGACGCCGAAGGTAAAATCCCACTCATTTCACTGTGTGGGCGCGTGTGTTATATGTGTGTGTGTGTGTGTGTGTGCGCGTACGGACGTGTGTGCAGCATGGCTGCGCTCTCAGCCGCCCATGCTCATAAGGTCATAGATATTTCCTTAGACACGATGCACTCAGCTCTTCTGACTGCATCACCGCTCTCAACAAAGCTGCTGCATGCTGGAGCCACCACATTAAAGCACACAACATGCATAAACCTTTCTTTTTCATCCTCTTGGGAAACAGGAAACACATACAGCCATATATTTGCATTCTGTTCAGATGAAACACGCAGAGAATATTTTCTCCACACACACACATTTACAAGAAGAGCGGGAATGTGGGCGGGAGAGGATGTTGCAATGGAGGGCAGGGTCACCCAGACCTCCTCACGGACTGCAGTGTGTTAGTGTTTTTCTATAGTTTCCATAGATGCTGTAGTTCTGTAGAAGATGAGCATGCAATCAATCTGTTTCTCAACAACCTACAGCAGAACTCGGGCCAGATCAAAATTTGCAACATTTGCAATTCGCTGAAGAAACATTTACACTGATCTGCCACAAAACTCGTCTTTTTACTTAGCTTTCAGCCTCCTGCAGCGTATTCACGTGACCTAGATTCAGAATAAAAGTCTTTGCTTACACCAAGAGATGGCAAGAAGGCAAGCTAGTGTGGCTGAAACTTCTGCAAACCCAACTGCAAAAAGTTGGGTTTGGAATTATACAGATACAGTTTCACGCTCAAAACCTTTGCAAAGAAAAAAAGATTAATTTGGCATATGGATGCATTACATTCAGAGGCGGCTGCCAGGTCTGCCAGGTTCTTTTGAGCTCATGAACAGATTGTGGTCATGGATTGTCTTTTGTGTATCATGCCCGGCGTGCTCAGGCCCAGTACTCGGCACGCTTCAGTTACCCATACTATTTTGTGTTTGTACCTTTAGTGCTGTCTTTGGCTTACCTGAAGTACAGACCATAATTTGTTTACCCAAATGAATTATGGGTATCGCCTGTGCTGTAGTTTTCTGTCATGTTATATATGATTTGTAGTTGGGTGTTAGACATGTGCTTTGTAGTACAGTGGCATCTGTGAGCAGCAGCATGTGTGACAGTTGTCTTGTGCCGTTGTTGAAGAGTTGGCGTTGGCCTCTCCAGACAGTCCTCCTTATTGGTACAGGAGCATATGCTGGAACAGAGGTTTACCTGGTCTGGGGTGACAGCTACTACAACGAATCAACCTTAATGCTGGTCGATGTTTTGTCTAATTTAAAGACACACCGTTTAAAGACAACTGAAATAAAGCCAAGTCTACAGCCATGCTAACTCTGTGAAATGCTTCCACTAGCATGCTAACAGGTTTACGAATGACAGAAGGAACACGCTGCTGAATTAATACGTTTAACTGAAGTCCAGATATGCGTGAATGACTGACTCTTCAGTGCGACAGAACAGACTGTGATAATTTGGATCTGGTGTACTGCTAATGTGTTTGTGTGCTTTGCTAACATTTGACGATTAGCAGTAAATACAAAGCAAAGCTAATGCTACGCGAGCATGAGCAAACATCTGACAAATAATAATAATATTAATAATAGTAATGGTGACTAACTCAAACATAAAACCCATTTAACAGATTTATCAGAGAACACACATAATAAATGTCCGTTCAGTCATTTCCTCATTTGCACCTTTAAAGCATTAGTGTCAGTTGGTATGAAGTTGTAACTCGGATGAAATAAAAACAAAAAGCAGATGCGCATGCTTTTGTTTCATAATGACTCTAAACACTGCTGACTCACCTGTACTGCTTCCCATAAAATTGCCATCTGATAATATCTTGCTGCTCTCTGGAAACCAACTGGTTTCACTTTTTCTTCTGTGTAAAGATTTATTGAAAAGCGCTATAAAAATCCTTTTGCATGGAGGTGCAATCAGCTCTATCTAACTCTCAGCAAATAAATATTCTTCCCAAAATGTTGAAGCACTTCCTGAAATATTTGTCAAGTCCAAAGCGGAGTAAAGAAAATCCTGGTGGTCACTATGACCTGACTAAAATTGGTGGAGTGCTTCTTTAAGATATCAATGCAAGGTTAAAGCTGCCCCCTTAGTCACAAACAAGGAGTACTCCCAAAGCCAAAAGGGAAGAACATGAGGGAAATGGAAAAATGTGACTACATGTCCTTACCTGTAAATTCTGTGAGCTCCTTCTGTATATGATGGTTTGAATGAACAGCTAACTGTCAGAAACTTGTCCCGAGGGGAAAAGACATCTTAAGGTCTTACGAAAGACCGATTGTGCTCATATTGTTTTTCTCATAACATCTTACCAACCACTTTACTCACTGCTAATCTAAGGTCAATGTCCAGATAAACACCGGTTCATGGGTGGCATAACATATATACGATATGATTTTGTTTATCCAAACCCCAGCTGACCTTCAGCTGAAGAGATTTAGATCAACATGATATAAATGTGGTTACTGGAGAAACTGAGAAAAGATTTACTTCCCAGGCCACACTCATGCTCCTTATCGGGGGGTTTGGATACACAAGAATTTGTGCAATTCTGTGTCAACTTTTAACTGTGCATGTATGTGTGCTTCTGCCTTGGTGTGTGTATGTGTGTGTCTCTGCAGCCATTCGAGGGTTCTCTCCGCAGCATCGGATCAGCAGTTTTGAGGAGGCCAAAGGTCTGGATCGGATCAATGAGAGGATGCCACCGCGTCGCGATGCCGTCAACAGCGTGGGCCTGTCGATGGGCCGCATGAACATGGGAGAGCCCAATGGGACCGACAGCAACAGCAATCTACAGTGATGGACGTACATGCCCACGTGCCCAGACACACACATCTACAGTTACGACACTGACCTGGTCCCATATTTCATATTATGTGTACATAGGCATATATACAGACAAGAAAAATGCATCACACACACAGACACACACACACAATATTTCCTTTACTAAATAGGTACAGACAACATAAAACCCAATGCAATTACATACACACATCCTGCCCCTTTTCCCGTCGCCATCAGCTGCTATTTAAAGGCATGAGCATACATGGACTTTACCACCAAAGGGTCAATCTCTTCTCTGAACTGATTGGCCCCATTTAGAGAACTACAACTCTCATGTACCTGCACAACCACAGGAAAAGAGTCTCCAAAAATACTCCCCATGCAAAGCACGAGCAGCTACTGTTTGTCTTGTACGGAGGGGGGTGGGGGGATCACCAGCGGGCTGACAGTGACAAGCCTGTGAAAGTGTGCTGTTTGTGATGGACGGGGTCAAGTTTAAGGGTTGGTGCAGACGGCAATCGGGGGGGGGGGTATTTAAGTGTCATGTATGATTCTTTTTCCTGTTTGCATCCCCAAAACAGGAAGTGGAACCATTACCAATGCTGATTTTCCAAAGTGCGTGCACATGCTTTTAACGTGTTGGTCTCTGTATGGCTGTATTTCGAAAAAAAATGAAAAAGTGTTTACGTTTGCGAACACGAGCAGAGCCGAGCATCAGGCAACGGCGAGAATATGTTTTTGATGTGCAGTGTGGCGGCTTATCTGCCAGCGAGAGATGTGCGAAGATAATCTCAAGCTGCGGTCTAATCTGAGCCTCACCATCCTTTCCTCCTTTGGAGGAGAGTCCCATTTTGCTTTTGTAGCACCACACTGCAAGCATACGCCACTTGAAGTCAAGTGGCAGGAAACCCCTCTGCCTGCCCATCCACCCAAAAAAGAAACAAAGAAACCCCCTCGTGGCTCCAAATGTGACCCGGGATCATATTTGAAGTGTTTCTCCCACCTGTTGTGTGTAAATAGAATAAATAAGAGAGGTTTTATTGCACATCTTGATGCGTTTGGTCACAGGGTCTGCAAGATGCAGTCTATGGTAACGTGGGATGCCAAATGTACTGTATGTGAGGGAGACGCAGAGGTGGGGGAGGGGAGTTGAAATGTGAATTCAACACTCTATTCATTCTCTTTCTACATCCTCCTTTCTTCCCGAGTTGCTGTCTGCTAAAAAGACAGCAGTGACTGCCGGGAATCTCCGGCCTAATAAGCAGGAAACGATATTCCACTGAGGAAACACACTCTTCTGGTGAAGGCAGAAGCCAAGACAACAAGAAGAAGTCCGAAGGGGGGGAAAGGGTCTTTGTAAAGCATTTATATTAAAGCATCAGTGCATGCAGAGTTAAGTTCTTTGATAATAATGTGAAGATTATATTTGTGCTCTGTGTTTCACTATAGTAGGATTTTCTTTTCTTCTTGTTTTTCTGGCTAATATAAATGAACTGAGGTATGATGAAACATTTATTTTGTACATAATGTTAAATTTTTTTTTTTGTATTCATTTTGCGTTCGATTTCATTGGGGGTTATTTTTGCCACCTTTTTTTCCTTCTTCTTTTTTCACGACCTGTGTTTCTGGTTTCTTTCGACGCTGTACAGAATGACGACTCACTTCTATTCAAAGTGTCAAGTCCACATTCTCTCCTCTCTTCTTTGTCGATGTACAGGAGTTGTTTTTAAATGATAAATATGAATAACGATAAACAAATATTAAACTAGCATCGATGAATGACCATTACTATATACAAAGGCACAGGCATTCAGGCAGCCAAAAGCATGATTGCATGGTTAAAATTTGCGCTGTTCAAAGCAAAAAAGCAGCAGACACATTTTAACGGGAGGCGTGTTGCCGTCACAACTTAAAGGAAAAAAGTGTACTCTCTCTCTGATCATAATTCTTGATGATTCCTCTTGTTATTTGATGATATTTATGAGTCTATGATTATTATGATTCTATTTATGGACATTATTCTTAATATAAAGCTCTCTCTCTCTCTCTCTCTCTCTCTCTCTCTCTCTCTCTCTACTGGTTGCTCTTCATGTTGCGTTGCTCCTTGGTTGATCTTGTGCTTCTCTGGGAGAGGTGAACCCCCCTTGGGAGACCCTGTGCCATAGAAACTGTGCCACGGTTCTGACTTTCTCTGTCTCTTGTTCAATCTCTCTCTCTCTCTTTTCTCTCAGCTTTCTGTTTTGACTCCCCCGGTCACTAACACTGTAAGCATGCCCCATGGGACGATCCACTTTTTTACTCTTGAATAAAATATGCATGAACCTTTGGTATGGATACAGAGCCTTTATTTCCTTGTCACATGTTTCCTTACCAATATAATCACAGACACAAATTGCAATACAAAGGACTAACTCTGATGTTTTCAGAGTTTTTATCAGTTTTTAGCGTTAACTCGGTTTTCCTGGGTCTTTTCCCGTGTGTTTTGAATACATCTTCTTTTTTTTGGTACCGGTACTGGTTTTATTTTGTTGTATTTATCCGCAACACCTTAAAGGCCGGTCCGTTAAAATATTGTCGGACATAAACCAAAGATGCTTATAAACCAAAGATGTGAAGATATTTCACGTCTCATCCGAGAAGCTTCTTCAGTTCTAGGGTCAAATGGTGGAGAGTCCCAGATTTAAGCCCTGTGGGAGTGTGAAAACGGGTGTAAATCACAGAACTGAAGAAGCTTCTCGGATGAGAGGTTGTAGTGGAGATATCAAAGATAGGCACGGCTGTGGCACTGATTCAGTCTTTGAGCACTACGGTCACCCCGGTGTGTCGGCCAGAACACCACTTAAGGCCAAATTGTCCCAGAGTACGAAAGAAGGAGGGAGCTTGAGGTTCCGTTTGAGGCACTTTATTGTCACCACTTAATTTCTGGGGCTGTAAACACAGCGGGTGTACATAAGTGTATGTCTGGGTGTGTGTGTGTGTGGTTTCCTACAAGGAAATAAACAAGGGAAATAACAATCAATAAAGAGAATGGAAAAGTCAAATACTCAAATATAAACATAATACAAAATAGTTAACATAATCAAATATAAAGATCAGAAAAATATAATACACTTCAAACTGCTCACACTATGCAACTAAATAGCATTAGTGCGAGGTTAAGCAACCGTCAGTACATGTGAACTACTTCCGGTAGTTATACAAAATAAAAGCGTCCCCCATTATATTCCGCTATAATGCTCTTATTGTGAAGGGCAAGCGGGACGCCATACTTCCGGTTATACTACGTTTGCTATTTTATTAATCCACGTACCTAATTGTTCGCTACAAACTCCGCTACTTCAAAGTAAACAATCACAAGCATCACATACAACATATAGAGAAGGTCTGATAACACAGGAATGACATTATGGACATACGAGCGACCATACATGCGTCAACAAGCTAAACCGGGGCCAAGCTAACAACATAAGTTAGCATATGAAATGAGGGTGAACTCACGCGTTGCATGCGTGGCCTACCGCTCCAACTATGGACTACATTAGCTCCTAAATGGTAACATACTACAGTACTGACACAACAAAGGCAAAATACGACACAGGTCACTACTTGTCATTTACGCACACCTAACATGCCCCAGGAATCAGTGCACCCCCTCCGGACCAACACTGCTCAGCCGCCATTAAACTGCCCACATTACTAACCGGATGATGTCACTAGAAGGTGGGCTGGCCCAAACTGACAGAAGATGGAACATTACATGAACTTATATAAACTTATAAACACCAGTAAAACTATTATATGAACTTTGGGGCCTTTTATACAGCCGCCCCCAAATGTATGTAAGACATTTGCTCATCAATAAGGCAACAAAGTTCTAGGGTTGTGGTGAGTTCGACGCAGAGCTGTCCTCATCTTCTCCAGAGGGCAGCGCAGGGAGGACAACCAGTCTGGCAACTGGCCGAGTGTAGACTCTCTCCTTCACCTTCACGTCAGCTGACCTGATGTGTCCATCAGGGCTAGGATGAGTTTTAATCACCCTCCCCACCGGCCAGAGAGCCCTGGGAAGCTGTGGATCAGCGATCATCACCACAGAGTCCTCAGCCAAATCAGCTGCCGTTGTTTGCCACTTCTGGCGAGTCTGCAGACTGGGAATGTACTGACGAATGAAACGTGACCAGAAATGGTCAGCCAAAACTTGGGAGTGCTTCCAGCGACGGCGACTGAGGAGCTCACTCTCTGGGTATACTACCTGAGGTAGCGATCCATCCGGCCGCCCCATCAGAAGAACATTAGGAGTCACCGGATCTGCATCTCTGGCATCGGAAGACACATACCCCAGGGGCTTACTATTGAGTATCCCTTCCACTTCGGTGAGTACAGTGCGAAGCACTTCTTCTGGAACTGACTGAGCACCAACGGTGGCATAGAGGGCATACTTAACCGACCGGATCTCCCTTTCCCATGCTCCCCCAAAGTGTGGGGCACCTGGAGGATTAAAGCGGAAGCTGATCCTCTGGGGTGCTAGAAGCTGTTGTAGTTCCGGGGCCATCTTCAGAAAGGTCTCACGCAGCTCCCTCTCACCTCCCCTGAAGTTGGTCCCCTGGTCTGAAAACAACTCGGCAGGTGTTCCTCTACGGGCGACAAATCGCCGAAGAGCCATCAGGAATGCATCTGCATCAATGGTGTTAAGAACATCCAAGTGGACTGCCCTGGTGGTGAGGCACTTGAATATGATTCCCCATCTCTTCTCAATACGCCGACCAACCTTGACCTCAAACGGCCCGAAGCAGTCCATTCCCGTAGAGTAGAAAGCCGGTTTATATAGACGTAGCCGGGCTGCTGGCAGGTCTGCCATCCTTGGCACTGTAGGTCTAGCTCTCCACCTTTGACAATCAGCACAGAGGTGTTGGTAGCGCCGGACAGCTTCACGCCCTCGCAGAATCCAGTAGGAGCGCCGAAGTTCTGCGAACACCCGCTCCGGGCCAGGATGATGGAGGCGGCGATCAAAGTCTTGGATCAGGAGTTTGGTCACTGGGTGGCTTGGGTCTAAGATAATCAGATGGAGTGTCTCCAGAGCCAAATCTTCAGATCGACGAAGTCGTCCTCCAACACAAATGAGCTGTCTGGTCTCATCCACTTCGGGTGACAGAGAGAGAAGACGACTGCTCCTGGGAACTGGCTTACCGACTTTCAACAGGTTGTACTCCTCCAGGAAACTATCCATCTGGGCCCTCTGTAGGATCAGCCTCTCCGCCTTGCGATAGTCCTCAACAGTGGGATGACCATCTGGTTGGGCCGCCCCATGTAGCTCCCGCGCTGTAACCTCTAACATCTCACTCCAGGTTTTGTAGCGGCTCAAATCTGAAGTTGGCTGACCTGACGGAGTAGTTGCTGTGGTCCCACAGAACACAGCTTTGCGCAGCTCCGAGGCATCTCCTGCTTGGTCAACCGTGAGATCCTCTGGCCAGGAGTCTGGACTGCGCAGGAGAAAGGATGGTCCTTGGCTCCATCTATTTGGTACAGTGAGCTCCTTCAACTTCTTCCCACGTGTCACATCGTCGGCTGGATTCCTTCCAGAGTCGACGTATCTCCAGGAGTGCCTGTCTGTCAGCTCTTGTATCTCGGCTACACGAGTGCCCACGAAGACCTTAAATCGGCAGGATTCAGACCTCAGCCAGGTCAGCACTGTTGTAGAATCGGACCATAGGACCGTCTGGTCGATTCTAAGGGTGAGCTCCCTTTCCAGCACTTGTGAGAGCTGTGCCCCAGTGAGTGCAGCACAGAGCTCCAATCGGGGCATGGAGTGGAACCGCTTAGGGGCAACCCTGGAACGGGCCACCAAGAATGACAGATGCACTTCACCATTTCTGCCAGTGGTCCGGAGGTAAGCTACTGAGCCATAAGCTTCTTCAGAGGCATCACAAAATATGTGCACCTCTCTCTGACTGGTGAAGGGGTCCACTTCCTTAGGCACATATGGTCGGGGAAGAGTAATTTCAGGTAGAAATTGCAGCTCTTCCTCCCAGGCTGTCCACTGCTGCATAAGCTCCTGAGGTAGGTGTGGGTCATCCCAACCCCTTTGCTTGTCCCAAAGATGGCGGATGATTACCTTCGCTCTGGTTGTGTAGGGTAAGATGAACCCTAGGGGGTCGTACTGGCTGGCCAAGACCTTGTAGATATTGCGCATCGTGGGGACTGCATATGGAACTTGACGATGCTTGTAGCCTAGGACATCTGTGTGGAATAGCCAGCTCAATCCCAGGGTAGATTCTGGGGTATCTACCTTGTTCTGGGCCAGCCATAGTTCCACACTAGCGGAGCAGCTCTCTTGTGGTAAGTGACTGATGACGTCACGTTCATTGCTGGCCCACTGACGTAGGTCAAAACCTGCTGAGGCTAGGATGGCCCGTAACCTGTCGACAAGTTTCCTTGCCTCTTCCACGGTGGGGAAACTCTGAAGGCAGTTGTCCACATAAAAACACCTTTCGACCGAGAGTCTCACGTCATCATCTGGCTGGCTGTTATCCATGACATGACGCTGCAGGGCAAATGTGGCACAGCAGGGGCTACACGTGGTTCCGAACGGGAGCACCCGCCACTCGTAGACTGCTGGAGGGCTCTCGTCGCTGATGTCTCGCCAGACGAATCTGAGCAGGGCACGATCTTCTGGTAAGAGATGAACCTGGTGGAACATGCCTTTAATGTCCCCACTCACTGCAACTGCATGCTCTCTGAAGCGCAATAGGACCCCCAGAAGCGACGCACCTAAGGTGGGCCCAGGCAGCAGGTAGTCGTTCAAGTTCTGTCCTCTGTACTGAAATGAGCAGTTGAAAACCAATCGGTTCTTGCCATTATGGCTCACCATGTGATGAGGGATGTACCACGCCTCCTGACCTTCTGTCACAGGTGTCCCAGAGCCACACTTAATGATGGAGCCAGCCTTGATAAGCTTCTCCATCTCCACTTTGTAGGCCTCAGCTCGTTCTGGGTCTTTGGCCAGCCTTCTCTCTACACCCCGTAGACTTGGCATGACGGCGTCTTTAGTTGCCTGCAGTAGAGGCATCCCCTTCCGGCGAAGCAGTGGGGTGGCATAGCGACGTATGCCTTCAACCTCTATTCGGACAGTTCTGGTCTCCAGAATGCATATGGCCTCTTGGTCTTGCCTTGAACGAGTAACAAGCTTCTCGTTTCGGAATGGAACGATGTCGACCTGCCACAGTTTCTCCACATGTTTCATTAACTCACTGACCTGAGGTGCAACAGAAGTCAGCAAGCACTGCTGCGGTTGGGTAAGCTGGCCAACTATACTTGCTGGCCCTTGTAGCGCCCAACCTAGCCTGGTACGAATAGCAGCAGGCCCTCCTGGAGGTCCCAGCCTGACTCGTTCAACGGGGGTAACCAGATGGGGATGGTCACTGCCAATGAGTAGCAAAGGTTTCACATTTAACAAGGTGTGGATCGGAAGACCAATCAGGTGCTTGTACCTTTCCCTGAGTTGCTCCATGGGATAAGTGTGGCCTGCAAGTCCGATGCGTGCAGCAGTGAAGGCCCCAGCAATCTTGAACCTGGTCCTGGGCCTTGATGGAGAAGAAACAGAGAACGACACTGACTCACCTCTGAGAGTCTGCACGTCCTGCCTAATCGTGCGCAGTGGGACGTCCTCTGCGATCCCTTGCATGCCTAACTTCTCGGCAGCCTCCGGCAGAAGCATTGTCCTCTCTGACCCGTCATCCAGTACAGCATAAGTGCTGATTGTTCGCTTGCCATAATGAATGCAGACTTTGACAATCTTTAGAAGGACTTTGCAGCCTTCAGTGGGTCTGTCTAGATACAGGACGTCGGTTGCTGCCTTCGAGTCACCGCTCACCACCGCTGTTGTTAGCGACCCTTTAGGTGTTCTAACATTGACATCATGCAGTACCTGCAGGTGCTTCCCTTGGCAGAGGCTGCAAGTCTTCCTCAGATTGCACTGGGCTGCCTGGTGTGACCGTGCGCAGCGCCAGCACCTCTTGTTACTCTTTATCCACTCTGTTAGCTGGTCCTTTGTCAACTTGGATACCATTGTGCACTGACTGAGATAGTGCTCTTCCGTGTTACAGAATGGACAGTATGGCTTGTTCTTGCTGGCCACACCACCTGGCCTCAAAGCCTGTGGGTTCGTCATTACCTCCTTTGCACCATGAAGGACTGTGATGGATCTCTTACCCTGGCGCACCTCAGGCCTGGGCCACTGTTTCTCCTTTGTCCCTTTCACTGCTAGCTGCCCTTCAGAGTCTTGGCACCAGGACTCATACTTAAGCCACCCTGCGAGATCTGCCAAGGTATGCATCCTCACACCTTGTTGGAACATGCAGCGGCGGAACTCCGCTCTCTGCTCGGGGGGTAGTTTACTAAGCAGACGAGAAACATGTGAACCACAGTGTAGTTCCACTTCTCCTTCTGGGCCTAGTGTCCTTAACATCCCCACCAGTGACTGTATCTGGAGGGCAAATCTCTCAAATGCCGAGACGTCTCCACGTCTGATGTCAGGTGAGTCCATCATCGCAGCAATACGCCTCAGCACTATCTGATGTGGTTGGCCGAATTTGTCATTGAGGGCCTCCATCGTATCAGTGAAGGGTGTGGCAGAGTTGAGGTAAGCATCGGCTATTAATCTGGCCTCCTCTAAGTGCAGGTGATCAACCAACACTTGATACTTGAACAGCTCAGTCGTGTCCTCAGGTAGAAGATTCCCCAATGCCATCTTAAGCCTAGCAAACTCACTAGGGTCTCGACTGGAGAAGTTGGGGATTGTTGGGCGGGGACCACGGTAAACTGTCTCTGAGGTGATAGGAGTCCTGCCTGGATTCGGTCTGTCCGGCAGTGGCTGTGGAGAGGACAGATTGAACTGCTGCTCAGGGGATGCTGGATTACAGCCATGCTCAGTCTTACTGTCCCCATAGGCGGCGCGCGGATGCTTGGACCCACCCAGTGGGAAACTGCCTGGGCGAGGTGGGAGATGAACCGGCTTGAACCAGGGAGGTGGATTATGGGAGGCTTTATCTGGAAACCTGAGAGCTGGTGGAGGATCTGATGACAGACTCTGTCCTGGGTGGTCCACGACCATATTAGCAGGTGGGATTGCCATTGCCTCTGTCTTAATGGCTGGAAACATACATGCATCTTGGCGATGGGGGTTCAACACTGGTGGGTCACTAGGCAGTGGCGCTTCCTCAATTGGATCTGGCCACGGTGGTGGGGCAGGCCAGTCATCATCCTCCTCAATCTCTGGTGCATCACCCGGTAGCGGTGACTGCATTGACTTACTGGTTTGGAGAGAAGATGGGCCCTGCATGCTCTGGACAGCTTCCACTAACTGTCTCATTTCTGCCCGCAGTGCCTTGAGTTCGACCAGATCTGATGACATACGTTGCTGGCTCTGCTGGATGAGGTGGCGCTCCTGACGGATATCCTCTAACTCTGCACTTACTTCCTTATTTGGATGTGTATAGGGGAGCACGAAGGGTAGAGGAGTAGAGTGATCATAGGCTTGTTCCCCATGCCATCTCTCCGGATACAGCTGGGGGGCTAGCTGATTCTCCTGAATGTGCTGTTGGCTCTGAGCTCCATAGCGCGAGGCCGTCTCATGGAGAATAGCATCCCGCCTCCACTGAGGGCTGGCTAGGTTGCAGCTAAAGGGGGAAGCGAGGGAGGTCATCCTGGCCTTGTCCTCTTGGTGTCTGAGCTCTACATCCTCTCTATATGCATGGCTAATGTAGCCTGGGTACTCCACCTCATAATCTGCGTAGTGCACAGGTGGGCGAGCATGTCGTTTGGGGCGTGCGCCACGAGCCTCGTACTCTGGGCCTGGTTCCATCTCTGAGGCGAACCTAGTGCATCCGGCTCGAAGGACCAATTAATGTAGTGGAGATATCAAAGATAGGCACGGCTGTGGCACTGATTCAGTCTTTGAGCACTACGGTCACCCCGGTGTGTCGGCCAGAACACCACTTAAGGCCAAATTGTCCCAGAGTACGAAAGAAGGAGGGAGCTTGAGGTTCCGTTTGAGGCACTTTATTGTCACCACTTAATTTCTGGGGCTGTAAACACAGCGGGTGTACATAAGTGTATGTCTGGGTGTGTGTGTGTGTGGTTTCCTACAATGAAATAAACAAGGGAAATAAAAATCAATAAAGAGAATGGAAAAGTCAAATACTCAAATATAAACATAATACAAAATAGTTAACATAATCAAATATAAAGATCAGAAAAATATAATACACTTCAAACTGCTCACACTATGCAACTAAATAGCATTAGTGCGAGGTTAAGCAACCGTCAGTACATGTGAACTACTTCCGGTAGTTATACAAAATAAAAGCGTCCCCCATTATATTCCGCTATAATGCTCTTATTGTGAAGGGCAAGCGGGACGCCATACTTCCGGTTATACTACGTTTGCTATTTTATTAATCCACGTACCTAATTGTTCGCTACAAACTCCGCTACTTCAAAGTAAACAATCACAAGCATCACATACAACATATAGAGAAGGTCTGATAACACAGGAATGACATTATGGACATACGAGCGACCGTACATGCGTCAACAAGCTAAACCGGGGCCAAGCTAACAACATAAGTTAGCATATGAAATGAGGGTGAACTCACGCGTTGCATGCGTGGCCTACCGCTCCAACTATGGACTACATTAGCTCCTAAATGGTAACATACTACAGTACTGACACAACAAAGGCAAAATACGACACAGGTCACTACTTGTCATTTACGCACACCTAACATGCCCCAGGAATCAGTGCACCCCCTCCGGACCAACACTGCTCAGCCGCCATTAAACTGCCCACATTACTAACCGGATGATGTCACTAGAAGGTGGGCTGGCCCAAACTGACAGAAGATGGAACATTACATGAACTTATATAAACTTATAAACACCAGTAAAACTATTATATGAACTTTGGGGCCTTTTATACAGAGGTGAAACGTCTTTAAGCAACTTAAAGAAGTCCAGATGCTTTTCTTTCCAAGCTCCTTAGACAACTAACTCTGATCAGAGCTGCATAGAGTTAGAGCACCTGTTCTGTGGGAAATGTGAAAGATGCCACACAACAGAGACATTTAAAGAGAAGTAGTTTAAGTAGTTAAGATCTGAGCAAAGATCAAGTCTTAACATGATATCAAATATACATTCGTTTAAATAAGACCCCCTTTAAACAAGCACTTTGGCGACAGTGGGAAGGAAAAACTCCCTTTTAACAGGAAGAAATCTCCAGCAGAACCAGGCTCAGGGAGGGGCGGGGCCATCTCTTTCAAAAGGTTGGAGGTGATGAGAGGAACAGAGCCAGACATTAATATTAGCTAATGATTAAGAGAGTGGGGCAAAAATACATAGAGAGGTTGGTGAAGAAGAAATAGTCAGTGCATCACAGGAAGCCCCAGCAACCTAGGCCTACAGCAACATAAGGGAGGATTGAGAGTGACCTGATCCAGCCCTAAATATAGGTTTTATCAAAAACAAAGGTATTAAGCCTAATCTTAAAAATTGAGAGGGCATCTTTCTGTTGAATCCAAACTGGGAGTTGGTTTCACAGAAGAGGGGCCTGAAAGCTGAAGCCTCTGCCTCCCATTCTACTTTAGGAACAACAAGTAAGCCTGCAGTCTAAAGTGCTCCACTGGGTGACACAGTACTATGACATATTTAAGATAAGATGGGGCCTGATTATTCAAGACCTTGTATGTGATGAGAAGGACTCAAAATTAGAATCTAAATTGTACAGGGAGCTGATGAAAAGAAGTTAGTGTGGGAGAAATCTGCTCTCTCTTTCTAGTCCCTGTCAGTACTCTCGCTGCAGCGTTTTGGATCAACTGAAGGCTTTTCCAGGGAGTTTTTAGAACATCCTAATAATAATTCATTACAATAGTCCAGCCTACAAGTAATAAATGCATAAACCAGTTTTTCTGTATCACTCTAAAACAGAATATTTCTAATTTTAGAGACATTGCAACAAAACAACCCTGCATATTTGATTAATATGCACATTGAAGGACAGGATGGTCAAAAAATACCAAGATTCCTCACTGTGTTACTGAAGGCCAGGGTAATGCCATCAATGATGTAAACAGAATTGGTCCTAGCATGGAACCCTGTGGAACGCATAATAAACTGTAGTGTGAAGAGGGCTCTTTATTCACATAAACAAATTGGATATTAGATACATATCATTGCAGTGCAGTGTCTTTAATTCCTTTAATAAAATATTATGTGGTCGTCTGCTGCTTTACATGCTGTGCATTCAGAGATGCTCTCCTGCACAACTTGGTTTAATTGAATGAAATCTAAGTTACTGCATTTTTCCTATTAGCTCAAAGCAGACCATACTCTGGAAACCCTACAGATGGCTGTGTGAGAAAATCCCAGATCAACAGTTTCTGAAATAGTTGGACCAGCCCATCTGGCAACAACGTCTCAGAAGTCACTTTTCTTCCTCATTCTGATGCTCAGTTTGAACTTCAGAGATCACCATGACCATGTCTGCATGCGTGAATTAGATTAAAACAAACTTTATTAACCCCTCGGGTGGGTTTCTCCGCATGTTGCAGAGGTAGAATACCAAATAAAGGGGAACGAGAGAGACTGAATATAAGCATAAATATAGCATATATACACTTATATATAAATACAGAATATATAATAGGGATAAATATGAATACCAGTGAAATATAGTCTATGATGAAATGTAGATTGCACAGGTCTATTGCACATTTCAACTATTGTGAGTCTGTTGCACAGTGATTATTGCACAGTCGACTATAAAAAATATTGCACAATAAAAAGCACTACAGCTTAGTTGTTCCCGCCCTCCTTTGTCCTCCTGTTTCCCCTCCCCCTGCCCTCCAGCGAGGAGTTAAATAGTTGGATGGCATGTGGGACAAAGGAGTTTTTAAGTCTGTTGGTCTTAGACTTTGGGAGAAGCAACCTGTCGCTGAACAGACTCTTCTGGTTCCTTATGGCCGTATGCAGAGGATGCCCACCATTGTCCATAAGATATTTGTGCTAAGTAGCAGCTGATCAGTTGTGACAGAAAGCAGCTCACTTTGCTTTAAAGACAGAGAGTGTGAATGAATTGCACACACATATCCGACTAAGAAACTGTTACTGGTAAAGATTACTCCTGCTTAAAATGTCTAGTAATTTATGTTTAGGCCACATCCGAACTGAAACTCTCCCAAATGCAAACTTAATTAAATAAAAATTTGCATATGAGCAGAGTTTCCAGCATGCACTGTGCAGCAGTTAAACTCTTCGATGCGTCTTACACAGCACTCTTTGTTCTTCTTTCAGTTTTATGATTCTGTATGACAAAATTCACTAATACTATCAAAAGTATTTCCACATCTCTGTAGCTAATCATACATTTATGATACACGTTTACATGCTTCCTGTTTGTAAAGAGAAGTGATTCCCAACCACTGGTCTGTGAAAACCCGTTTTCATTTTTAACATTGTTACCCTAAACCCTTTGAAGATGAATGTGGCCATTCTTGTGAAAAAGTAGAGTGCAAAGTTACCAGCTAAAGACAGGAAGTCAGCAAAGTGCACCCATACACTTACACAGACACCAGCTGATCAAGTCTAATTAACACACAAATAAAAAACACTTGAATTTCCTTCCTCAAAGCTCAAACATCACGGAAAGATTAGTTAGTAGAGTTAGCTGCTTACAAAGTCCCACAATATATGAAAAATATCATATTCTACTAAAAAATGCACCAACACCACACGCTGTATCACAACGAGTACGCCAAGCCGAAGAGCATTAAAGACAATCAGTTCCAATTTACTGGGAATAACCAAAGTAAAGCACCCAACTAACCAAGCCATGCTGACTATGACTCTGCTTTAGGAAGAAGAACAATATAATGTGCACTGGTTTAAAAGAAAGAACGAACGGACATTAAAAAGCCAAGCAAGACTTTTTTTGATCCCACAGCAGGAAAATTTGTGCGTTACCACAGCTCAGGTACAGATAGCAGGATGAGCACTTCAGTACTCATCTACAAGTACTTTATAGGAAGTGACAGCAAACAGTGATAACAGCAACCACTGTGTGCAGCATGCTTGCCTTGTTGGACTAATAAAGGTAAATCAATTCAGTTCAATTCAATGCTGTTGCAACATTTGAGTCATATAAAATGCTTCCAAGCTTTGAGACTTTTATGGACTAAATAGGAGTTAACGTTCACACATTCAGTTCAAGCTCAAGTTACCTCTCCCTCCCTCTCTCTCATGTATACGGTAGGTCTTTGCTTCACCCTCCCAGCAGCTGAACGAAGGAAACACAATGAAAGTTTTATTGGTGCAGAGCCAGAACTTCCTTGAGCGTATTAGCTCTCTACCCGTCTCTATTTTTTCACTTTCTCTCTCTCTTTCTTTGCCACTCACTCTTTACCTCTCTTTTACTGTGGTAGTGAGAATATTTACGTGAAATGAAAACTGAAATTCCTGTTATAGCATGAGGGGTGGAGACAGAGAGAGAGGAGAGGCACAAATAGAGCAGACAGAGGAAATCTCTCCAGTCTGGATCACAGCAGGCACATCAAGGTGAGTCCCTTCATCTGCATCTTTGTCTCTGTTGTAGTTTTATAACATACTAACAGACAAACTGCACTCTGTTACTTACCACAGCTGTCTTCAGTGTTCACACTGCAATGAAACGTGATTACAGACACGTGTAACGTTAAAGTAAAAGGCTGCAGCTTCTGTTTAGAGGGACTACATCAAATCAGCCAGCTAGCGGGCATATTAAGTGTACCTCATTGTGCTTTAACACTCTTCAGTAACACCTGTAACACTGAAGTGTTTTGGTGAGAATCTATATTGTCACACGGCAATATAGAAAACCTGCGCATAACCAGTTTTTCAATAAGCAGGTTTCAGCTGCAGAGGGTTCCTGTGGAAAAATGAACCCCACCCCACCCTGTTGGTCTGATTTGTTTATGCTGAATGACTACAGTCCACCTGTTCACTTCTTCTGTAGGTAGATTCAAGCTTTTGTGTAACAGCTGATGGTGCTCACGTCTTTTAAAGTTATAGAAGTTAAACAAATTTGTGTTAAAAGGGTTCAAACCTCCAAACATCCACAACCATGCAATTTGTTACTCCTGATGATAAACTTTAATATTCCAGACCAGAAGTTAGACTTCAATAAAAGCTTGGGTGAACTGGCTCTACAGTATCTACTTTTCTGTAAGCTCTATCTTTTCCTTCCTGACAGATGCAGTGTCCTCGAGAACAGGATGCTCTAATCCCTCGGCCCCGTGGGGATTTACCTAAACTCTGTGCTGCGGTTACAGCTGCCGTAACTATAGGAGGCATGCTTTTATTCTCTCCTGAGAAGTTGCTTGGCTGGATTGCCATGGCAGTACTCATGCTGACTGGTGGCCCTTTGCTACATGGGCTCTGTCTGCTGGCAGAGGAGCTGATATATCATTCAAACACAAGGTGAGAGGAAAGGTGTTGTAATACATTAACTGTATATGAAAGATGGCAGTAGCTCCATAACATTACTGTTAGCCTCAAGTGGCCACTGAAGGAACTGCAGTTTTTGACTTTGCTTCATTTTCAGCGTCAGAAGTTACAACTGATTAAAGCAGTTTAAAACCATTCAGTATGCTTACTATCACTATATATAAAACAAGAGGCTTGGATCACAGTAACAACTTAGTATCTCCGAGTTCATTGATTTATTTCCACAAGCTGAGACTTTACTGTTCGTGAGTACTGTGTCACTTCTTAGGATGATTTTTTAGTAAAGATATTTCTTTCCACAACTGGTGGAGCTTAAAACTGACAAAAAACATGTTTGCTGCCAAATTATTGTTAGAGATACCGAGACAGCTTTTTTAAAGTAATAATTACTCTGTATAGCAGCAACACGTGTTAACGGGGCCAAATTTGCCCTTCTTCCTTCCATGTTCTGACCAGATATCGAGGACAAGGGATGCTAAGCCACATGCTCCCTGCCTGTGGTTTGGGGGGCAAGACCCTGCTCGCTGCTGGTGTGGCAAGCCTAATGCTGTACCTGGCTGGACATCATCTACCACACAAATGCAACATCTGGGAACTCCTTGTCCTTGTGTTTGTCCTTTACCCACTGTTGAAAGTCTCTGGAGTCCTGGTGAGGTTACAGACACGTCTTCATTGCACATCACTGTCTTTCTCTTACAGGGCTTTCAGCCTTTACTAATTATTAAGTATATTATGACAAATATAAAACTGTCACCAAAATGTGAAGAAGAACCACCATGAATTCATGTCTAAAACAAGTATTTTGTTGAAGCAATATCAATTAAAGCAATGTGTTTGTGTAATACCGAAATTTACCACAAGATGGTGCAGTTTTTGAACAAACAAGGGTGAGGTGCAGAGCTGTAATTACACAGGGATAGAATTGATGAGGCGATGGGAAAACTAGGTTAAGAAGAGAGGTGACAATCAGCGAGCAGCAGTACAGCTTATACAGACTGAAAGTGTGGAGGACGTCAGGAGTGGGTGGTGACGTGTGGTGAGGTGTGGGGCAGGAATGGTAGATGGGTTCTAGGTTGGGAGCTGGGATTTTATTAGTTATTGGCTCTGAGCCCCTTCTTGTTTGCAGTGGTGATGGACAGGTTGAGAGACGAGGTTAGGCAGGAGTTTCTGTGGACTGTGAGGTTTAAACATATTACTGGTCTAGAGTGGGAGGCAGGTGGAAGAGAACCTACTGAGGTGGAGGTGTGCACTGGAGAGAAGATGACTGAAAAGAAAAAACAGAGTAAAGGAGTTTAAATACTTGAGGTTAGAAAGAAAACCGTCTGGACTTCTTTAAGTTGCTTGAAGATGTTTATCCTCTCATCCAAGAAGCTTCCTCAGTTCTAAGGTCAAATGTTGGGGAGTCCCAGATTTAGCCTATGTCCACACTAATACGTTTTCATTTGAAAATGCATCGTCTTCTTCCGTTTTGGCCTCCCATCCACACTGAGACGCCATTGTCATTCAAGGAAACTCTCCTAAGCAGATACATTTGAAAACGCCATTTTCGCGTTGCAGTGTAGACAGTGATGAAAACGATGACACATTTTAGTCATGTGATGCAGTCATGTGACCAATTAAACAAAGATAGCGGAGGGCATTATACAGCGTTTGTTTTGTTTGCTCTGGATTTTGACAGCCCTATTAAAGATTAATATCAGTCTGTACATGCTCCGGATAGCTTTTCTTCAAATTCTTTAATTCTCACTCGCTTTTGCAACTTTGTAGTTTTGTGTTACTCGCAGCAACAACTCCACCTCATTGTTATTCCATTTAAAAAACTCGGTGCTTTTCCTCGACATTTTGCCGCGACGTTTCAGAGAGCCGGAAAGTAAATAAGCAGCACACAGAAATGAGGCAGATTTCTCTTCTTGCGCTTCACACATGCGCAGTACTGAAACGTAAGCGATTTCGTCCGTTTCAATGTGGACGCACAACTCTGTGAAAATGACTGAAAACGATAGTGTGGACGCGGAGAATTTTCATTCGATAATGCCGTTTTCAAATTTATCCGGGCTAGTGTGGACGTAGCCTTAAGCCCTGTGGGAGTGTCCCCCCCCCAAGAGGGACAAAGGACCCCCTAATGATCCTCTACTAAAATCACACGAGCCAAGGTGTGAAAACGGTTGTAGATCACAATCAGCCAAGGTTTCAGGTGAACTCATTGTGAAACCTGGCCCAGGATGTGAGTGGGCATTAAGGCGTCTGGGAAGGGATCTCAAAACTGGATTATAGATGGCAGACATTTGGTGTCGTAAACCACGCCTCTGTTCAAAGAGGGTCGTTCATAGGACATAGTCATAGAAATCATAGTGGACACAGATGTTGCTGCTGTTCACATCATGTAGAAATAAAGCAACACTTGGGACATCCCAAAAAGACGCTGAACAAGTGGAACATCTGGGAATGGAAAATCAAGAAAAAGTCGTAAACAGGCTGCAACACAAATACAGCAGCACAACTCTTTACCACATTAACATGTCGAGGAAGTTGAGGATGCACTACACAAGTGCTGCTACCTCATTTCAAATGTTGTTCACACAGCACTCCTCAGTAAAGTAATTCATCCTTCCAAAGAAATCGAGTTCTCATGATGATGAATGTTCTCTCCTCTTGATCCAGCTGCCACTGTTGCACCCAGAGCTAAACTTACATTGCACACAGTCATTAATTAGCAGCACTTCTGGAATGTCCACCAGCCTGTCTATACTAGAAGACTTTCACTATGAACATAAACACGGAGCTACAGGCAGGTCTGCACTCGCCATGCTCAACAGTGCATGCAATCGTCCCAGCAGCAGTCTGTCTTTACATGCACTCAGACAGTGTGGGATCTCAAACATAAACTACCAGTCCCAAGTTTCGACACACCTTCTCATTTGATGCTTTTTCTTTATTTTCGTGACTCTTTACGTTGTACATTCTCACTGAAGGCATCAAAACTATGAATGAGCACATAAGGAATTATGTAGTAAACAAAAAAGTCTGAAATAACTCCAAACATGTTTTAAATGTTAGATTCTTAAAAATATCTGCCCTTTGCTTTGATTTTGCACATTCTTGGCATTCTCTCGATGAGCTCCATGAGGTCGTCAACTGAAAAATTTTCCAACAATCATGAAGGAGTTCAAAGGCATGCTGAGCACTTGTTGGCCTTTTTGCCTTCGCTCTGTGGTCCATTTAAATCATCAACGGTGTCACCAGTAGTTCACGGTAGGAACCGTGTATGTAGAGACCATCCGTTCACCTTTTCTGCATCTCACGGCGGCTGGAACCAAAGATTTGAATTTTGGACTCATCAGACCAAAGCACAAATGTCCACTGGTCTAATGTCCATTCCTTGTGTTTCTTGGTCCAAACACATCTCTTCTGCTTGTTGCTTTTCCTTAGTCATGGTTTCTTAGCAGCTATTTGACCATAAAGTCTCCTCTGAACAGTTGATGTAGAGATGTGTCTCCTACTGGAGCTCTGTGCGGCATTTATCTGGGCTTTAATCTGAGGCGGTGTTAACTTGAGATTTCTGAGGCTGGTGACTCGGATGAATTTATCCTCTTGGTCACTTGGTCTTCCTTTCCTGGGGTGGTCCAGTTTCATCATAGTGCTTGATGGTTTTTGCGACTGCACTTGGGGACACATTCAAAGTTTTAGCAATTTTCCGGACTGACTGACCTCCAGTCCTTAAAGTAATGATGGACTGTTGTTTCTCTTTACTTAGCTGGTTGGTTCTTAGTTCTAACTACTGTTAGAACTCATAATATGAACTCTAACAGTTGTCAAATAGGGCTGTCAGATGTGTACCAGCCTGACTTCTGCAGAACACACCTGATGGTCCCAACCCCATCAAGAAGGCAAGAAATTCCACAAATGGACCCTCACAAGGTGCACATGTGAAGTGAAAACCATTTTAGGTGAATACATCATGAAGCTCATTGAGAGAAGGCCAAATGTTTGCAGCGCTGTCAACAAAGCAAAGGCTGGCTACTTTCCAATTTTGTTGTAGTATTGTACTAAGTATGAATGAGCAATGATAATAAAGAGTTATCTTAACTTAAATACTTTCAGGAGAATTATCAATAATTCTTCTCTTTGCTACATATATCAATATATCTTGTTTCATATATTTGATGTCTTCAGTTTGTATCTACAATGTAGAAAGTAGTAAAGACAAAGAAAAACCATTAAATGAGAAAGTGTGTCCAAACGTTTGACTGGCAGGGTATTTGATTACATTTTAGTAGTTAAAGCCTTTACTGAGGAGAATTCACCAACCTGACAATTTGATCTCAGTCAGAGCTCGGTGTGTGTTTGTGGCTCACAAAAAAAACCAGCTTTAAAGGACTACACTACAGAAAGACCAGTCCCTCCCCGGGGCTTTACCTGATTAAAACTGAAATGGCATTTCTTGAGTAAAAATAGACTCTAAACATGTCTTCATTAGCAACAATGACCACTGCGTTTTGCACAGATCTCTTTTGGTCCAGCTGACTGTGTCCCTCATGCTGAATTCAACCTAAAAATATATTTGTTCCACATGGAAAAGGGCAGCTTGGGTGAGAGGATGCCCTTTTCTTTCGCCTGGCACCTTCAGCAGGGTGTCAGGTGGCTCCTGAGCATAGGTGAAGTGTTGTGACATTGTTGCGGCTGTTTCTGTGGTTGGCATGCAGGGTCCGTCGGCGGTGGAGGTGTCAGACATCTGCGAGGGGAGGAAGAAGAACGTAGCCCACGGCCTTGCCTGGTCCTTCTACCTGGGATACCTGCGACTGGTGCTGCCACGTCAGTAACATGACAACATCTACAAACAAATCATGTTTTGCCCTCATGTGCTGTTAAATTCAGTGTGTGTCCATGTGTGAAGAGGTTTCTCCCTGTTAAAAGGGAGTTTTTCCTTCCCACTGTTGCCACAGACCTTGCTCTAAAGGGGTCACGTGAATGTTGGGGATTTCTCCGTTTTCTCTGTCTTCAGCTTACAATATAAAGAGCCTTGAGGCAACTGTTGTTGTGATTTATATAAATACAAGTGAATTGATTTAAATAAATTTATTAACCAGTTCAAGTTGAATCTATTAAGCTGCTAGACTCTGCCGCCTGTTCTTTTTGGCTCACAGGGTCACATTGCTACACTTTCTGCTCTATTCTAGAGATGGAGGATGAATGTGAATGAAGAGATCTGTTTCTGTGTTTGCGTGTCTATTCAGATTTGGAGCAGTCCATCGCAGGGTTTTGTGCCACACACCAGTTAAACAACACCAGTTGGGGTCGTGGCTCCAGGAAGCTCCTCATCCTCATCCCTCTCAATGCCAACATTTCCCATAAGCTGGAGGATGAGGATGAAAACATCCAATTCTATGACAACCTACCAAACAACGAGATTGACAGGGCAGGAGTCCGGGGGCGGGTCTACAAGCACAGTGTGTACCGCATAATGGATGAGAATAGGAAGGTATGCAAGCATAAAGTAACCCAGGCATAGTTTTGTTTGTTTTTTTACTTGATTAATGTGCGTCCGACTGGACTGAAGTCCATATTAAAAATGTTTGGTCAGTATTAAACAGCTGTAAACATCTCGTGCAGGAAATGAACTCAGCATCGGGGTTTTTTGCTGCAAGTGTGGGTTGAAAGACTCATGCTCATATTTTTCTCCTTTGATCAGATTTGCAAAGATTGCACAGTTTAAATACGACAGACAATGAGAGTCACAGCAAAGTGACAGACTCAAGGGCCTTTATCTCATAATTTGCTTCAGTATCTTAGAGAACATCAGCGTGCTGTGTATCCAACGTGTTTGATGCAAATCTAACACTGACTGTACTCACAAGCAATAGTTCAGTCAAAAGAAAGGAAGTTTGGGGCGACATGAAAGCATTTGGGGTTTCATTTAGGACTAAAAATAGCCACAGATAGCTCAAAGTGAATGGCTTTAATTTACTGCTGCAGACATTACATGGAATCATGTTATTTTTACATATATATGCATATATATTCAGTTTAGTGCATATTTAATATTCAAATAAACGTAAACTTGCAGGACGTGTTTGGTGTATGCTTTTATGAGTGTGAAGGGATCCGTGCTGCGAACCGTCCATGCTGAGTGGCCAAGCGCTAAAGTTGCTCTTTATGTTACTTTTGCTGTAGCTTTAACATCATGATCTTCCTCAGTGAAGCCAGGAAATCCTAACACCTTTACACTGTCTGCTGAGCTGATCTGATCATTGTGACATTATTTCACTGAATATTTATTTCTGGATTACGACATACTATAAAACAGACTCCTTATCATCTGATATTTCTTATACTTTGAAATAAAGAAGTAAAATAATCTACCTCACCTTTGACTATTTCCCTTCAATAGCACAGCATTGATACGACCTCCTGGTTAAACCAAAGAATCCACCGGTGGAGAGCTAGTTTGTGAAAGCGTAGTAACAGCACCATCTAGCTGTAAAACACGAGAATCAAACATATCTGAGAGGAGAGTGCTGCAAGCTTTTAAAGGATTATCTGTCCGGGAAATATATCTTTCCCTGAGTGTCTGTTTTTTGTTCATGTCTATGTGTGTTTGTGTGTCAACAGGTCCATGAGTGTGTGGTGGAGTATGCGACGCCTCTGCTGACGCTGTACAACATGTCCCAGGAGAGCAGCGCTGGTTTTGGGGAGCCTGAGCGCAGACAGCAGGTTCTGCTCTTCTTCAGGACCCTGCAGGACATCCTGGAGCATTCGCTGGAGTGTCGCAACCGCTACAAGCTCATCCTGCTCAATGGTAGTGTGTGTGTGTGTGTGTGTGTGTGTGTGTGTGTGTGAGAGAGAGAGAGAGAGAGGGGGGGGGGACTTTGTACTCCCAGCATGACACAGGCTGCTTTTAGGAGGATTTTAGCTTTCAGCTTATCCACTTTCCCACAAAGATGTTGTGGCTGTTTTTAAAGGGGTTTTGTTGCTACACTGGAGTCTAAATGTGACACAGTATGAAGCTGAAATGAAATATGTAGGTCAGAGGATCAGTTTCAACTCTGGCCTCATGTGAACTCATATTTATCTTTCACTGTGTAGTTCTTCGATTGTTATAAAGCTGAAAACATGGAATTAACAACCAGATAATCTTCTTCTTCGTCTTCATCATTTTCTAGATGAGCAGGAGGATGATCCTCACTTCCTGTCCAAGGCCATCCTCAGACACTTGGAGCAGCAGGAGAGAGAGGAGTTCTGTCTTACACCAAATCCTCAGCAAGAGAGGGCACACCCATTTGTGGGCAATGCACATTCTAATAACGGTGATGTGATGAGCAGAGACCCCACGCTCATGATCAGCCTGGAGCAACCTCAGCCTCTGAGGGTACCCACGGAGGACACTTACTAAGTCAGCAGACAAAGATGAAGACCAGCGCTATGGAGGACCAGAAGGGCCACGTGCATCAAAATAAAGAATTTTGTGCTTCAATAATAAATTTGTCCAAATAATATGCATTTTATATTTAATTTTTTAATTATTTTAGTAATTTTAAAATTACTAAAATAATTTATTATTCAATCATTTCATTTAAAATAAAAACACTATTTATAAATCATTATTTCAAAATCCCAAATCTAATCTATTTGCTACGGTGGCTGGGAAGTGCAAAGCACAACAAATTAAAAAACGGCAACAAATTAAAAATCCACAACAAATTAAAAAACCGCAACAAATTAAAAAACGGCAACAAATAAAAAATTCACAACAAATTAAAAAACCGCAACAAATTAAAAAACCGCAACAAATAAAAAATCCACAACAAATTAAAAAACCACAACAAATTAAAAAACCGCAACAAATTAAAAAACCGCAACAAATTAAAAATCCACAACAAATTAAAAAACCGCAACAAATTAAAAATCCTTGACGGAAAGGGATTGTCTGAAATACCGGAAGTGGAGAGTGATGTCACGAGAGGGGGCGTGGCCAGAATTTTTGGTTGAGGCGCCATGTTTCTGGGCCGAACAAAGCGCTAGCGAAAGAGGAGCGAAAGTACACGGATAACACCAGTTATGGTTCGTACTTGCTGTGCGGTCGGTTGTAAAGTTAGATCGCACGACCGGCAAGGGAATAAGGTTGAAAATGGTTTATCTTTTCATTCTTTCCCCACCTGGAAGCAACATGAGGCAGCTCATGTATCGGATGTTACCAAAAGAAGGCGTCTAGTCTGGATAGCAGCTGTGAGACCAGCTGATATCCAGTTCGATTCCATCTCCAAATATCTGTTGGTGTGCTCCAGACATTTTCATTCCGGTAAGTTATAGATATGTTCATATCACTCTTTATCGGTCTTTTAAGTCTGACATCACTAGCCGTGTCTTGGCTCAAACTCCCAAGAGCACCTGCAGGTCCATAAATCACACGATCACTGTGGCATCACTGAGTGTTGAAAAACTATCTAAAGTCTTTCATCTGTAATAAAATGATCAGCGTTCTGCTCTACCATGTGTAACAATTGAGTTTATCATCCAGGCATCCATGAAGACGAAATTAGCAGGAAGTTAGCTCGCTAGATTCCATCTAAATACAATATAGCATGTCCTAACTGAGGGATTTTGGAAACAAAGTCAAACGTACAGCTCTGCTATCACTTCCAACATAAATGAAGACAGAAAACTAAACAGCAGTGACGTTTGTAGGGTACTGAAGTTTGGCTAGCTGGTGTAAAACGATGTGCTACGTGACCGTTAGCGGCACAGCTATGTTAGCATAATATAAACACTAACTTTTTCCACTTAATAAAAGTTATCGTGAGGATTCTCGGTGGTCAGAAACAAATGTAATCGCATCGCAGGATGCTGTAAACGGACCAAACTCCAGCCAGGAGAACAACTGAGATAATCCATCCACAAGGATGAATAGGATTAGTCATTCATATACTGCTGCATGGGCTGGGCTGTAGCTACATCGTAAGGTTTTAAAAACTGAGCTTTCAAATGATTAGTGGTGATAGAAGCAGTGGGAAGCCAACAGTGATCACTGACTGTTTTTAGGAGTTTTTTGAGATTAAATAGAAGACAATACAAAACATTAAACATGTTAACAACACAAAATCCATATTAAACGCAGACTACTTTAGGCCTGGAAGCAGGATTTGTCACGCCACCACTTAAAGACCAGATAGCCTATTAGTTTTCTTTTCGATGCACTCTGAGGTCATAGCAAATTAGAAAAAAAAAACATCCTAATGAGTGATTTTGCAGAACTACGTGCTATTTATAGACTTGCTAATTATTTGGCATTATTGCAGCAGACCAGCCAATGAAATGGATGAAACATCGTGACTGGGTTCCAGCGCTACACAAGGGACCTGCTTCAAACATACCACCATGCCAATACTTCTTCCATGTGAGGGTGAAGAGGTGACCCTTCTGGATAAGATGGTGAAGGTTTGCTGCCGTTTTGATGAACAGTGTGGTAGTAAAACCAGGGGAAAATGAAACTTGCTCCTGTTAAATATTCTTAAGTCTTGTGCTGTATAAATAGCGGTAATTTTTCAGAAGATAAATTGAAGTAATTGATAGTAAATTAAGTAGTGTTAGTAGTGGGTGATATCGTGTAAATGCTGTCATGATTTTGTGTAAACATTTTGTCTTTTATAAACTATAAATGACATGGATTCTACATTGTAACTGATGTGATATTCTATAATAAAAAAGAGGCAAAAATTAGTTTGTTTCTTTATTGAACTTTTGAACAGTGGTACTCAGTCAGTACATATTCAGTAAATGCAAATTATTTACATGGCAGTGCACTTCAGGCATAAATCTAGACCCTTATATAAAACATTATGGGTCATTCCCACAACCCACAGCTTTACTGTGCTCCAGCAAAGTATCCAATAGCAGTGACAACTCCTCCACAGTAGCAGGTGGGATTTTTCTGTTTTGAGGACGGCTCCTTTTACCTTTCAATACGGATGGTCTGTTTATGTTTTGATCCAGAGCAGTTTTTGGGCAGCTGAAGAGGAGAAGTCTATCTTATGGCCAACCTCTGGCTGTATCTTGGTCATATTACCCAGCAAAACCCAGTATGCAGGTTCATCTGTAACAGCCCTTGTGCCACAGATCCGCATTGTTGCTTCTACTTTAAAAAGAAGAACAGCGACATGGCTGCAGGTCTCCACGACTCCGGCCATACAGGTGCAGTGGGCGGCTTCAACCTTCCCTGTGATGCTCACAATGACCCATGGCTGCAATGCTGGTTCATTCAGTCTTTGAGAGTGCAGTACCTGAAACATACAAGTTACAAGTTAATTTAAAGACAAAGACTAATGAGCCAAGGCCAACATAAATGTGTTTTATCTACTTTCAAATCCATTTATCATAAATGTAACAAAGTGTTTAGAAAGTTAGCACATACATGTAATTTTCCATTTTTTTATGTATCCATCTATAGAACGCTGCATGTTATATTCCAAATCTGCCTGTTCTCTTTCAGAAACCTGACTTCAGAAAATGAAACTAAAGTATGTAATCACTTTATGGAGAAAGCATAAAGTTTGACTTTAGGTGACAATTATGGACACGTAATATGATAAGGAGATTCTGCAGGTCATTAATCAATGTATTATAGTAAAAAATGTATTTTTGTGACACAGGACACAAACACGGAAGCAAGATATGTAATTAGGATTATTTCTAATAAATATGAATAAATAATTGCAATTTCTTTAACCACTGAGAATAACTAAATCCTTCAGAACAATGTCACATCAATGCACTCTACTCACTATGGCTACGTTCACACTACAGGTCTTAATGCTCAATTCCGATTTTTTTGTCTGCTTGTTCACACTACAAATAAAATGTGACAGCAAACACGCTCCTTTGTGAACCCTCAAAGTGGCCCACATATGCAAAAGCAGATGTCACACACAACACGCTCTGTTTAGACCCAGACCAAACAGTATTGTTTGACTGATGCCCCTTAAATATAAAGATTTGTTTCAGACTTTGCTTTAAATTATTTTGTTATTTACATATGGCCTAATAATTATCCTTATTGCCATTTTAGAGAGGAGCGGTGCTTCAAAGGATATGCAGATTTCTGTCAGAATCTGCAGATTATACAGTATAAGTAAAATGTTCATGTTGTCTTCCCAACAGTTTCACTAACATCTACACGGGATGGACACGAAGCGCCGTTGTTCCTGACCACCGAGAATCCTCACGATAACTTTTATTAAGTGGAAAAAGTTAGTGTTTATATTATGCTAACATAGCTGTGCCGCTAACGGTCACGTAGCACATCGTTTTACACCAGCTAGCCAAACTTCAGTACCCTACAAACGTCACTGCTGTTTAGTTTTCTGTCTTCATTTATGTTGGAAGTGATAGCAGAGCTGTACGTTTGACTTTGTTTCCAAAATCCCTCAGTTAGGACATGCTATATTGTATTTAGATGGAATCTAGCGAGCTAACTTCCTGCTAATTTCGTCTTCATGGATGCCTGGATGATAAACTCAATTGTTACACATGGTAGAGCAGAACGCTGATCATTTTATTACAGATGAAAGACTTTAGATAGTTTTTCAACACTCAGTGATGCCACAGTGATCGTGTGATTTATGGACCTGCAGGTGCTCTTGGGAGTTTGAGCCAAGACACGGCTAGTGATGTCAGACTTAAAAGACCGATAAAGAGTGATATGAACATATCTATAACTTACCGGAATGAAAATGTCTGGAGCACACCAACAGATATTTGGAGATGGAATCGAACTGGATATCAGCTGGTCTCACAGCTGCTATCCAGACTAGACGCCTTCTTTTGGTAACATCCGATACATGAGCTGCCTCATGTTGCTTCCAGGTGGGGAAAGAATGAAAAGATAAACCATTTTCAACCTTATTCCCTTGCCGGTCGTGCGATCTAACTTTACAACCGACCGCACAGCAAGTACGAACCATAACTGGTGTTATCCGTGTACTTTCGCTCCTCTTTCGCTAGCGCTTTGTTCGGCCCAGAAACATGGCGCCTCAACCAAAAATTCTGGCCACGCCCCCTCTCGTGACATCACTCTCCACTTCCGGTATTTCAGACAATCCCTTTCCGTCAAGGATTTTTAATTTGTTGCGGTTTTTTAATTTGTTGTGGTTTTTTAATTTGTTGTGGATTTTTAATTTGTGGATTTTTAATTTGTTGCGGTTTTTTAATTTGTTGTGGATTTTTAATTTGTTGTGGTTTTTTAATTTGTTGTGAATTTTTAATTTGTTGTGAATTTTTAATTTGTTGCGGTTTTTTAATTTGTTGTGGATTTTTAATTTGTTGTGGTTTTTTAATTTGTTGCGAATTTTTAATTTGTTGCGAATTTTTAATTTGTTGCGGTTTATTAATTTGTTGTGGATTTTTAATTTGTTGTGGTTTTTTAATTTGTTGCGAATTTTTAATTTGTTGCGAATTTTTAATTTGTTGCGGTTTTTTAATTTGTTGTGGATTTTTAATTTGTTGCGGTTTTTTAATTTGTTGCGGTTTTTTAATTTGTTGTGGATTTTTAATTTGTTGCCGTTTTTTAATTTGTTGCGCTTTGCACTTCCCAGCCACCGTAATTTGCTAATAAAATAGCGAATTCACGAGCTAACAGGAACGGGAAAAATGCAGGAAATGGAAAATGTCAGAAATAAATCTGTCTTATTTAAATTGCATTTTAAAATTCTCTTTTTTAATGTGGAAATTGAAAATGGTTTTTGAAATGAGTTTTTTATTGGGAGTTTTTATTAAGTATTTATTAAAGGATTCATTTTGAAATATTGATTTTTATTTTAAATCTCCAAAAGTTGATTCTGTTCATCTGGACGTAGCGTTTTGTGGGAGAAACATTTCGTCACTCATCCAAGTGACTTCTTCAGTCTCAGCTGACTGCAAGTTTCCACAATCTTATAAACAGTACATTTGCATAATGACTGAAACCAGCCCACTGAGGGAACTTTGGAGGCTTTGGAGTTGACGTCACGCCGCAATGCATTGTGGGAGCGCGGCACCATTTTCGGGGTCTACGAATCAAAACAAACACAGTGTGTTGGAACGACGATTACAAGACGCTTTAAAGCAGCTCAAAAGAGAATGGACTGTATAGAGACCGATTGCGTCCAGAGGCAAAGCAGCTGTACTTGCAGAAAATAGCGTGCATTGGAAATGTGGACCCGTATGAAATACAGCCGTGGAGTAGAAACCCTGAAGACCAACCGCTATTGACGTAGCCTGATATATTTCATACTAGGGCTGGGCGATATATCGAGTTTTTTAAAAATATCGATATATTTTCATACGAGATATAAGATGTGACAATATCGTTTATATCGATATAGTCTATGTTACGTTGTGGAGCCGCAGGTTTGCCTCTCTTTCGTCCACTTTTGTCTCTACGAAACGTTACTCGGCCTCGCCTCTCCTTCACTGAACACAACTCCGCCTCCCCCATAGCTTCACCTGCAGGCAATGACAAGATGAAAGCGGAAAATCTCCGTTAGCGAGTTACCGCGGATCGCCCCGTGCGTGGGGCTGGACGGCGTCAACGTGTTAGCGAGCTAACCGCGCTAACGACATGCAGCCCGAAGGGGCTGCACGGCCTAAAATCCTTTCATTTTCTCAAAACTCGACAGTGCGCCTTATGTATGAATTCTGGTTGTGCTTACTGACCGCGAACCGATTTTATGTGGTGCACAGCGCTCAGCAATCTGTCAAAAAATGTTTTAATATGACTTTGCTAAGCTAAGGAGCTGCACCGCTTGATGGAGCCGCCTCGCGGAGTGATACGTACTGTGCTTCAACGTAATATTACCGTACTGTGTGTGTATAAGGACCACAAATGGCACCTGTTCAGAGACGTGGTGCAGCTGTGAAATCTGTCTCTTTGTTATTATGCTCAGCTTCTATTAGTTTACATTTTGACTGCACAATTGTGAGCTTTTTGTTATGCACAAAAACAACATTGTTTTCTTTTATTTATGGACCATGATTATTTAATAAATGCTGATAATTTATTTATGAGTAATTTCTTCATGTACATCTACGCTGTATGTAAAGAAAATGCCCGTGTGACATCTGGGACACAGTGTGACTAAGAACTCTCTTTTTGTTCTTAACTTATGGCTTTTTAAAAAAAAATATTGAGATATATATCTTATATCGCCATGCAGCTAAAAAATATCGAGATATGAATTTTGGGTCATATCGCCCAGCCCTATTTCATACCTTATCTGTGGAGTCAGCGCGTACAAGTCTTCATTCAAACAAAGGTAAGTCAGCTCGAGTACTGCGTGTGAAATGCGTTTGATTTCCCTGCAAACAGTCAGATTAGTGCAGCATAAATTCATTCATGAGGGGAAATTACAGTGAGAACATGTGGAGGCTGTTAGGTGGAGTGAGTTCAGTGCATTGATGTGACATTGTCCTGAAGGATTTAGTTATTCTCTATGGTTAAAGAAATTGCAATATTAATGTTTATTATAAATAATTCTAATTATACATCTTGCTTCCATATTTGTATCTTGTGTCACTAAAAATACAGTTTATTTTAATTTTATACTTTGATCAATGACCTGCAGAATCTCCTTATCATATTAAGTGATTCATAATTGTCACTTTATGCTTTCTCCATCTTGAAATTGATGACATCCTTGCATTACATGCTTTAGGTTCATTTTCTGCAGGCAGGTTTCTGACAGATCAGGCAGATTTACACTATAACATGCAGCGTTCTATAGATGGACACATAAAGAAATGAAAAATTACATGTATGTGCTGACTTTCTAGACACTTTGTTACATTTATGATAAAGTAGATAAAACACATTTACGTCGGCCATGGCTCGTTAGTTCTTGTCTTTAAATGAAATTTGTCTGTGTGTGTTTCAGGTCCTGCACTCTCAAAGACTGAATGAACCAGCATTGCAGCAACAGGTCATTGTGAGCACCACAGGGAAGGTTGAAGCTGCCCACTGCACCTGTATGGCCGGAGTCGCAGAGACCTGCAGCGGATCTGTGGCACAAGGGCTGTTACAGATGAACCTGCATACTGGGTTTTGCCTGGTAATATGACCAAGATACAGCCAGAGGTTGGCCATAAGATAGACTTCTCCTCTTCAGCTGCCCAAAAAAAGGCTCTTGATCAAAACATAAACAGACCATCTGTAGTGACAGGTAAAAGGAGCTGTCCTCAAAACAGAAAAATCCCACCTGCTACTGTGGAGGAGTTGTCACTGCTATAATGCTTAATGTTTTATCTAGGGGTCTAGATTTATGCCTGTTGTGCACTGCCGTGTAAATAATTTGCATTTACTGAAGATGTACTGACTGAGTCCCACTGTTCAAAAGTTGAATAAAGAAAAACTAATTTTTGCCTCTTTTTTTATTAAAACCACCTTATGGAACATCACATCAGTTACAGTGTAGAATCCATGTCATTTATAGTTTACAAATGACAAAATGTTTACACAAAATCACGAGTGTTTACATGATATCACCCACTACTAACATTACTTTATTTACTGTATCTTTTGAAAAAATATACCACTATTTATACAGCAAAAGACTTAAGAATATTTAACAGGAGCAGGTTTCATTTTTCACTGGTTTTATTATCACACTGTTCACCAAACGCACCAAACCTTCACCATCTTATCCAGGAGGGTCACCTCTTCACCCTCACATGGAAGAAGTAATCTGATTGGCATGGTGGTATGTTTGCAGCAGGTCCCTTGTGTAGCGCTGGAACCCAGTCACGATGTTTCATCCATTTCATTGGCTGGTTTGCTGCAATAATGCCAAATAATTAGCAACTCTATAAATAGAAGGTAGTTCTGCAAAATCACTCAGTAGGATGTTTGTTCTAATTTGCTATGAGCTCAGAGCGCATCGAAAATAAAACTAATAGGCTATAAAGAGTGATGTGAACATATTTAGAACTTACCGGAATGAAAATGTCTGGAGCACCAACAGATATTTGGAGATGGAAGAGAACTGATATCAGCTGGTCTCACAGCTGCTCTCCAGGCTAGACGCCTTCCTTTGCTAACATCGATACACGAGCTGCCTCATGTCGCTTCCAGGTTGGGAAAGAATGAAAAGACAAACCCTTTTCAAGCTTATTCTCTTGCCGGTCGTGCGATCAAACATTGCAGCCGACCATACAGCAAGAACGAACCATGGCTATGCTTTCGCTCCTTTTTCACTTAGACCCCCAAAATGGCGGTTCGGGCCAAAATCCTTTCCACACCCACCCCCGTGACATCACGCTCCAAAACCCTGGGCTACGAGGTCAGTTCCTTAATCTTAATTATGCAATTTTATTCTTGTACCTTTATTTTAAATGAAATTATTAAATCACAAATTACTTTAGTAATGTTTAACGAAATAAAAAACATATTAAATGGATTTCCTAATGCATATTTTATTGCACAATTCATTACTGAAGCACAAAATCCTTTATTTCGATGCTCGTGGCTCTTCGGGTCCTCCATGAGGCTCAACCTCCGTCACTGTGTGCTAACTCTGCAAAATGATCATTTCGTATATTCCCATACGAATATACGTATAGGATATTCATATATTATTTAAAATAACGGATTCAATTTATAGCTTGTTGGAGTTATATAGATTCTTTTTTCTTTTTTTTACATTTTATTTTGAAAGTACTTTTTGTGCATCCACATTATAGAATAATTCAAATTCTCCAAGAATCGGCAGCAGCCTGTTGCGGGGCTATCACACAGAGACAGATAACCAATCACACTCAGGGGCTAATTTGGACTCACCAGTCAAAGTGTCGTCTGTGGACTGTGGGAGGAGAGAGGGAGAACGTGCAAACTCGCACACAAGTCTGGCTGTGGGGCGACAGCGCTAACCTCCACCACCCAATGCAAAGACAAATGGTGATTAAATGATCATTCAAAATAAACCAGTCTGGCATGATTCATTTGTTCCAGCTGTTAAAACTGTTAATTAAAATGTATAATTAATAATAATTTGAAACATGTTGAGATAATTAAAACAACTAGCGTGTTCTCAAATGTCAGGCTAGCACAGCCGTAAACATGAGACTTTTATTGTGAAGTTAAAAATTAACATTGTAAAAAGGATATTTCAGCATACAAAGGATCCAAAGGTGTTCTTTAAAGCAGTAGGAAAAGGTCAGCAGCTCTCCCTTAAATATGGCTAAAAACAGCCAAATTCAGCTCATCTGTGGGCTGCTACGCCTTCCATGAACGATCTGTAAAACTAGGAAAACGTTGATTTATCATCAAAATCTTTCTTTCATTTAGAAAATTATATCCGTGCTCTCACAACCAAACACAAAGGTTAATGTAGGTGTCCGAGTAAAAGTTCAAAGTGAATAGTAGTTGCAAAAGTCAGGTGGCGCATCAAAAAGAACTAGAATCATCTATCAGCCTTCTTAATTTATTTCAAAGATGCTAGTTTATGGAATAAATCCCTGCAGTTTTTTAAGCTGAAATTTTAATTACATTCATTCATTTACACTAAAACATGCTTGTGCAACCTGTTCATGTCTATGTACTAAACTCAATATTTAATCAATACAGCTTTACAAGATTTTTGTTAGGTGATATTCTGGAATAACTATCATAAATGGACACTGATAGTTAATCAACTGTGAATCAACACAGTAAACAATGAATGTAACAATAATGAATGTACTATTTCATAAATGGTTTTTAATAAAGGTTTAAAAAGGTTTTTGTAAAGGTGCAAATGATGTCTGTAAAATGATAAATCTGTAAACTTTATTTGGATTGCTATTATAAAGTTATTACGGTTTAACCGATGTTTATAATTCCAGTTAACATGCGTGCAGTACGATTGTGGACAATGTTGCTGGAAGTCACAAGACTGAAACTGCAGCTTTTCTTCTTTTTTATTTTATTGTTTAGTTTAGTTTTCCCGTCAGCTTTCCTTCTGCCTTTGCTGTCGGTTTAGCTTTGTTAACGCAGGAAAGTTATTATTGTGAAGTAAAATTAGAGTTAAGTCAAATTTGGGATTGTGATGATCAAACCCATGGCCACACTCTAAAAGTCCGTAACCCCTATGTATTTTTTTTTATCTGAACACAATAACACACTTTAGTTTCCAATAAGTTTATTGATTGGTTTGGATACATTTGTTCTATTTTTAAGCGCACACATTTACTTTACTTATGTATTCATACCAGTTCATTATTTTGTTTGATCTTTGACTAACCATTGCTTCTTCTGACTAACCTGCCATGGTGCCTGGGAGTTGGTGTTTTTGTACTTTATGATTATGTTTTGTTTAGTTACCCCTCGTGTGTCATAGTGGTCTGATCAGCCATTATCTATACCCTTGTGAGGCATTTCCTGTTTAGGTCAGTTATGTTTGTCTGGGCATTCATTTGCTCAGTTCTTTGCCTGAGTTTAGTTTTGTTTCTTTGACCTCTTGAGCTCAACATTTATTACTTTTGTAAATGTAATTTTGGGGTTAAATAAATGGAAACCCTATTTTTCTAATAATTTCTGTGACTCCTGCTTTTTTCAACTCGCTCCATCACAGGGTTGCATTATACTTGTAATATGTGTATCACATGACCAAAAGGACTACTGGGGAACTCTGAATACTTTAAAGTCTTGAGAATGAAGACTGGCTCATGGATCAGTGATGAAGCCTCGATTACAAGCACAGCATTTGAATGCTGTGCAAAAACACTATAAAAGCTGCCACATTTGTAGATATTATTATTATTATGTTCATAATCAGCACAGGTAGGTCCACTGGTATTTGGAAATTAACAAAGTCTTTATAATTGTGCCTCGGTACACCACCATCAAAGTTGGCACTTCAAGTGCCAACTTTCAGCTTCGATTTAAGAGGGTTTACAAAAAGTTCCACACATCTTTATTCACAGTCCAGCATTTTGATGGTGGTGTACCGAGGCGTGTGAGGCGAGGGGTTTAATAACAGCTGTGCCACGAGCTGAAATATTTTCACACGAAGTCAATTCACTAATATTAACTTTTAACTTCACATTTAGTAAACAGCCTGCTCTGTGTGTTTGCTTTGCCACAATGCGCTCATTCCTATCTATCCATCAGTGTGTCAGCTGATGTTAGCTGTGTGGGATGTTGTGTTGTTTTGCTCCTCTCAGGAAAACAGGTTGGACTTGCCTCATGCGTCTGTTTTAATCGAACAAAGAATTATAATCATTAAATATTAGCATACACAGTATGCACTGCTGAATGAAACAACTTGTTAAAAGTATCTTCAGCTAAAAGTGATTTCTTTTCTCCAAAGCAGAAGCGTCTTCATATGAAGTGGTGTACATCGTATGAACTTCCATAAAACACACATTTTGTCTTGTTTTTAACTCCAGCTAAATATTACAAAATCAGCTAATAACATCATAATTCACTAGTTCCTATTATGTTGAATGCTTATCATCTTCAACACTGAATTCAAGTCTTTTTTCATATAATAACATCTGAATTATGTTTCCCTTAAACATGTATTTTCATTGTTATGAGCATTAGGCCTTAATGTGGAGATTAATTCACATGAGAGCAACCAAAGACGACTGCTTTCCTTTGCAGATTTTTTCATCTGAAGGCCAAAAGGAAAAAAAAATTCCACTTTGTTACTTTTATGGGTTGTGGAACAATAACTTGTGTTTGCCTGTCGAGTCCACTTGATGCACGGTTTCATCTCCATTTTCTGCTCTTTTATCGATCTAAATATTACAAACCCCACAACTGTTCTGTGTTCATAATGCAGCACAATTGGATCAGATCCCCGTGGCTGTCGACTGATCTGATGCAACCTCGCGGAGCAGTTTCACCGGCTGCGCTCTCAGTCATGAGGTGTTTGTGAGTGCATGTGAAATGCAGATAAACAGGCTTGGTGCCAGACATCTTGTGACCGCTTCTTTTGTTTATACAGTCATTGAACACATCTTCCTCCTCTTCCCTCTTCTTTACTAAATACCATGACTTTACATGAACTCTTTTGAATTTTATACTTTTCCAGTTTTTCTCTTTTCCCTCATTTATATGTAGCCTTCTTTCCCCACTGCTGATAATAAATATGCCACAGACAGTGATCGTTTTAGAGGTCACACATTTAATCCAGAAGTTAATAAGTTAAAAAGTGCAGCAGGTAAAACATTTAAGAACCATGGCAGCAATAATAAAAGTATAATAAATAAACAAATAAGAAAAGAATAAGAAAAGTCACATTTACATTTACGTAGCAACACTTCCTTAGCACTAAATGAAAGGTGCTCTGTTTGCACATGATTTTTCCTCTGCTCACATTTCTGAATGCTCACAGGACGTTTTATAATTACAGCAGTGAGTCAGTAAGTGTTGTTCACTTTGAGAAGGATATGTTATATGAATCATTTAGTGTCACATGTACTCACACCTTGCAGCTTTTCTTAATATCTTAATAAAAGAACCAAAGGTAACACTTCATAATAGAGTTCACTAATAAACTTTATTTTAAGTTTAATGAATTACATATTGTATTATTGTTATGCTTTACATTAAGGTCCATACATTTATAGACAGTGATCCAAATCTTGTCTTTGTGCTTCTCTGCACCACCACAGTGGACTTAGCTTTCATTCAAGGAAAACAAAAGTTGGACTTTTTGGGAATTTTGAACATTTTCCTGCATTTTCAGAAGCTAAACAGTAGGGGCACTGGAAATGCCTGAAACTGAAGAGGGTGATCACAGAATTATTTCTCTGGCTATTAAAAGCAACAACCAGCCAAGTCCTGACAACACTCTGGAGGACACTGTCATCAAGAGATGCCTTGGTGAATGTAAGTGCAGAGGGTTTAAAACAGGTGCAAATCACCGGTTGCATGAGGCCATATCAGACTTGCGTATCAAAAATAATCTATGCATTTAAAATTGTGTTAGTTTGACAACTTAATCTGAGTCTCTGTTATTAAACCCCTCGCCTCACACACTACATGTGTGAAGTTTACTTTGGAAGTGACAAAACACAGAAAGCTTATTCTGAATAGTTGTGTAATTAAAACACACACACACACCACACTGGATGTCTTAAACAGTGAGTGTTGGTTTTACAGCACTGTCACTATACATTGCATTTCCTTGTCACCTCACAGTGTAGTTCCCCTGCATTTCCACAGAAAGACGCTTCCTTCTTAGTGGCGAGCCTCTGACTTGACGACAGCAGCTAGTCTGAACGTGACTGGCTGCCAGCTGTGACGTTTCACAGCAGGGAGATTTCCCAAGACCATGACTCAGGTGTGAGTCTTTAACCTGTAACCTACTGTTATCTGCTCTCACGTAACCTAAGTAGGTTGGACTTAAAGCAAGGAGCTATTTGGTGTCATGGAAACACTGTCCTTTGATTGGAGGATAAAGCTCCTTTCCCTCGCCAGATGAATGTGAATTTAAATGACTGGTGTGTATTAGACAGTTAGTCATTTGTGAGCAATGCATGATTTATGACGCCATCGTGTCTGGACTTGAAAACAACACTGTGGGATTCAGAGGAATCTTGTGTGCAGTTATAAGAGTTAGATGGATTGCTTAAACCTTTGGATCTGCAGCAGGCCACTTTTAGATAAATTCATGAGAACAATCCAAACCCAGAAGCCCAGATGTGTTAAATATGTATCTGACAAAAAAGGTAATTTTACTGCATATGAATAATAAACTACCACAAACCTATTAGCCCAATGGAAGATTTCTGTGTGAAAGCTGATGTGGTACTTGACACCACAAACACCCACTGTACTGACCTATATTTTCGTCACAGGCTAGTATATTTCCATGGCAGCCTGTATGCCATGTTCATTTATTAGTATTTTTTTTAGTACTAGTAGTTTTTTAAATCAGGTATTTAGAGCCTTCATTTACAGACACATGCTAATACAAATATTCTACTACAAATAAAGGTCCTGGAGCATGACTGAAGAAAAGTGAACTTTGTGTGTTTTCTACATTATATGACTTAAAATTTTTATAGATAATAAATGTTACTTCCCATATGGTTTTCTGGAAAAATAGGGAAATATAAATTATGTGGAAAATCCAAATATTCTCTGTTTTGATCTTGAGTTTTCAAAAATCATGTATCAACTGACTGTAAACCTTATTCAGCTTATTTACTATAATGAATGGTTGCCTGCCCACTATTTTTTTTTTATTTTATTATTTGCTACTTGAAAAAATATAAATTTACAAACCTTTCTCCAGGAAATCTAAAATTTTTGTATATTACAGGGTTATAAAAATAAATGTTAGAAAATGTCATAAAATGTTTTAAGAAAATACGCTTAAAATGTGTGGGAATGGAGTTAGAAAATGAACACAAATACATCAAAAATGGAATGTTTTTCATGAGGTAAACTGAAAGGAAAATTTAAAATGGAAAAACAAAGGTAAAAACAGGTAGTAAAAACACAATGTTAATTTAAGTCATTTTACTAATTTTGTCCATTATTTGATATATTTTGGTGCTTTTAATGTCATAATTGTTTTAATGTGTCATTTATCTTTTTTAAAATCTATTTAGTCTTTTATTAATATTATTTTGTAGGCTGAAACTTTCATAAATATATATAGTTAAAAACAACAGACGTGTACAAGGCACAAAATATTACAAGGTAGGACGATACATAAGTAAATATCTCCATTAAAAAAAAAGAATAATAAAACTAAATATTACACATAACTACTGAGCTTTTACACCAACTTTCTGCAATCTCCTCGTGCGTTGCGTGATCCGGAAATTTCTGGCTCAATCCACCAAGCCCCGCCCACACGTGCGATTGCTCAGCTGACGCAACTGACAGCTCGGGTATAAGACCTCCGCGCTCACAGACAGCAGCCGCTCAGCTCAACCAACTCGATACATGGAGAAGACACAGACCAAACGCTCGGAGGAGATACCGGTGCTTCACAAACAGGAATCAGGATGGTCTATAGCTCGGCTCTGGTCTTTGGACACCTCTTGTCGGAGGAAGAAAACGTCGTAGAGATGATAGGAAAGTGCTTTTGTCCGCTAAAGACAACAGGACAAAAGATGAGTTCATCCCGGCGGGGAAGCGTCGAGAGCTACGAAGAAAGCGAGAGCATTTCATCCTGTAAGTTGTTCATAAAGTTAGTGTTTTGTTTTTTTTTATATACTTTTATCCAGTGTTTTTAAAAAAAGGCGAAGGTTCTTCCTTAAGGGCTCCTAGTCTAAGGACTCCTCTCTCTCTGGCTGGCAGAGCCTTCAAACACAGCTAATGCTATTTAATAAATATCAATGGTCCAAAGTAAACCATGGAACCGGTTGGAAGTAACTAAACCTTCGCGCTAGAACAATGGGGCATTGAACTGGCAGTGCTCGTTCACAGGACACTCGTCTGATGCAAGCCCTTCAGCTTTTGGATCAGCTGATCACTTGCTGAGCTTTTCAGAGCGCTTCCTTGTTCGCTGCTGATGCAAAGCCTTTATTCTGGTGACGTACTATATTAATTGCAGCTTTCACGTGATTTAAAATCTGTCTAAAGTGAATTGATTCAAGGGTCTGACACTCAACGTTGCTAGTGTAGAGAAAAGAGGGACCCTTTGACGTGGATATTAAACTCTAATGAGATGGTGTGACTTGTTTCTCATTCTGACGCTGCTTTGTCTCTTTATTCAGTTGCTGACCTGGACGCCGGTCTGGAGCACGAACAGCGGCTTTTCCAGCAGGTTGTGACTCAGCAGATGGAGCGTCGCCTCACTGAGGCCAAGGCTTCCATCCTCAACTGCCAGGTGCTCCTGCTGCCTCGCCACATGACCACCAGGATTAGTCAGGATGTGGTGCGTGCCTCTGCTGATGAGCCCTGTGGGCTCCGGGGGGCCTCCATCAAGCTCTACATCGATGGCAAAGATGGCCTGAAGTACATCGGGAGCATCTTCCCCGATTCCAGCGTCACACCGACTTTCGAGCTATCTGTGGTCTTCAAGGCAGAAAGTGACGGCTGGCCGTCATTCAAGAACATCTTCGATGGCAACAAAGTTTTGAAGCTGAGACCAGAGTACCGGCTGGTCAAGAGGAAGCTCTACTCCTCTGCCAGTCCTGTTGTTCACGACTTCAACTAGGGGTGAAGATGAGACGCTAAACCATTACCCGTGTGTGGTTTTAACCATCAGCTACATGTAGTCTGCCATGCACTGGAACCTGATTGCCTTCCTGTAGTTTTTAAAGTGAGTTATTTATTTTTCTGTATGAAAGTCTGACAGGAGGCCCACTATTTTTCTTCTTTTTTATATTTATTTTTCGCTTTCCTCTATTCTGTAGTTGGTGACAGTATTTTTGCACCAGTATTTGAATGTAAAGATGTGTACACTGGAAGTGTGTCAGTACAGGATTGGGCAGGCCTCATTCCTGAAAGATGCCTCTTAATATACAGAATGCAAAATAAACTTTTTGCACAACTTCAGTGCTGTGTTTGCATGTTTCTTTTGAACACTGGGATCACACAGACCCTGTGATACCATCATAATTACAGACCCATTTACAGGTAATAGAAACTGTAAATAATCCCGTTCCTGATTACAATAAGCCTGAGGGCACAAAATGCAGTTACCAGGAAACTGTTCCCACAGAATGAATTCCCCTTGTCAAGTTAATCATTACTCAAATTCAAAGTGAAATGCTGCTTAAATCCCAAACTGATCCCTTACACGTTTAGATCAAATCTTTATTAACAAATTTACACAAATGTATCAGCTACCCAAACACAACTACATGAACCTTTTCCAGTACAAAACTTCACTCCTTGACACGCATTACAAAAATCTTTCCTGTGCTCTATGCACAGCCTACATCCTAAGTAATAAGTGGCAATGATTCAGCAACAATCTGTTAAAGCCCATTAAAAAACAACTGTTTTGTCAAACCACTGGTATTTAAAGCTGCTTCAAGGGCAACTTTGGGCCTTAGTGTATATTTCCTTGTAAAAGAAGGGCTTTGACATTTGAGGTCAACCTAATTAAATATTTTGTAGAGCCGGGTAATGTTTTGAAAGCCTTTTTTTGGTGTTGTTGATACCTCAGGTTAAGAGCTTGTTGCCAAACATCAGTGGCAGCCCTGCTCAGTGCTGAAAGTGTTACACTGAGTTTAACCTGTGGCTGAATTTTATCTATATTTATATAATTACCCTTATTATCAATTGTACTCAGAAGTACGATCAGTAGAAAAGTGAAGGATCTGCAGTTTAATGGGCTGAAACATGCACTGGTAGACAATGGCCAATAGATTGAATCAAATTAATTAAATTACTATTAATAGAAGACACAAACCACAATTTTGCAACCAAAAAGAAGATCAGAAATCTATTTTATGAAATATTTTAAGTAACTCTTATTTTACCATTATGCTTTAGCAGTGATCAAACTAACAGATTTCTTTGCTCGAGGTGGTGTCAGCCCAACATGCAGAACTAGAAGACTCGCTTTGAATTTGTGGAACTATACATCATGGTTGCTCATGTGGCCATCTTCGTTGTTGACGTCTGTTCAGCCCAAAGGGGCTGAGCATAATCGGGTGCCGGACGTATGCACGACTCAAAGTGATCAAATCTGCCAAGTAGAACTCATCTGGCCCGTTCCCATCTGATCCCAAACAAACTGTTGCTGGTGAAAGTATTGTTCTCTATCCACAAAGACCTTGTGTTGCAGCAGGGGCAAATTATGACCCCCGCTACCCGTGCTGGTGAAATTATTCTTGGGAAAATTGGTGCAACATCCCATGGCGCCCCATGAATGGGAGCGAAGAAAACACTGTACAGCTCTCTCAGACACACACACACTTATGGCCCTTAGTAGGGGTGTGTGTGTGTGTGCACACAAAAACCAGGCACATGGAGACGGCACAGTCCTCTTCAGAAAACGACCAAAGTGACCAGAAAGCAATCAGCTGCAAGATTCGAAGAGCGGCTCTCAGCCCCCTCTTGCACTACTTCTTCATCTTGAGGTCGGCCTCCATGGCACTCCGCCGCCCCCTAGTGCCTCCATCCTGCAGCAGAGACACAAAGAAACGTGGAGAGAGAGAAAGAGCACGCTTAACGTAAAGGTGTACAGGTCAAAGGTCAGGCAGGCCCTGTGGCAGGCCTCCTTGTGTCATTGAGCTCCGTACAAAAACAGCACAATCCACCCTGGAAGGAATCGTTCCCCAAATGATGAACAGAAAATAATCATGAGCAAAATAAAAAGAAAACAAGGAGAAAAGAAACTGGAACATGCAGAGATGCTAACGCACATTAACGGAAAAACACAGGAAACTGGCATTAACCGAAGGTCGACGGAAGCTTGGGTGATGAAAGTTACCTGTGTGTGTGTGTGTGTGTGTGTGTGTGTGTGTGTGTGTGTGTGTGAGAGAGTGAGAGAGAGAGTGTGAGTGTGAGTGCGGGATGGGAAAAATCTTTGGTGCAAACAAAAATGTAAACGTTTATGAGGGTGATACAGACAGTATATGAGAGTGTCTGTTTGTGTGTGTGTGTGTGTGTGTGTGTGTGTGTGTGTGTGTGTGTGTGAGTGAGAGAGAGTGTGAGTGAGAGAGTGTGAGTGGGAGAGAGAGAGAGAAACTGCAAGGTAGAGGAAGAAGTCTTTCATTTCTATATCATCTGTATGGCACATCTATAGAGCACAGGATGGGCGTAGGCTCACGGCCCATCTCTTCTGCATTTAATCACTTCTACACTGCTGAGTAGTTGACACCACTTTAATAGCTCAGTGGTTTAGAGCAACAATCTCTTTGAATCTGCCGTCATAAGTCTTGGAAAACCTGACCGATTAGATTGGATCGCCACTATGAGGAATGGTTATTTCAACATGCTGTATATAAAAGATGGTCATTTTACATTAACCACTTGTTTACAAACAACCACTATGAAGCAATCTGATATTCTTATATCAGCATTTTTTGACACATAAAACCCAAACAATTTCCTCACATTTGCTATGTGTTGTATGTTTTTACTCTTCTAAATCAGCCAGTTGTTGTGTTTGTGGTGCTATGCTAACAGGGTGGTTGAAGCATGCCCTCTGTTGGACAAACTATGTAACATTCACACTCATGGCTGTAGGGCGTTTCTCCAATCTCTTTTTAAATCTTAACTTATCAGCCAATAAAAATACACAAAAAAAGAATAACCATCCTGAGGGCAGTGCGCCAAGTTACAAGCTAAAACTAAAGCTGCTCCCATAAAACTGCATCACAGAAATACCTACTTATAAATACTATGTTAAAAACTGAAGCCAATTTTATGGATAATTAAATTAAAAGACTCTAAAAGGCACCAACACTATAAATGCAGATGACTTGAATTATCCATGCTGAGGCCTAACAGAGACCGAGCTGCTACAGTTGTCTCTGCTGGCGACTGGCTGTCTATCAAAGAGTCCACACCCACTTTTACTTAAACACGGTCTTTCAGACAGGGTAAATATTATATCAGAGACACCAAAAATATTTTTTTCTATTGGGCTGAAAAGTGATATCTGATTATCTGATGTAGAGTTGGTTATTTTAACATGGGAGTCAATGAGGATTGACTCACTTTTAAAGCCAGTCTCAAGTGGCTCTTAAAAGAACTGAAGGTTGTGTCTCTTTCCCCATTTATTTGTGAGAGCCACAGGATGTTGCTTGGTTATTTTACATTTAACATTTGATTTTATATTTGTTTTTTATTTTATTGAGTATTTCCCACCAGTCTGAAGTGCGAGTGAGTTCAACTAAAATTGGCCAGTTTAGGTTTGTAATATAGTTTGCAAGCTGACTTTTGCTCCTATCAATCTATATAGTTTTTATTTTCTGACTGGTCGTATTAGTCCACCTTTAATGACCTTCATGGCGTCTTGAATCCTTACTGTCCTCCAAAGCCGCTTCAGTAGAAATAAAGAGAAAGATCAGAGGTACAGACAGGTGTGTGCAGTGTGTAACACTGTGTATGTGTGTACATGTTAGCTTTGAGACAAGCGTGTACGGAGCTTGGCCTGACTCTGGTGAAACTTGAGCGAGAACCTGAATACTTACAAAAAGAGAGAGAAGGAAAGCAGGAGAGGCCATTGGGACACTGTCCTGTAGGAGGACAAACATCGGAGTGAGAAAGAGAGAGAAAGCACACACAGGCGTGAGAAAGCAAGTGTCATACAAGTCTGCGTCAAACACAGAGACACGCTCAGGAGATGGGGGTCCTGTTGACTTCAGAGCTGCACATACACAAACGCACATTTCTACACAACATCAAGACACACACACACAGTCTCTGAATGCAGTCTGGAAATATTAAGACTCAAGAGGACACAAGCAGGCACAAACAGAAGCAACGCAGAGGTGTGAGGACCTCTCACAAGCACCGCACCACAGTTTGCACAACTTGTTAAAGTTCTAAAACGGAGAAGTTGGACTTTGCTGTGTAGCAGTTAAACAAAACACTAAAAGTTTACTACATCTGTAGAAATATTTGTTAAATCTATTCTGCAAAATGTATCTTTAAGTGTGGACTTTCCAAGAAAACATGACATCTTCCCAAAATGTGTTGTCTGAATGTTTCAAATTTCCACCATATCCTATTAGACACACACTCAAGCGTTCAAACAGGAGAAAGCAGGGTGCAGATAAAAGATGGATGTAGCCACTGTGACAACTGTGAATGCAAAGCCCAGTTGTAAAGCCTCAAGCGGAGCTTTTACGGCGTCATTTTATTATTTTGAAACCAAACATGACGAGCGAGGATTGGATCTGACTGACACATTCAGGGACGCTGCGTGCCACGCTACAGCTTTATCCTGTTTTTCACTCTTCATAAAATGAACCTCATGTTTTATTAAGACAGTCATCAGAAAAGTGTTTACTGAGGTAATAGATCAAAGGAGCTGAAGTGTCATTTTTCCACAGACAACCTTTTGTCACCCCCTGCTGGCGATAAGAAGAAATTAATGTTTAAGGCACTTCCACAATGACTCCATGTTTGAGAACAAGAGTGGAAGAAAAAGGTTAGCTAGGATGAAGTTACATCCATTTTTTATATGCAATGTATGGGAGAAAATAACACACACACACACACACACACACACACACACACACACACACACACACACAGTAGGAGATGCAGAGAGAGAAACAGGAAACAGAGCAGAGGGTCAGAGATAGACTAGAGAGACAGCACCGGTGCAGCCAGCATGCAGGATGTGAAGCAGCTGGGAAGTCAAGATTAAGAAAGTGCACTTACAGCAATTAGAAGTGACAGTGCTGTGTAACAAAGTGAGCATGCCTAACTTGTATGATGCACATCAGTGCCGACCCTTTAATACATTGGCACTCTTAACTCCTTGTGTCCTAATCACACCACTGGTTTCTGGTACTTCACACCACACTGACACAGTACAGTAGCATCACTCTGGGATCGTAATGTGGAGACAGGGTGAGGTGTATCGAGGTCAATTCTTCAATAAGTTCTTTTAGAAAACTAGTCCATTTGTCATATTGTATGTGACATAAATCAGAACTACACTGACTGCATGGTCACTGAAATGTGTGCTGAACCCACAGCTTCCTCAGGTTTCATATGCTGACAGTAAATAAAACAGCATGTCTGTCTGTGACATTTCACAGAGCATAACTGACACGTCAAAAACATTTAATGAATCCACTATTTATGTTTCTTCCACATAAGCGTGTATTTTCATCCAGTTTTGAAATGACTGCCAACCACAGCATGATGGCACACTGAAATTATGGTCCTGATATACCAAACACATTTATCTACACCAATATAAAATGCCCTTAATAAAAAAAAACTTTATGACTCCATAAACTGGAAGTGCTATCTGTGGTTTACAAGAAACAGCCAGTTCTGGGACTGTGCACTTCCTGTAAATAATTAAAATGCATTAAACTTAGATTAGATTTCTCCACCTTCTCTTGGAGGCGGGCAGAGGGACTGTTCGCAGTAGCTTTGCAGGCATCATAAAACTCTAAATACCTGGAAGAACATTTATTGCACCGATCTAACAGGAGTCACAGCACTCAGTGTTGGAGAGAGGCAAGAGTTTACAGTGTAGTTACAAAACATCAGCACTGGCATGTGTGGAAACTTTCTTTTGCTTTTAATAAAGAACTCTGCTTCATCACAATCAGACTTGTCTGCTGCTCAACCCACCTTCTCGGCTGGCTCTCCTGGTTTACGATTTCCCTCCCTGCCTCGGAGGCTCTTGGCAGAGATGGCGCTCTCTGAGGTCTGCATGATGAGCTGGGTGGCCAGGAACTGCTGGACGTGCTCCAGGACGTCGCGCTGCATCTCCAGCGCCATGTGGTACACGTCGTGGTCCGACGAGTTGTACATGACGGCATTCTGAAACATCAGCATGATGTCGCGCTGGAACTCAGCGGTGGTACGGATAACACCGGACTCAATGTTCTTCTTTATGGCGGACAGGTCCATGGGTCTGCAGCAAGAAAGCAGCAGCAGTTAGTTTGTTTTGGTACTTTAGTTGAACAGTTAGGCTGCAACGATTTTTAGCTGAGCTTGTTTCAAAAATGAAGGGTGTGTGTGTGCGGTCTGACCTGTGTACAATGCTGTGGTAACCTGGAGCGATGTCATCTGACACAGGCTGTAGGAAGACGCTGGCGTACCTGAGAAACACAATATTAGCAAAAGTAAAACACCTGTTTCCTCTCAACAACGTGACCCGGGTTAATCTGTAGGATTCAAGCGAATCTCTAACTTCTTTAACTGACTGGAAAAAGTCAAATGGTTTCATGCAAACGCGCTGCAGCATGTCCAACAATGTAGTTACTCATTCAGTCACACCAGCTCGATACAAAAAGCTGGAAATTGATGAAACTCACAATAATAAGACAAAAATAAATAAATCAAATGAAATTGATTTGAACTTACTGACCAAAAAAAACAAGACTTGAACAATTTATTGTTGAGCTCTGGTACAAAGCTCTACCTGTGATTGGCTGCAGCTCTCCACACCAGCATAATGGCTTTCTTCCAGATCTTCTGCGCCTGGACCGCCTCCTGGTCTTCGCCACATGTAGAGCTGACGCAGGAAAGAAGAGAGAGGCAGTCGGAGCAGAGTGGGAGAGAAAAGCAAAAAAAACAAAAGCATATACTGTTAGACTGTTAGCCCAATGAAAATGACAAAAGTCAGCTAAGTTTGATCCATTTTCAAAGAAAGATTTCCCCTAATATTTTTGTTAAGAAGAATAGCAGGGGTTATTTCAGGAGAAACAGACTCCTGGTTTTACTATTACTGGTAAAACCAGGGACAGGGTGAATATTTTTGCCTACGCCCTTTCTGGAAGAATAAGCACCTGGACACTTACAGCTGGGAAGAAGAGGCCGGGCTGCTGGCTAGTGAATCAGCAGTGTAGCGCTGGGAGGGCGGGCCGTATCCATCCTCACTCTCACTTGCTGCCCGATCCACCTCAGATAAATATGGACCCTCCCCCTCTCCACACTCGTCCTTCAGCTCCATCGCTTCTTCGGGGTCGCCCTCGCTCCCTGCCTCCTCCTCCTTCACCTCCTGGATTCAAGCACACAGAGTAAAATAACGGTTATTCTTGTTATCATATGCCGTCCACACATGTACGTAGCCTTAAATGTGTTACCTTGGACTCTTTCCCGGACACAGAGCTGTCCTCAGAGTCTGTGGGACAGAAACGAGGAGACAATGAGAAAACAGAAATGTGTGAGCATTTCCACTGTGGGTATAGATCGGTGTGTAATCCACGCACCTAAGCAAGGTGGGTTGGGCTCAGGCTGACTCCACTCCTCTCCTTCACTCTTCACTGTAGCTTCAGTGACTTCTTTGACCACGGGCCCCTCCTCTGCGACTTCACTTGCTGCTACACCATCATCAGAGGTGACAGAAGAAGTGACATCACTTCCCGTCACCTCAGGTCCTTCATAGTTTCCCTTAAGCGGTTCTTCCCTGTTAGTATCTGGCTGGTTTTGTGTCTCCTGGCTGGCAGGTGTCGGGGCTAATGTTGCGACCATATCCTGAGGTGTCTGTGGGGGGGCTGACTCTTGGATGGTGGGTGTGGGCTCTGAAGCTTTCAGCTCTTGGGTCTCCCAGGGGCCAGGTAGGGTGTGACCTTCTGACACGGCCTCTTCGCACAGAGAGAGAGCTGCTTCCACCGCAGCTGCATCCAAAGCCACAGGGTCATCGTCCTGGGATGATGATCAAAAAGATAAACCATTATGTTGTTTCAGTGTTTCCCCACACATGAACTTTACATGGGGAGCCAGGTTAGTGAAAGAGCGGGTATTAGACCTGCTGACTGTCAGAGCAGCAATGAAGTGTCTCCAATTAAAAAACAACAAACAAACAAAAAAAACAAGAGGAGTTCTTAAGCTAAACCCCAACCTACCGAAACCACCAGCGATAACTGTGGCCTCTTCCTCCTGACCTGTCAGACACATGTGACCTTACTGGGATCACTAGGCTCCTTCCAGTATGGCTCTCATACTGGTAGGAGTTCATTGACCACACTATGGTTGTGATCGTTACATCATGGGCCACATCCAGCCTACTTTGATCTTGAGACAGCTGTGAAACTCACCTTTCTGAGATGTCTTAATATTTGAAAAGGAAGTGCAATTTCAACAGCATGTCTTAAAGAAACGCTGATGTAGCAAATGAGAAAAATGTATTAACGCGACTCTTTGGGTTTAAATTGTAAGAAAAAAATGTGTAAAATTCCAGAAAGTTCTGGCAAAGTTTTTGTTAAGTCACAGAAAATATGTTTTAACTGTGGAACCACTAAAAACCACAGAAACCTCTACAGTGAAAACACAGGAACTTTTCTCTTATTTAATTGCTAAGCTATTACTTAAGTACTTTGGTGCAGTGTGAAAGGCCTCTTTAATTTACGCCCTCCTTCACATTTTCCAAAGCTGTCCAGTGGGCCGGACTGGAGTCTTTGCCTGGCCGCAGACTTTATGTTTGGCACCGGCTCTAGGGGTTGGGTGGGCCAAGTGAATTTTGAGATTTTACATTTTTTCCCCCCATCCAAAGGAATAAAGAAACCAATATACTACTGGAAAAAATCCCCTTTTTCTTATTGTGAAAATTCAGTTGCTGTTAACGAGCGATTGTCAGTACTTCCTGTCTAGTGCTCTCCTGTAGGCAGTCTGTTCAGGTTGCTGCTGTGACAATCCTCAGTGTAGTTGTGCCATCTACAGGCAGTCCTTGTTCTGCTCTAGAGATTCTTCAGGGCCACTCTTAGCTAAATGTTTAGTCCAAGTCTGACAATGGGAACATAAAATATGGAAAATTTCATTCTTTGTTTTCCAATTAACACTAAATATTTTCTAAATCATATTTTCTTTGTATTAGTTTGTTTTTAGTGTCATTGCCTTAATCAACGACTAAAATACTTGATATTAAACCTACAAAATAAACTCTGCTCCTGGTCATATTAATCTCAAACGAATGCAGCCCCTACACAGTACGTACCTTCTCTTCAATGATGGCAATGATGTCTCCCACTGTCTCCAGGTCCAGTTCATCACCAATGTAAGATACAGCCACGAGGTCTTCTTCTACTAATCCCGTGTCCTCACCGAGCTCTGCCTTCACTGCGGCCTCCGCTTCCCCCTCTGTAAACCCGTGCAGGTGACGAAATAAGAACACAAGCATGCAACAAGAATCTTACTGCAAAGTTAAGACCCGTATCTCCCTCTTTGAACCAGGAAACAATGACTAAAATGCAACAACGCAGACGTGTGACTTTATTTAGAAACAGACTGTAGAAAAACAGGAAAAAAAGGAGGAGGAGAGACAAGCAAAAACGTTCCCCCAGACACCCCCAAGACATTTAGTGTTACTTTGAACATGCTCTGTCTATCTTAATTACAAGTAACCAGGAGTCACGATGCCCAGTTAGGTTTTGTTTAACCTGCTTTTTAAAATCAGGACATTTTTAGGAGCCCCATGAATGCAATCATTTCCCAGGACAGCAACCAGGCAAGCTGTAAAGAAAGTAGCTCCTGTGTAATGTGAAACTTAGTTAGGTGTGTTTACCTGTGATGATGTCATGGCCAGGTGGTAAGGCAGTGGCTGCCGTAGCAGTCTGTACGCCATTAGTTAGGCTTCCAGTGGAGTCGCCCTCTGCAACCTGACATCAGAAAAAACACAACAACAAAAACACCAAAGTGAGGTTTAATAAAAAATATCAGAGCATAAAAGAAGATTTAAAAGAATACTGATGTTAGAATATCACAATAAGGCTTTATTGCCCACTGAGTGGATCAAGTCCTACTTTCATTCTTTGAATGTTAGTATTAGAATAGGTATCAAAACTCAGTGGCTTAGCCAGGAATTTAAAAATACTCCAAATCGATTTGCACTTTACAGATGCATTTAAATGATTTGTTTTCACACATTGCTGGTTTTCAGGTATTTTACAGAACTGAGTCTAAAGCCTTTGAGCAAGACTCGCACAAAGGCTTTCATTGTAATCACATCGTTTCTGGATGTTATGAGCCATGCTAAGTTGCCTCTCACCAGGCGAGGGCTGGCTGAGATGAGGTTGCCTTTTTTCAGCAGTTCTGACAGTAGAGGTGAGGGTGGCGGTGTGGCCTTCTGGGCTAGGAGCCTTTTCTGTGGCGAGTCATCGACTAGAACAGCAAGTCCACCATCTTTGGGCCCAGGTCCTGGAGGGTCTGCTGCTGGCAGAAACACTCCTACCCCCTGAGCCTGACAGACAGCAGAGAAGTCATTGAGACGGAGCGAGATGATCTTATTCCTCTGACTTGTAATGAGGCAAAAACTATAACCCCTGGGGCCGAATATACTCATGTTTAATGTTACTGTAGACGTCTCCATATTCACTGCAGTGAAAAATGGTTTATGTTGCTGTGAGCTTGGCTGAAATTTATCTCTTAACAGAAAACTGGGACTCTTATAAACTCATTTCCCTTCACCATCATTCTTCTATCCTGTGAGCTAAACAAGTATATATGGCAAACTAAGTGTTCTTACAACTGAGTGGGTGGTGGTTGTATCTTCAGAGACACCGGCTCCTGTATCCATGGGTGGAGTGGGCACTGAAGAGTCAGTCTGAGAATCCAGGTTTGGCGGGCTGGCACCCAGGGGAGACCGTAAAGTCACACTGGGCAGACGCTTGGGTGTGTTTTTCACTGCCTGGCGAGCTGCGATACAGACAGAAGACCAGAGTGGAGGTGAGCATGACAATTTTCAAACTCTCCTTAAAAACAAATCTGAAAAAAAGCAGCAGAGAAATCCTGAACATCATGTGAGAGGATCATCACTCCAACCCAAGCACTTGAGTGAAAGATGCTCTTGTCTTAGGAGAAGCTGAGAAACATTCCAAGAAGGACGAGAAGTTGCAATCTTCTGAGATATAGATGCATATACTCCTGCTTTATTACATCCTCTCAGTTGATTCTGATCTCACATCTATGTTACCCCTAAGGTTTTTATTAAGCTTCCCTCCCCTTCCTAAAAATATCAAACTATAAATTACAGCAAAGAATTTTTCTACTTCATCTTCATGATTCTCGGTTTGCAGATGGTCTAAACTCTATTTTCAAAACGTTTCCTCTATCCAACAACCTCAAATAGCCATAAAATGTAGAGTGCAATAGTCCAGGAGAAATAAAATGCCTGGCTACAGAGGACCTCTCATCATTTTTTAGAGTGCTATTGTTTTCAGACATCCTAATTCCCTTCTAGTATTGTCCACATAGCCAAAACCACAAGGGCTTTGCAACAGGTCGGCTACATGTGTGGGCCGAGGTTCGACGTGTGATTTGAATCTTCCTGGTTGTACGTGGATGTGAGAGATGGTCGTCTTTAATCTTAGCTTAGAGTTCGTGCCAACAAGGGAAATCTTTATGCTAAAAAAACCTGTAGGTACAAAATGAAGTTCTACCTTCACAAATCTGTCCCTTAGTTTACCAAGATCACAGGTTTCAGCTTCATATGGGAACTTTGTTTTTATATCAAATGACTCACTCGAATTTTAATAGTATGTCATATATACTTAACTTCAAACTCTGACAGATCTTACCATAACATACAGACAATGACAATGGCAACACCCACCACAGAGCAACAAGTTTGCAACTAATTCTTCGCCTTTTCCTAAGAAATACATGCACCAGCCTTCGTAGAGTGAAAGTGAACCTAAACTACCTTGGTACGCCATTTCTGTGGCTTTCCTCTTCTGCTCTGCTTCCTCCTCGTCCTGCTTCTTCTTTCTAGGTAAGACAAATTTAAAAAAACAAACAAAAAAAATGAGCATTTTATGACAATATAACAGTTTGTATACAAAACTAAATGAGAGAACGCCCTCATTTATCTAAATAACCCACTCATCTACAGAGATACAGACATATACTTTTTTAATCCCACATTGGGGAAATTTACTTGTTACAGCAGCACAGACAGAAGAAAAATGTGAATAAGAGATATATTAGAAAACACACACACACACACACACACATACACACATGTGTATATATATATATATATATATATATATATATATATATATATATATATATATATATATATATATATATATATATATATATATATATATATATATATATGTATATATATATATATATATAAATAAAAGAACAGTGTACAAAACATGTATAGTTGTTGGTTACTGGCAAACAGAGCAAAGTTTTACTGGCAGCGTTCTGCAAGATCTTTAACACACTGGAGTTGGTTGTGTGAAACAGCTATCATGGTAATCCACCCATTAGGTGGAAGCACTATCCCACAGATAAGATGCTTACAGTGTGATCTCTCCCCAAAGCTCTTTCAGCTGGGAGTCCATGTGACCCATCTGTATCAGATCCACCTCCTTCTTCAACTTCCTGTTGTGATTAAAACAAACAAAGCAAAAAGGGGTTAAAGTTCAGATATCAAAGTTGTCAAATGTTTTCCCTTTAAGAGTTTATGTACCTGTACTGCTCTTGTGTATCTCGTATAAGTTTTTTTAACTCCTCTATTCTCTCAGTGGTCAGCCTACGAACGATGACATCTTCGATGGTCTCGACCACCTCGCCCTTCTCACCGCGCTTACGCCTGGAACAGGAAAACACACATTTTGAGTCAACTCTCAAATTATTTTTAAAATGCATAATAATATTGTTTACTTTTTATATCTGCACACAGATATGTGTACACACTGTAATACTGACTTAGGGGCTTCAGTAGCTTCCAGCAGTTCTGAATATTGTGAGGCACAGTGCTGAGAAACAGAGAACAAATTATTCTTATAGGTGAGCAGAGGAGATCAGTCCAACTGCAGTTACACTCAAAAGACAATTTTCCTGAAGACTTATGGAAGTGAAGTGTGAGATAAATTCACAAAAGGAATATTTGTTATGCTCTCACCTTTTGTGAGAACCAGTCTGGTGGACGCCCAGGCTCTGCGAAAGGCTTGATGGCTCTACTTACACTTACCCTGGAACACAGAGAGTCTCCTCAGACTAAACTCAAGCATTAAGCAGATAATCTAACAATAACAAGCATTTTAAAAATAAAATAAAATAATATTATTTTGTCTTACGAACTGCCTTGCACTCACCTACTGCCAGTGTTTGAAACAGATTATGAGCACAGAACAATAACCACCATAAGGATCATTGTTAAGACACTCAATCTGATATATTCTAGTTCGATGGTTCATTTAGACAAAAACTGGTAATCTTAGGGAAAGCACAAACTGTTTGCAAACACTGATATCTTAAAAGAAATGGTACAAAACCCTCTGAAGATAAATTTCATATTATATGGCTCATTTTTAGGAGAACTGCAGAAAAATAGTGGTATATAATGATAGTAAATACAATTACAGTTATATTTATCAAACAAGATCCTTAAATCATTTTACATATCTTCTCCTTACAGCATTTCTCCAACACATTTAAAATATGAATATGAGGTCCCATGGGCAAACTAAATCTCTCTCTCTCTCTCACACACACACACACACACACACACACACACACACACACACACACACACACACACACAAAAGTAGCTGAGCATATTTCTTTTTACCAGTTTTGGTCTCCGCTCCTCATAACAGAGGAGGCCAGGCACAATTTCTCCCTGACTGACCAGGGCTCCGTCGGCCCCACATTCAGTATCTTGTGTTCTGTTGGGGGGAAAGAAGAATTTATTACACGATTGACTGTTTTTCCTGCTACTTTGTTGCTACTAGCTAACAAGCCACAGGGTGCCACAAGCCAGTACACAGTGTACTGGCTTGCCCCAAACCCAAATGAATAATGGAGAGGGGTGCATCAGGAAGAGGATCTGACTTAAAATCATCACCAATCCAATCATGTGGCTCATTAGTAAGATCTGCATACTGGACTGGTCAGGAGCCCACAAACTGCAACCAGTGCTGCTGGCAAGCAGAGTACCAGTGGAAACTATGCCACTGATGAGTGAAGACAGATTAGAAGAAGGCCAAGGTTAGTGTGGCTAGAGTCAGTAACAGAGAAATTTTGGAGCGTGGAGGACAGAGCAGGGACTGGGAAAGGGAGATAGCTGACTGATTGGATATGACCAGAGGAAAGATAATAGATATACTGAACAAAGGACGCTGAAGATGGAGCTACAAGACAGAAAGAAAAGGGGAAGAACAGAGGGAAGATTCGTGGATGCAGTGGAGGAGGACTATGCAGAGGGTGGTGCGACAGAAGAGGATGTTAGGGGTTGGGTGAGATAGAGGCAGATGGTCCAGATGATCCACTGTGGTGACCCCTAAAAGGCACAGCTGAAAGAAGCTAATTGAAAACCTGTATTTTAGGGCAAAAGCAATGGCTCAAAAAGAGCCACATAAAATATGAGACATTCCGAAACAACTCAGTTAACTTCATTCTGCCACACAAGCTTCCATCCAAATTGCAAAAGCATCTGAGGGTAATCTCAGTAACTGAACATAAAATATATGGGGCTTATGGTTACGTGTAGTAGTAGTTCTGCCACATTAGATTGTAACGTTATGGCTTTGTTATTACTAGCAATATTATCTGACTGCGTTTTGACAATTTTAATTGAGTAAAATCCCAATTAACATTATTTTTAATTGAGTGCTATTTTACGGAACTTTCTATCCCTGCTTACTTGGTCAAATACACACAAAAACATGTTAAAAAAAACTAGTATTTTTCTAAGAAGAACACCATCATCAGTCAGATGACGAATCAGTCTCTGCGGACTGTCTCAGTTTTTTTAATGGTTTGTTATTGTTTTTTCGCTAAGTACCACACATACGACGGTCCTGTTCTCGTACGGTCAATAAAAACCGTTCAGATCGTAATATGTTGAAAACGTTATTTTAAGTTTAAAAATATAAAAAAAACCAAGGGCAACGGCGTCAAATGAATGATTTAAACGTCTTTCGTTATTTAGCCAAGGTAGCTAGCTAATGCTACACTATTGATATTAGCTTGGGTATGCTAATATGATTACAGCAAAGCATTCCTCACGTTTACTGGGGCGTGAATATAAGTTAAAACACACAACCCTATCAAGAGACGTATCACATACATTTCTAGAAAAAAACAACAACATACGCATTGCTAATATTTAATTTATAGCGTTAGCTTAGCATAGTCGATTAAGGGGGACACATTCGTGAGACACACACACACAGGTAAACACGGTGCAACGTTTTAGCAAGGTAAGGGGCTACAGGTTCTGGCTAAAATAATCTAGCTGCAAGGCTTGGAGTTTGTTTGCTATTACTACTGTCTATAAATGACGAGGAAAAACAGAAAGACTTGAAATATATTACTCACTGCCGATACCGCTCGCCATTGCTTTTGTGACGAGGCCTTGATCACAACTTCCGCCGGACAGGTTTCAACGGAACACACAGTAAAGTCAACCCAAGCGAGCGGAACAAATGGAAATTTGATTAAATAAATAAATAAATAAACGAAGCTTTAAAAACAGTGAGGGATACTAGGAGCTGTTTCATTACACTTAAGCAGAGTTGGAAATACTTCGTTACTGTAACGAAATACAAATACTCCGTTACTGTACTTACGTACAATTATCAGGTATCAGTACTTTACTTGAGTCGTTTTTTTTTCTGACAACTTTTTAATCTCGTAACTCTTGTTACATACAGAGTAGTTAGACATATTCAGACACACAGAACCAATGCATAATGCATGGTATAGCACAGAACCATGTACATAATACACACACACACACACACACACACACACACACACAATTGTCATTTGTTACTTGATGGTTGTTGTGGCTAACCTAACTACCCCTGCATAATTCAAATAAATGTAACTACTGATTGGGAGTTTGATCCCTGGCTGCTTTAGCCTATATCCCCAAAGTGTTCTTGGCCAAGATACTGAATCTAAGTTATTTCCAGCGTGATTATCAGAGTGTGAATGTTAGATAGAAAGCAATTAAGATGTATAAAAGGTGCTTGTGAAATACGTAAATTTACTAATCGAAATATTTTTCTCTTTGAAAAACTAAAAGTTCATGCCAAATTTTAGCCATACTTTCAGATCTCTGGCACTGCAATGGGAACCCAAATGGCCCCCAGTTTTGCCTGTCTTTTTGTTGGTCATCTGGAAGAACAAATTCTATATAATCACCAAAATAACCCTTATTTACCATTCATTGTATCTTGGAAACGTTATATAGATGACGTATTTCTACTCTGGAAAGGACCAGTCTCTATATTACTAGAGTTTGTAGAATTCCTTAATGGACACTTTGCAGGCTTACGTTTCACCCTCAATTACAGTACTGAAGAAATTAACTTTCTGGACATGAAAGTAACAAAAAAAGACAAATCTCTGTCCACATCTCTGTATTCTAAACCCACTGATCGGAATACATTATTACATGCTGCAAGTTTCCATCCGAACCACCTCAAAAAGAGCCTCCCTGTAAGCCAGTTGATTAGACTCAAGCGTATCTGTGAGACTCATGATGAATATAATGAGAGTAAAGAAGAGATGTTGAACAAATTCAAAGAAAGAAAGTATAAAGAGAACTGTTGAAGTTCTGCAGAAGAGAAGGTGAGTTCAGTAAGTAGGGATGTCTATTTAACAACCAAGAAATCTCCAAAACATAAACCCAACCTTATCTTCTGCACAACCTTTACGCCAAAAACCAGAACAATTAAAGAAATAATTCTAAAACATTGGCATATCCTTCAGAATGACCCAAACTTATTAGGTACCTTCAAAGAACCACCAATGATAACCTACAGGAGAGGAAGGAATATCAAAGATAGGCTTGTTAGAGCTTACCAGGACCCTATTACTCCAGATAAAACCCTGATAACCCATAACCTACATGGCAATTTCAAGTGTGGGGCATGCATTAATTGTCAATACACCAAAAATGTTAAATCATTCAAAGACCCTATAGGTGACAAAACCATTGCCATAAAGGGCTTTATCACATGCAGAACTAAAAATGTAATCTACATGATACAGTGCCCATGCAATAAAATATATATAGGAGAAACATCCCGCCCTCTTAAAGATCGAATTAACGAACACAGAAGCTCGATCAAGAGGAATGATTTAACCAGCCCTGTTGCAAGACACTTCAATAATAAACATCCAAATTCACCATTATTTTTCCTAGGCATTGAAGCCATTAAACTAAACCACTAAAAAGGTGGCAATATAAATTTTATCCGGAAAAAAAGAGAAGCATTTTGGATATTCCGTTTTAAGCGTCTGTACCCCAGAGGTATGAATGAGGATTTTTCATGAGTTTTTATGAACTACACCTTTTTTTTTATTTATTATTTTTTTTTTTTTTTATTATTTTAACCAAAGGAGTAGTGTTCCAGACATCTCACTTTAAGTCCACATTTTAAGTCTAGATTTTACATTTTAGAGACATAAATAAGGATCTTTTAACAAATGTGTTCCCATGTTATGATGTAATCTTGTTTTCTAAATTCATATAGCGTAGTGGCAGCGGGAGGAATAAATGTCCATCAGGGAGGGGAGAGGGCAGCCGATGATCTTTTGTGCTGTCGTGACCACACTCTGAAGCCTCACTCTATCTGCTTTGGTGCAGCTGCCGTACCATACCATGATGCAGTAGGTTAGCAGGCTCTCAATGGACGAGCGGTAGAAGGTCAGCAGCAGGTTGGAGTTCAGCTTGTACTTCCTGAGGACTCTCAGGAAGTGCAGCCGCTGTTGGGCCTTCTTGATGACCGCTGAGATGTTTCCTGTCCAGGAGATGTCAGCAGAGATGAGGACACCAAGGAACCGGAAAGTGTGGACCCTCTCCACACACTCCCCGTTGATGTAGAGGGGGGCCAAGTCGGTGCTGTGTCTCCTGAAGTCAACAATGAGCTCTTTGGTTTTCTTAGTGTTCAGTGCCAGGTTGTTTTCTGAACACCATGCTGCCAGCTTCAGGACTTCCTCTCTGTACTCTGCCTCGTCTCCCTTCGAGATGAGTCCGACTACCGTGGTGTCATCAGCAAACTTGATGATGAGAGTGTTGTTGTGGGTCGAACTGCAGTCGTGGGTGTAGAGAGAATACAGGAGGGGGCTCAGCACACAGCCCTGTGGGGAGCCGGTGCTCAGTGTGCGAGTGGAGGAGAGATGAGGGCCGAGTCTTACAGTCTGGGGCCGGTTTGTGAGGAAATCCTTTATCCAGGCACATGTGAGAGGAGGGAGGCCAAGAGTGACCAGTTTGGTGATGAGGATGTCCGGGATGATTGTATTAAAGGCTGAGCTGTAGTCCACAAAGAGCATTTGGACGTAGCTTTGCCGTGCTCTAGGTGACTCAGCACAGCGTGGAGGGCTGTGGCGATGGCGTCTTCTGTGGATCTGTTTGCACGGTATGCAAACTGGTGGGGGTCGAATTCTGGGGGGAGGTAATCCTTGATGTGCTGAAGGACTAGTCTCTCAAAGCATTTCATGATTACCGGTGTGAGGGCCACAGGGCGGTAATCATTCAGGCTGGAGATGGGAGACTTCTTCGGCACTGGGATGATTGTGGCTGATCTTAGACAGGATGGGATGGCTGCCTGATCCAGTGAGAGGTTGAAGAGTCTGGTGAAGATGATGGTGTGCGCATGCTCTTAGTACCTTGCCAGGTACTCCATCTGGACCGGCCGCCTTCCTGGGGTTCACTGCTAGGAGCACACGTCTGACATCGTGCTCTGTTACAGTGAGTGGGGCGGTGCAGGAACCAGGTGAGGATGAGGATGGGAGCAGGGCTGAAGCAGATGAGTGTTGCTGTTGTGGTGTTTCAAAGCGGGCGAAGAAGCTGTTTATTTCCTCTGCCAGCTGCCCACTCGGGTTTTCTGTTTTCGCAGTACTGCCTCTGTGGTTGATGATGTCTTGCATTCCCTGCCACACCTCTCGTGTGTTGTTGCTGGACAGGTGGGACTCGATGTTCCTTTTGTGGTCTGACTTGGCTTTTTTAATCCCCCTTTTCAGGTCAGCTCGAGCAGCCCTGTACAGAGCTCTGTCACCTGACCTGAAGGCAGCATCACGGGCTTTGAGGAGTGAGCGGACCTCGCTGGTCATCCAGGGTTTTTGATTTGGGAAAACCCGAATGCTTTTGTCCACTGTCACATTTGCAGTACAGAACTTGATGTAGTCCAGTACTGATCCTGTGAATGTTTCTAGGTCCTGGTGTTCAAATATGTCCCAGTCTGTCTCTGTGAAGCAGTCCTGTAGTTTGGAGAGAGCAGTTTCCGGCCAGGTTGTAACAGTCTTTGTGGTGGGCCTGGCACTGCGCCTGAGGGGGGTGTAGGCTGGGGAGAGCAGGAGGGAGAGATGGTCGGACTGACCGAGGTGGGGGAGGGGTATGGCTCTATATGCATGCTTGATGTTGGAGTAAACATGATCTAGAGTGTTTTCTCCTCTGGTGGGACATTTGACATGCTGATAGAACTTTGGGAGTACAGTCTTTATGTTGGCCTTATTAAAGTCACCTGCAATTATGTGAACACCGTCCGGGTGGGCCCGCTGCTGTTCGTTAATGGTGTTCAGCAGGATAGAGAGCGCCATGTTTACGTTGGCATCGGGTGGAATGTACACAGCCGTGATGATCACTAGTGTTAGCTCTCTCGGTAGAAAAATAATGGAATACAGGAATAAAAAAGCCCTGTGACACACTGTCAACCTGTCCAGGTCATGATCATGGTCATGATAATCCGATCGTGGATGTTAAAAGACTTCTTAATAAATGTTGTGAGGTTGACAATTTTGAGTTAACATTAAACACTTTCTTTCCAAATGCATTGAAAAACCTTCTAGCTGTTGGTTTGCAAAGTTTGTGTGAGTGGCACGGTAGTGTAGTGGTTGGCACTGTTGTCTCACAGCAAATAGGTCCTGGGTTTGAGTCCAGCAATCCTTTTTTATGTGGTGTTTACATGCTTTCTCTGTGTCTGCCAGTATCCTATTCAAAGATCTGCATGGGGTTACGTTAATTTTACATTGGCCATAGGTGATAATAGATTGGTTTTCTCACCTTGTGGTAGGATCCAGCCCCTCCGCTACCCTGAATTATGCTTAAACGCCTTCAAAATGACTAAAAGCCCCAACTTACATCTTATACAATGCAAAATTCTTCGTAGAACACACTGTACAGGACAAAGGTTGTTCCAAATGGGCTTTACACACTCAAACATATGTACCTACTGCAAAGACAATTCTGCTGTTTAGAGGTTCTGGCAGAGGATATGTGAAGACTTATACACATGGTTTAGTTGCTGTATCCAAGGCTCACCTAAGCTGTGCATCTTAGGTGGCATAAGTGAACTAGATATGGAAGCAGATACATCACATATACTCCTTACTTCCTTATGCATCACTAAGAAAACACAGTTTCTGTATTAATCAAATCAATATAGAATTTTACTTCTAGATCACATTAGTCTGGAGAGAATGTCTGCCTCCAAAAAACCAACTGGGTGAATTTCTTTCTCTCTGGTCCCCACTGATCAATTCCATTATTCAGTGAGGGTGGTTGACTGTAGACTGTAGCCCTGTTTCCTTGTATGCCTTATAGGCAGATGAGGGTGGTCTCTGGGACTATGGGTCTCTGGGACTTATATATAAGGGGCTCAGGATATTCTCTAAATAAAGGACGGCAATTTATATTTTCTCTATAATATTTACTTTGATTCATAATTTATAAAAATCACAGTAAATTGTAAACAGGTTCTTGATAGAATCCCTCAATTCATCCACTGCCTGAAAAATAACTTCCAAGTCAGCTTCCTCCTGATTGGCCGTCTCCCATAACATGGTTTGAACAGCTGGAGGTGGACCTTCTGTCGTGCCCTTAAAAACAATTCAAATTGGGGTCAAACACACATTTATTAGAAAGGACAATTAAACACAAGTGCTCTAGTTCATAGCTTGTTGCCTCATTTCTCAATGATGATAGTATCCTATAATCCTCTGCCCAGTGTGTGCACGCATCATGCATTGTAACCAGTAGAAAGCTACTTTTGGCTGCTTCCTTGTTGCATGGGGTCACCACAGCTGTGCATGATCGACTTGGCAGTTATCAAGCCGGGTGGCCTTCCAGACATAAATCAAAGGGGATTTGGATCTGCAGCAATCTCCGACCAAGCGACTGTAAACCAAGACACTATGCATGCATTTATGTAAACACTGACCACAAAAACTTAAAATCCAAGAAGCAAGCAGTCACACCACATTTAAATATTGGCAGTCTTTATTTCAACAAGACTAAAAATGTTGTTTAATATACATTTTCTCTTACACTTTAACATCTATCTCATCTTGTTTTTCCATAACATTTAGGAGATACTCTGACAAGTAGAAATCTGGTGTACTTGTAGGGCCTCTTTTAGAGACATCTAAAACCGCTGCTTTTTATTTACACTCCCCCCCACCACTCTTTTCAGTCACTCACTCCATCCTCAGAGAGAGTCCTTTCTGTTCTTGTGGGCCAAAGGCATACATGGAAAGGTTTCAACAACAGTCCAACTTTAAAAGACACAAGACTGAACTCGCTCTGTGGACCGAATGGACGTCTTCCAGCAGCTGGACCAACTCCTGCCAGCTGGAAACGTTGCTGCCCTGGCCTGCAAGCACAGACATTTTTGTCACCGTCGTCAGCCTAAAACATTTCTTCCGTCTCTCCAAAAGTCGGGCTTCTTCACACTCCTCACACATGACACGAACACGTGCACGAGCCCTTGTGGAAATGTTGGTGGAACACAAGGGAGAAAAAACAGTAACCTAGAATTAAACTGGTCACCTGCAGAAGTAATGCCAAATCGAGCTGCTCAAGCACAGCTTTTTGATTTTAAATTAAGGCTTCAGTATTTCATACGGGTTGCATAGATGTTTCATCAAATCCTTCAAGGTCAGATCTTGATACGACGTCTTCGTCTGATGATTGCGGATGATAACTGATAACCTGAAGATGTCCCGTAAGCTCAAGATCAACCTGTTAATGTCAAAGCCAGACAACATGCAAAGGAATAAACTCCCATCTAATCACTTCATCCGTGCAGACTCGCATTAAAGCTGCAAATCTTTTCGCTATACTTTTACAAAAATGTATATTTCTGTCCACCTTAATCTGCACACTGAAACATTGTAGATGTTGCATTTTTGATAATGTGTAAGTTCTAAATGCATGTTTGAAATACATGGAATACATTAGTGCAGCAATGCTGCACGAGTCGGCATCGTTGTAGAGATGAGATGTTCAGGTAATGCAACTTAACAGACCCGATTATCAAATGAAAAGCTCCAAGAAAAAACAAAAAAAAACAAAACAAAAAAAACCAAAACGTACATTGTGCTTGTCAGCTGGTAACAATATACTCAAACACCTCAGGGAATCTGAGCAGATAGATCATAAATCATCAACAACAGCCACTTTCTTTTCTTTTCCCAAAAACAAACAAAACAAAAAAAACGTAAGAAGATGCTAGTAATGTACCAAACATAAAAAAATAATCAGGCACCTTTCATTGCATTAATTTTGGTAGTAATTGTGAAAACACTTAACTTTGAGTTGAAATGATGAGAACCGTTCAGAATGAGTCCATTTATACTGACACAGGCCATTTAACGAGGTACAGCGTGTACTGTGGGACGGGGCCAGAAAAACAAAACAAAGGCCCCAAAACCTGTGCACACTGACCAGGGCGCACCCCTTATCTGTGCACACTGACCTCTTCCACCACCTACAACTACCAGTAAAATCCACTGTAGTACCTAATATATATCTTCATACCAAAAAAAAAAAAGCTAAAAATCTCAACACCTCCTCAACATAAAACCCTGTATTAAAATAATCTTTTCTAGATTTCCATTTGGTTAAAACACTGACTTTTGTTCCTCTTGTCTTGTTTAATTAAAATGCTCCCAAAACGTGCATGTTGCCCTCTTTTCTTTCCAAACGTTAAGACTGTATAGAGTCAGATCTTCTGTGCCGAACTGAGCTTACAGTACCAAAAAAAAAAAAGAAAAGAAAAGAAAAGAAAAAAAGAGGGCATTTGGGACATGTCAGCTTTGCCTTCTAGGGGGTTTAATGGCAGGGGACATATCCAACTCTATCAGACACTCAACCTTATGGTCTAGATCACATTGACTCAGTAAGCACGAGGTATAACCTTACTATTGAATTGCTTAAGCTGAAAGAAGTTCAGTGAAATAATAATGAAGAAATTTAAAGTTAAGATGCGAAATGCTCGCAGCAAACGTACATTATGCGTGTTAGGGGCTTGCAGAGCACCCCGCAGACTCTTCCACAGAACGACGCCATCTTCAGGTCAAACATGAGCACCTGTGCTGTAAACTCTCACTGCATTTTTGAGACGAGCTGCCTCCAAAGCAAACCGAGCAAAACAAGTCTCAAAATGCTTCAGAATTTCTAGCCTTTGTAAAAGTATAAATGCACACAGGCACAAATATTCACAGTATGCACTTTTATAATGTGCAAAAAAATAAAAAAAAGCTTTGAATTAGTAATAAGACAGCGTCACGTGGGTTCTGTTTCTATTAGTCGTGTTTTGTGACCGATAGAAAGACCAGCCTCAGAAATTTAAAGATGTGTCCCAACACAGGCACTCAGAGTTTGACCCAATATCTTTCTTAATGCTTAGATGTCAGATTTCAGTCATTGAAGAAGGCACAAAGTTAATCATGAGATTAAACTGCCAAAGTAAGTGTGAAATGCTGCAAGCACAACCAAAAAGTAGCTCGGAGAGAGCTGTCGGAGGGCAGGTTTATCTGGGCGACAAAGGTGGATCTCTTGGGAAGAAAAATCATACTGCTGTACACTGATGTCTTTAACAACATACGAACAAATAGTTAATAGTGAGGTTATTGTAATATTAAGAAGTTTCTTCCCCTCCCACCCCAACAGTGGACAGTCCAATGTCCTGAAGGCAGTCTTTTTGTTTTTTAAAGTCTCTCTGACAGTTTTCCCCTTCGTGCTGTTGCTCCTGGTCGTTCTCTTCCCTCTCCCTGTCCAGCCAGTTTTATCTCAAGCGGGAAACTAACAGGGCCAGGGCGAGCCCGCAGAGCGCCAGCGCCATGCTTCCCCGTGAGGTGACCCCAGCTGAGTTATTGCTTTGCACTGGATTAACCCGTGGTGATCCAGCCACTTCACTTCCACCCGCTGCTTTTCCACCCCGTTCTTTATCAGACGTTGGTGGAACAGAGAAGTACATGTCGCAGTTCGGACCGTCGCAACCGCTGCCACTCTCATCTCCGCTGCCGTCATCATCTGGGGGCAAAAAAAGACAAGCAGGTGAGACGTGCAGCTAGGAAACCGAGTCGCAAAAGCTGTGAAGCTCATTAACCGCTCTCACCGCTCTCTACAGTAATGTCGACGCCGCTGTGTGCAGCTTTGAGCCGGCTCGTCATTTCCTTCAAAACTGCTATCTGACTGCGGATGACGATGTCTGGTTTTGTTATGTCCACGTCCACGTCCGGGTTTGATATCTGATTGGCCAGCCCGCTGCCAATGACATCTGATTCGTACCTGGTGGAATCAAGTCTGGCATTAGACTTTAAATTCAATAATTTACAAGCAACGCAGTAAAATTTAGATTCTCTCTTTGTGAAGTCTGCGCCTCTCACCTGCTTTTCGCTGTACCATTCCAGCACTCATCACCAGCTGCAATCCCCTCGCTTACACACACAGTCTCTGGCAACGTGGACCAGAACTTTTTGGCATGCTTCAATTTCTTTTTTACTTCAATTGTCTGTTTAGAACACACAAAAAGAAAAAGATCAAAAACAATTACTCAGAGTAAATGTGATATTCACTTCTTTGCCTTCTTAGTCCTCACCAGTCGATCTAAACTGGTTCCAGCAGCAGTGGTGGGTCTTGCTTCAGGACTGTAAGGGCGGAAGCGGCTGGTGAAGGTGGACTCTTTAACAGAACGTTTGGAACGAAAGCCGGCGCTTATTTTGGGCGTTCCACATCCTTGGAAAACCTGTCAGAGGAGGAACAAGAACAGAAATGTTTTACAGATGAAGACAAAATGATTAGCCACCCTGTGAAATGTTACGTTTTGGTCAAAAATGTCCTGAGTGCTTTTTTAACAATAGAAGGGATTTTCAACACAGCATTTCTAAACAAACTAGTTTCTTCAGAAAGCATAAATTATTTCTATTTGCCCACAATATAAGAATTATTTCAGACAAAAACAAACAAAATCATCAAGAAATGTAAAGACAGACACACAACGCAGAACACGCCTGGCAGCAGTGGGAAGCAAAAGACTAGAAAGAAAAATGGTGAGAGAACAACTGCCAAGACACCCGTGAATGACTTAGTCAAGTTTGAAATTGTAGTCTGAAGGAGACAATCACTATAGACCTGCACAGGAATGAGCTGCGAGGTTAGAGACCAGGAAAAACTTCTGCAGAAGAAACGCCTTCAAGCCAGACTGAGGTGTGCTAAGAACGACCTGGAGACAAATAATCCAGACTAGAAGAGCGTCCTTCGGTCAGAGGAGATAAAACTACAGCTCTTTAGCTGCAGACACTTTGCTGATGTTTGGAGAAAGTAGTGAGAGTTCTACAACTCAGAGGACAGCGTCCCCACAGAGGAACACAGTGGTGGGAGGATCATGATGGGTTGATGCTTCAGTGTGTCTGGAACTGGGAATCTCATCAAGGTGGAAGGAATCATGAAGAAAGAAGTTTATGTGAAGATTTTAAAAGAAAACCTCGAGCAGTCAGAAACCAACCTGGGTCTGAGTCGTCTCTTTATCTTCAAACACAACAACCTAAAACATGTCGCTCCTGGTGAAGACCTACCGCCAGAAGACCAAAGTGAACGTTACTGACCGGCCAGTGCAAAGCCCTGAATTGAATCCCACTGAAAATGGGAGGAGCTTCAGACATTCTCCAAAGAAGAATGAGCAAACAAAAGTTTGTTCAGGAGACGCGTTTGAGACTGGCTGAAAACTACCATAAACGACTGCAAGCTGTTATCCAGCAAAAAGAGTAAACGACTATTAGCATCCAGGAGGTAATTATTTTGACCCTGGTAGTTTTTGTGAAATCATTTTGTTTCTATATGCAAAGTAAAAATAATCTAAGCATTCAAAATAAAACAAAGATGTTCGGACAAGCTGTGCTAAAAAAAGTCCTTCCTCTGCACTTGGAAGGGAGGGCTAATAATTCCATCCTCATCTCTTTTTATTTTGTTTAATTTGAAAGGCGCTGAAATGAGACTCACCTTCTGCGACACCTGCATGCTGTTCTCCTGCATGTTCATAATGGCGTCTGAAATCTTCACATCAATGGGATCCATGACAGACTCGAAATTAAAGGGACCTTCGAGCCTCTCGGCGAGACTATGCATGGCATCTGAAAACCAAAACATAACAAGTTGAAATCAACACAGGGGAAAGCAATTACACGCTCCTACCACTAGGGAGAAGCACTCGCATTAGGGTGAGACATTTTTAACCAGTGAGATGAGCCATTAGTGTAGGGCAGGATCAAGCTGCAGCACAGCAAGGGGGCAACAGAAACCAGATGCCTCTGCAGACCGCAGCGGTGCCAGCAGCCAGAGATCGACACATGTAACGGTGATATAGTCAGAAACCATGTTTCTGGTCACAAGATCCATCATGCAGGATAAATATAAAGCACACAGTGAAGAACTGTGGATGTGTGCACCACCCTGAGTGTAATGTAACTGATCTGGGTCTGTTTGTACACAGCACAAGACTGCATTCATTCCAAGGGTCACCGCATGTACAGCCCCTCCCTCCCCCTTTTCTTAAACAACCTACTAAAGAATGAGGGACATGTTTGTACATGGTTTTCAACAATAAAACCGTTCCTATGTTAAATGTTTTTCTTCCAAAGCTGAACTGCAGTTTACCTCCTTTATTTACCCCGGGTCTATCATGTCACAAATCCCATTGCCACTCTGGTTTCATGCTCACAAGGAGAATAAGGGGTGCACGCTTAGATAAGAAAGTCGATGAAACTAATGATCTTTGAAGAAATATGAGTAAGCGGCAATGAACCCAGGAGCAGGAGGCTGCATAAATATACTCTGTTGCCAAATTAAAAACTTTCAGCTATTATGGTTATAAGGCGGTGTAATCACGGGCAGGTTTCTGTTAAACAGTGGCTGCTAAAGGTGCCCTTGTTCGCATGTCGTCTGCTTACCGAGGAAGTTGTTCCACTCCGTGTCCAAGTCTGCCTGGTTAGCCAAACAGCCACGCATCACATTCAGACAGTAATTCTGGCAGGGTTTCAGGGCTACTTGGCCCGAGCAGTAGGGACAGTACAACATCTTCATGGCCGCTCGCACACAGCTGGGAGAGGCGCTGACCTGGAGTAGGCAGAGGGCAGTTAGTGGGCCGTTTTCATTACATCATAGCCGAAGCACTCACTCGACACCACCAGAGACACATTCTCATACTCTGAAAAAGCATGACCATTAATTGCATAAGCCAGATCCACAAAGCAGTTTAATCTAATCGCCTATGAATCACTCAGTACAGTGGAAAAACAAGTCATACCAGAACAGTCAGAGTGGTTTATGTTACCAGACAGAGAGAAAGAGAACTACAGATCAGAGATGTACAGGACTACAAGGAAAACAAGTCTCGTTCTCGGCTGTTAGTTTTTCTCTTTGTTGAAACTGTGCTCCGTCACTTACCGTAGAAACTTTATTGGCCACCTCAGGCATGAGCGCCAGGCCACGCACAAAGGTGCGTGCGGCGATAAAGGACCTCGTTAACTGGATGCGGAGCTTGCGGGGCACGTCGCCGAACGGCTGCAGCTCCTCCGTATGTCGGCTGACGCAGTCCATGTAGGTGTCGCTGAACTCGTATTGCACGTTGACCAGCTGGAACATCCTCTCCAAAAGGTCGGCCCAGAATTCCGACAGCATGGAGTCCAAGTTGACGGCAGCGCTGCCGGACACGTAGTACTGGGTCAGGGACTGGAAGAAGTTCTTGAAAAGTGCCGAGTTCTGCACATACATCATCCCGTATGTTTTCACAAACATGCTGTCCAGCGAGATCTCTGCGTTTTTCAAAAGCTCGCGGAAAAACTCTGTGGAGATGTGAAAGAAAGGCCGGGTTAGTCTACAGCCTGCGGGTGACAAAGAGCAAGAACAAACAGTGTCAGATTGTTTATATTTAAGTGTCTACAGGGAAGAGTTCAAGATGTCACGAAGAGAACATCTAAAGGAGCTCAGGGCTAAAGTTATGACTATCTGCCCAGTTGGACTTTTCCTGTTTTTTGTGACATTTTGAACTTACTGTTGTGTTCCTCTCTCAACATTTTAAAGGACTTTAGAGGCCCAAGTTTTCTTTCAGTACATTAAAAATTTTGCTGCCACCATTTGAAATCAGACTGACGTTACTCCCATTCAACTGTGCCCCACGCTTAGAACGAGCTTAAGCATAAAATCTTTAATGAAAGGCAAAAGGAATGTGTTAGGGGACAGTTGGAGACGAGGGGGTGAGCGCGGAGCATCAGCAGAGATGTCTCTCCACATCAGTGTGCTTCAGACTGACCACCATCAATGCCATTTTTCTGTTGTCACATTCCATTCGCCTTCCTTTCTGCCAGCTTCTCTTGGACTGTCCTTCAGAGACATTTTCAATAGGATTACGGAATAATGCGACCCCACAACCACCAGCAGCAGCAGCCCCTCCCAGCTACCGTATATGGACCTGTATGCACCCCCCTCCCACTACTATCCTACCAGCCCTGCATCTGCCTCCCTCCCCTGCTTTCACTTCATCAGTTCCTTCAGAGAGCTCTCTTCACTAGAGATGAGGAACAATGACCTACTTCATCCTGAGGAATGTCCATCACCCCCCTACCACCCCCCAAATAATCCAAGCCCCTTCTCCCAGACCCCACACCACCCTCCTTGCCCAATTTTCTTAATCTGAATAAAATGAGAATTCCACAGAGCCTCTGAAACATGTTTCACCTTCAGTCTCACACACACACTCGCCCTTTTTATCCATTATCTGTGCCCCCCACCCCCCTCTCACAGACCTTCTGTCCCGTTGCAGTTTCTCGGGGTGCCCACTGCGTGGCTTTGAAATGTAAAGTTCCCATGCTCTCGCAGGGGGAGTCACTAAATGCTCTCTGCTACCAGTACACACACAAACACACTCTCGCACATTCACACTCACACAGAGGACCCGAGTAGTGCTGTCACTTCCACTTCAGACTGACACACTAAAAGAAAAAATGAGATAGAGGAGGGGTAAGGGTGGCTTGGGGCGGGTTAAGTTGAGGGCTTTTTTTAAGAACTTCAAATCCCTACTGTGTCGCCAAGGATACCGGAAACACTGCAGCCCCTCCATTTACCTCCTCGCCATCACAAGTGCACGCGCACACACAGACACACACACAGAGCCAGGGGAGAGGGCACCAAGTTCCACGCTCCATTGACAGAGATTAAAACAAAATGGTCCACCCCCACCCCTGGAATGTCATAGTAGCCACACTGACATGAAAGTCAGTGAAAGGATACTGAGGAGGTGAAGAAGAGGAGGAGGAGGAGGAGGTGGGAGAGGCATGAAGCACGAGGACAACCCTAAACTTCTCCGTTTCCTTTCTACAGTTAATTAGAGGAGTAATTCCTATATGCTAAACAGATAAGCTCCATTATGCGTCTGGACAAACCCACGGGTTTTTAAGAAGGGTGTGTGAGGGGTGGTGGCACAGTGGGGGCAGGGGTGGCGGGGATACGGAGGCTCTCTGGCCCAGGCTGAGGGGCCCAAGTATGAGCAGCATTACTCAGGCATCTTGCATTGTCATTAAAAACAATTTATGACACGCAGTCGTCTGCCAACAGGCCGAGGAGCTGAACGCTCCCTCTGGATTTCCCCATTAAAAATGTACCTGTCACTCAGCCAATGGTCTGAGAGAATCTGGGTGAAAGGTTACACATGAGAGTGTCAGCTGTAGGGAAATGTAAGGAAAAGGACGACTCCTGCTCGACTATCTGTCTTTCCCTTCCTGCACGCTCCCCCCCAGCTTGTCACTATTCCAACGTGCTGCAGAGAAAGCGCTAAATTACGAACAACGATCCTGGGCCCAATCCATCACAGGAACAGAGGAACTGACCGATCTCCTCCCACTTCCTCTTCCAAAAACTCCCCCCACTAGTGTCCCTATAAACTATGCTCCTCCCAATCCCAGCCCAGGCGGTAATTGCATCCTATTTGTGCCAATTAGTCGCCAAGCTTCTCCCTTTTCTTATGGTATGGGATTCTGTCCCTCCTGCTGCTGAGCTCGGTGCTCAGATGGATGTCGCTTGTATGTGTCTGGAGGCAATGGGGCCATAATCCAAGCGCTTAATTCCCAGACATGGAGTTGCTCTGCTGGACAGGGTCACTGCAGCAGGACAGGCTGAGGTCAGAATAAACACGCAGCGACGAGACACACAGAGAAAGAGAGAACTATTTCTGGCTCTGGTCTTAATTGGCCATGACTCTTCGCTCCAGGCGCATGATGAGAGCCTGCCCAATCACATACACTACTTCCTGAGTTTATTAGTGCGCGAGCGAACGCCTTCATGTGCAGCTGCGTTTGTGCACATGTGCGCACTCCTTGTGATGTCACGGCCGCTGCTGTCATTTCTCTGCAACAGTAAGCAGACCAATGAGCACTTCCTGTTCCCATTTCACTGGCTGTAAGCGCTTCCTTCGGTGGCGTCTTGATGTGACAAAAGGAAATAATAGGCCGGCAGCCTGAGCCCGTCACCACATTTGATGTGAGAGAGAGAGAGGGCCTGGCGATTTAGGTAGAAGAGAGCACAGCAGGGCTTTGTAAAGAGATCCCACATCTAACTGTTGAGAGACTGCAGCAACCTGCCTACAGTGATGATGAGGAGGGAGCACGCAGGGAAGAGGTTCATGGTCATCCGTAGAGCTGTGCCCTTCTGATAAACTGGACGTTCTTTTTGGGCGTTGCCAAGCTTTAGAATTTTTGCGCAAGCCAGTTGTTATGACTCCGTTAGAAAAACACTCCGTGCTGAATAATATCGGAAAAATTCCTAAACAAAACAATATTTATGCAATAGTTGATCGGTGGTGCTCTGGATGGATAAACTTGACATAAGGAGCCGAAGCCACAATTGTTCAGAAAGATTATTTTTACGAAATTGTGGTTCTGGTATCAGTCCCTCTAAAATCAAACACCGTGAACACTATTTTAATCTCAACGTTCCACTCTAAAGTTGAACCCTGTTACGGAAACAACATCTTCATTTGCTCGCACGCATCTCGGGTGTTGTTTTTAAACCTGGTTTGTGGTCGTTACTTAAACGTGACACTGACATTTCTGAAGCTGACCATTTGTTACAGGCTGTTTTTGTATATTATGGACGAGATGATTAAACGAGAAAATAATAATTTATAGATTTCTCAGTAATGAGAACAGCCCTTAATATTGCCACTAAGCGCCAGATGAGTTCTGCAAGACAAACAGGGTGGAGGACATGCATGCGTGAGAACTGAGCGCAGTGAATCACAAGCAGGACTTGGACACAGTGAAGAAAGATGGAACGAGAAAGAGCGGCAAAGAGAGGGGTTTTTGGGAGAGTGAGGCATAAGAAGGGGACAAAGGGCAGTAAGAAAGGAGAAAAAGATGGGCGGGACAGCTCGAGCAGCCACTGCATTCCAACACGTCACATTCCTCTTCACATCTGGCTGCAATACACATGCTCCCTGTTACTCACCATCCCTCGCTGCCTTTCACAGACACATAAGATCTGACCCACATGTGTGCACACCAATGCAGAGCTATGCACATAACCTCCTTTAACAAGCAAGATTCCAATGCACCGGGAAACTAAAAATATTTTTTCTTCCCATGTTTTTCCACTCAGCCTGTTTGGGAATCCTCATCCTCCCCTCTATCCTATCATCGCAGGGCTGCAGTGGTGGCATGGTTTGGTGGTTGAAGGTATTCAGAGCTGCCCTGCTTCCTCTGTGAGTCAGCACTGTTGCATGTTCCCATGCGCTCTGGCCCTCAGCAGGGGAAACCTGATCCCAATATTTACAGGCATACACACATGTGCTCACACACAGAGGAACAGGAAGTATAGAGACGACTAAATCTGAAGATGTGTGTGGTCCGTCTGGAAGCACGCGTGTCTCTCTGGAGAAAGGGAAGCCTGTATTTCTTTTATTTTATTTTTTTACATTTCCTTCAGGGGGACGATGAGACAGGGAGCAGAGACATTGGGAGACAGGTGGACAGGCCAGAAGACACAGACTGGCTGTCTCTGCTATGAGCAGTGCGCTGGCAGGTGGGAGTGTCCATCAAAAGGGAAAAAAATAAAAATAAATAAAAGTGTAGCACAAATGCTGTGATGAGGAAACCAAAGCCAGTCTTACAACATAACCTGAAAAGCTGCATGTGTTTGTGAGCCAGTGTGTTTGCTTACTGTCAAAGTGGTCATGCCTCTGTTTGAAGGTGGATTGTAGGCTGGTGCTAAGCTTGGAGACGGGAGCTTTGATCTCCGTGTGGCTCTGCTGGCTTAGCTTCTCCTCCATCTCCACAGTGCAGCAGGAGTAGCCCTGCGGACACACTTTCAGGGGGACTCCTGGAACAGACGAGGGAGAACGTGCGTTAAATTTCCACGTCATCTGAGAAACATGCAAGTCAACACAAATTAACTCGAGGAACAAAATTTAAGATTCGATTATGATGCTGTTAATGTCACTGTAGCAGCAAGTAATGCAGATCAGTCATTGATTTCTTCCCTGGGATTCAGACCTTATGCTGAGAAATAACAGGTTCACCTCTCACCAAATCAAACGCACCCTGGCTGTTAAAGCCCCCTTAAATGCACTTAATTGCAGCTCAGAGGAGCCTTTAGCTGGCCGCTTTATAGAGCCCCGCTCTTATCCCGACACTCCCCTGTCTTGATGGATAGTTCAGTGCCAAAGCTTTCTCTGAGTGCTGTCCCTCCTAAACAGTGTTTAAGAGGAAACGATTAACTTTTCGCCCACACTGCAGGTAAGTGCGCTGACGTCAACCACAAGCACATGAATGGAGATAAACATATGTGCAAGCATGCTGGGCTGAGGAGTCTGAAAATGCTCTCCAAGTAATGTAAATTAGAAGGTTTTGGACTCCTTATTTCGGTGTAGGGCTGCCACAAACGATTATTTTGATAGTCGACTAGTCATCGATTATTTTTGCGATTAGTCGACTAATCAGATCATGCATCCATTGAACGTAAAACGTACAGCTTATTGCACCAGCACACATCTGCTCTTATATAACTATCATTAGCTTACAGCTTGAAGTGTTTAAGGTATGTGCTAACTAAAAATAAAGACAAGATGATAGTTTATTAAATTTTAATGAAATCTGCAGGTTGTTTCAGTGAAGTTTAATAAACTCATCTGTCTGCTCCTTGCTATCTAAAATATAACAGGACACTAGAGCCGGGCGATAGAACGATAATGATATGTATCGCGATATAACTTTTTCTCGATAGAAAAATTAAACTATCGCGATAGACCTCGCCGCTCTTGTCCTCTTAAAAAAAAGAAAAAAAAGAAAAAAAAAAAAGAACAGCCAATCCAAATTAAGTAGCGCAGAGCCGAACCAATCACAGCCGCAGCGTCACGTCACGTGATTTGTTACGTACAGCACAAGTGCCAAGCCGCACATGTGTATTTGTTTGGGAAGCAGCCAGCCACCGTACCGCCCGGGTAATGGAGGAAATGAGTGTGCCGACTAGAAAAATCAACCGAGCGTGACCGAAGAGAAAACAGATGATGGTTCCAATGCCGGAGAGATTGTCGAACGGAAGAGCCAGAGAAGTTCCGTAGTGTGAAGGTATTTCGGATATTTCAAGTCTGACAAAAAAAACAGAGTAGCGTGCACTGTAAATTGTGCCGAAAGCAAGTCTGGAAATACAATAAACTGGTGCATGCGCTACGTCCACATGTACCCGGGCATTCTTGAAAACGCAGATTTTTCTATGCGTTTGCACCTTTCGTCCACACGTAAACGGCGTTTTTGGTCACTGAAAACGAAGATTTTCAAAAACTCCGGCCAGGGTGGATATTTTTGAAAACTTCGTTTTTGCATTTACGTGTGGACTAGAAAAACGGAGAAAACGCAGCGTCAGAGGTGTGCGCATTTTTTGACGTCACACTGTGCGCCACGTTATTGTTTCGGTGAAATGAATTCCTACAATACTGTTACTGTTAATTCTACTCTCTGCAGTGTTTAAATGCTTACATACACACACACAGTTACTGTCCCTCCACACGTACGACTCGGTTCTGCTTCTATGCCGCAGCTTTGTTTACTTTTTCCCACCGAGGCTTCTAGACTTCTGATTGGCCAACATTTCTGCACGGTTAGGAATCTAGCGCCACCTGCTGCTTTGGCATGTTCATAGCAGCGTTTTCCTTCATTTCTGCCTTTATGTGTGGACGGGATTATTTTTTTAAAAACGAAAACGGAAAATCTCAGTTTTCAAAAACACCCGTGTACGTGTGGACGTAGCCTCAGTCTCTGACTGGAAGCGCTAATTCATCATTCGGCTTTTGTCAGACTAAAGTAACTGTTAAAACTGTTTGAAAAGCTCAGCTATACAACAAGGAGAGATTGAGAATTTCCTTTTAGTTCTCAGTTTATTTGATATTGACAAAAGTTAGTCAGTTTTGTCTGTTTTTCTGTAAAACAAACTAAGATTTATTTTTAGAATTAATATTTTGTTTCTAAGTGGAATTGACAATTTAGTCTGTTTCGTTTGTTCTATTTTGAAACTTAAACGCTTTAGCAGCTGCCTTTTGTGTAGTTTGCATTATTTGCCTTTATTTATCTGAAAAAGTCTCATGTTCCTTGAGTACATCTACCCTGTTGAACTTATTATGGGAAATAAATATTTAAATAAAAACAAGCTGCTGATTATTTCACATTTTACTTGTGAGCAACGGCACATTTAAATCTTACAAATATAGTTATTTGGCTTATATCGTGATGGATATCGTTATCGCCTGAAATGGGAAAAAAACATATCGTGATATGAAAAAAATCTTATATCGCCCAGCTCTACAGGACACCGGAGTAAATTCTCAAGCATCTCACACTTCTGATAATCAGCTGTCTGCTTGACGTTTATTCAGCTGTGTAAAAACTATAACTTCAATCTAATCCAAACTGATTTACTCAGGAACAAATAAAATACTACAAAAAGCCAAACAATAACATTTGTAAGTTATCTAAGTGACTTATATTACATGTTTAACCTGAGTAGCGAAAGATGGCGGTGGGTTTGAAAACGATTTGCCGGGAGTCCGGCGTTCTCACGGGCTCTAGTGAGCCTTGCCCCCAGCTAGCTATCGAGCTAGTGGGTAACAGACGTCTCCGAAAACGTCGGAGCGATTTTGAAAATATGTGGTGTCTTGATAAACTGAGCAGATATTTGAAGTTTACACAGCTACATTCTCGCCTGAAAATATGTTAAACGTTTATTTTGTGACCCAGAAAGAATAATAAGAGTAATATTAAAACTAACTAGCTGCCGCCATTGTTGACAACTGCGCTGGGCCGTGCTATGAATTCTGGGACACAGCTTCTTCTTCGGGGTTTAATGGCAGCTGGCATCCTTGTACATGCAGTGCTGCCATCTTCTGTTTCAGTCCGTTATTACACTCTTAAATCCTACTACTTATTCCTGCGTCTTTTGGGATCTTACAAAGCTTCAAACGACGCATCGACTATTAAATCAGTCGTCGACGATTTTAATAGTTGATGTAATCGTGACTAGTCGACCAATCGTGGCAGCCCTATTTTGGTGTGAACTGAAAGTGTATATATGCATAAGATTTCCATCAAGAGTAAGTGCCAAGTGATGCCTTCTTCAAGGCTCGTTATACTAGACAAGTGGTGTTCTTCTCCCCTAGAATCTCAGCACGAACAGCTGGGGTACAAAACTGACAGACATGGCTCTGAAAGATTGACTCGATTAAAAACAAAAACAAAACAGCAGCCTGTTCATCTCTGTTAAAACCCAAATACTGTGTCTGACAAAATGCGAACTGCCATAAGTCAGTTTACCATCCAATTAAAAGGAGGGTCAATGGAGGACGTATGCAAGCCGCAGCTGCAATAATGTTTTGTTTTAAATGTAGCTGTTGGAAACTGGGAGAACACAGGGATCCTTTCACTGGATCCCAGCACCAGCAGCCAGTTTAGTTTTCCCCACCAGCTTGTGCTGAACACGTTCCTGCTACTTGCAGGACTAGCATGTCATTCATGGACTGACGCTTTGGGATTATCAGCAACTCATTCAAAAAAATAAATACATAAAAATCCTGGATTAGTGTTTTCAGATTTCACCAAGTTCCCACATTACTGACACACTATTAATACTTTATACCCTCACAGTTATTCAAAAAGGTTATTATTGGTTTAAACATTTTATGACAAGTTGAGACTTTTCAACATAAAAAAACAAACAAACAAAAAACCCAAAACCCTGTACTTCCTTTAAGTGACACTAAAAGAACCGTATGTAAACCACATCTGGCCATTCCATTCACTAACATGTCCTGAATAACCCTGGCAAAGCTACCATAAGCTCATCTTTTGTTCCCGTCACTTTCAGCGCTGATAATCAGTTATTATTCACTTCCTTGTGTTACTCGTTTCTGTTACACTCAGGGAAGCTGCTCTGCTGCAGCTGAGGTTCTGCCTGTTGAAACTGGTTTGATTACATTAAAATCAAAGCATATGACTGGGATTTTTCCCCCGCCTTGTGTTATCTTCAAATGTTTAATGCGTTGCTATGACAACCCTGACAATGTGGATGTGTTTCTCTGTGACATCTTGAGGCTGCTTTCATTACTGCTGTAAATGTAATAGAAGACGCCCATTGAATTCTATTAGCAAACAGGGCCCGACTTTTGGTGATTTTTCTTGGCAGCACAGCATAAAAAGATTGCGCGCGCGCGCGCGCACACACACACACACACACACACACACACACACACACACACACACACACACACACACACACACACACACCAAGATTTTCTTCAGCACAGTGAATCAAACATATCATAGTTCCTAGCATGTTTGAATAAGCACCTAGAACTTAAAAATAATGAAACTTAAGGGTCAGACGTGACTCTCAGCAGTGCAATGGTCTAAACGGGGCACCAGAGGGAGGGATGCACCCTGGCGCCATAAACTGGACGCCTCTGTCTGGGATCGAGTCCAAATAAGCCTCAAGTCACCCCTTCTCCTCAAACTCATCCCCCTTGTTCCTTTAAACATATGCACCTACCTCTTACACATACCCAGGCACAGTTGGCACCCCATACCTAAACATATTCACACATCACATCACCGCTCAACACATGGCTCTTTGTATGAGGAGCCTGATTGGAGGTACGCAGACACACACAAACACACACACACAGGCTGAACTTTTAGGTGAAACAACCATCCAGTCTCTCCTCGAGCAGGGCCCCCTGCTTGCCCACAGCGCAGGCGTACAATCAAAAGGGCTATATCCATGTGGAAAATAGACGTAGTTACCAAAGTACACAAATAAAAGTGAGATGGTCAATATTTCACAGGAATGTCTGTACAAATGTCACATTGTTAGCTCAAAGGATTAGGTCTCTGAAAACTGAAGAATCTTAGCTAATGCATACTTTGTGAAAACATTTTGGCAGCCAATTGCTCAAACCGCTGGGAGAGAAACGGCACCCGCTGGAACAAAAAGAGCGCGCAGCGAAAACGAACAGTTAGAGCTTATAAAAATCAACATCCCACTGACATGTTTCTGCCTCACCATTGCAGGGAAAAAAGGAAAAAGCTTTGTCAGTTGATGCATCAGTCATTTCTCCACCAGCACTAGCATGAATAGTCTTTGTGCGACGAGTTGCCTGATGGAGTTCCTTTGAGGGGCCTCCGTCATCCCCTCCAGTTTCCCCAAGTACTTTAAGATGTAATAAGACACAGTGACAGAGCATTGTTCAAGTGTCACTTAGAAGAGGAAAACTGCAATTTATGGCAGGGAAAACGAGAGAGTAGCATCTTGTAAACAAACATGCGACTGTGTCGTGGCATTCATGGGCTCTTTGCTGCCTCTCTGGCCTTTCCTTTGTGGCTGTTGAGGGGGGAGCGACCACCATCCCCTTTAAATGGCTCATAAAATAAGTCACTTCCCTTTGACATTGTCCTGCCTCTCAAACTTTGTTCTCAGAGGAAGGATGGTGGGGGAGGTGAAAACGCCTTACAGACAAAAACCAGATTAGACACCTCGCCACCCCCTCTGCCTGCCATCATGTGCCCCTGAACCAGACGGACCTCAAAGTGCCCCCCGCTGCCGCCTCGCCCGCCACCACCCTGCAGGCTTAACCAGCGAGGTCAGGGGTTAACAGCGACTCCTCTGAGAGAGGTCCTGTCCTCTGACCCCTCCTCTCCCTCCCTGTCCGCTAGCCAGCACATCCACCACACACACAGTTAGTCATGCCTCAAACCCCAATCACTCCAATAATAACGCTGCCAACACACATATCCCCCCCAAACAAAAATTGTAAAAATCCTCACAAGTACAGGCAATTAAGAGACACAGAAACAGACAACATATAAAAAGGACTACTTAACGGGCACACACTACTAATTGGAGCCTAGTCATCTGTGACTGAACCATAACACCGAGCTTTCACACGACCATCAACATTTGTAAATAATTAAAATGATAAATGCAGCTTAAAGCTCGTGTATATACACAAACACACACTTCAGTCCCAGTGGAATGCAGGTCGTTTGAGATGGCGAAAGCTGGGAAATCTCACTTCGAAACACCAAAAATGTGCGGGCGCCTTCCAAGTCGCTCTGATTTATGTGTGAATGCTCAATATATAAAACAAAAGATTCAAACATTCCCAGCCGAGTGAAGTACAAGAAAGAAAAATGAAAAACAACACCCGTGAATGCAAAGGTTCACTATTAATTCACATATTATGCTCGGTCCTGTAAAAGGGAGAGTGCTGCTAGTCTGCTGAGCGTTACTCACACACGTTGTTGTAAATTTGCACACCCTTCAGCCATAACATTCTCCTTTTGCTTCTCACCTCTGTCTGCGGTGCAATTTTCCCGAGGGGGTTAAGAGATTGGTGCCATTTGTTGGGCAACTTTCTTTTCTTGCGCCACATCCTGTCAGGCACAATCACGTGAACCAAACCTGCGGCGGAGCAGGTCGACGTCACCGCTCATTTAAAAAAGGTGTGATATTTTACGCACAAGCATGACGTTAAGGGCAGAATAAATTGTGGATTGATTTAAATGAGGAGAAAGAGATGAAAAAATAAGCAAACAGCTGCGCATATCCCTTCCAAAAACATAAAATCATAGCATTCCCCCCTCCAACTCATTCCCTTCTTAGATTCTTTCCTGTTGCAACATGTTGTCAAATCAGCCCGTTCTTTTTGTCTCCCTCTCTGCCTCCCTTTCATCTCCAAGAAGCCTAAAGTTGTCGTCTGTATCCGGGTTTTAAGAAATCCTTTGACTCATTCGCTCATTCGTCACTGATCCATTAGTTTTCTCAGCTAATGTAATGTTCAAAAGAATTCTAATAATTCTGCGCTTAATGCAGAACTAAATAACTCAGTACAGACTAAAAAATGCTTCGCTTTTTAAGTCAGCTTTCACTAATTACTTTGGGAAGCGAGTATTTCAAAATTACACCCTCACAGCTATGCAAAATGAGGGAATGAATGCTCTCTGTGCAGGGCTTAGCGATTCAGTGTCTGCCATGACATCAGTCTAGTGTTACTTTATCCCGTGATTTTTCACAGTACAGCTAGGATAAGTGCTTTTCAAGAAATTCTTTAACCAAGCCTTACTCAAACCTTGTTTACAGCTTGGAAGGGGGGGGGGGGGGGGGGGGGGGGTTATAACAAACATTCACTGCCTGCTACTCAGTACAACCGCAGACTTGCTGAAGGGCATCATGCCAGCACTAGTTCAGGGAGGGAGGGGGAAGTGTCTCTGGTTCACTTTCCACATCCACATTTTCCTTGCTCCCTTCTGAGGAGTCAACCTACTCATGTCTGCAAGGTGACCATTACGTTAAAGTAATTACTGTTCAGATATCAACTTGAAAAGTGTGCCCCCTTTTTAAGCTTAAACACCACTACCATCACATTCAGCAACTGGGAAAAGAAGAAGAAAGAAAAAGAAGAACAAAGAAGAAGAAGAAAAGAAGAAGAAATAAAGCAACGTTAAATGCACACTCTAATATCTTGAATACATACTGAGCTTCAGCTGAATTACCGCAAAGGGAGAAAATGTTCAGCAACATTATGCTGTAAGCGGAAACCATTATTAGAGACTGGGCTGTTCATATGGAGATCATCAGGGCAGGGCGATATTTCCACCTACTCCTTTTCTACACTTCAGCCCTTACAAAAATAGAGTAATGACAAGTTTATGGCAGCTTTGGCCAAACCAATAATGCTTTTTGGGTCCCGCACCATTAGGGACGTCCAAGAGATTCTGAATGTGCTGGGAGGGGAATTCTGAGTCTGAAGTCACAAGCCTCAACAAAATGGTGGGTAGAAATGCTGCCCTGTATCCATTGTTTGTGAAGTTAAGAATAACCGAACCAACAAATTCTGCACTTGATGGACAAGAAACGATTGTTTAACGTGGTTCTACTCAAGCGGTGTCGTCAGCGCCTGCATAGAAGCAAAGCTAACAAACACAGCTGATCATAAGCTGTGTGTCAAGTCAAGTGTCTGCACAGAAATCCCGTCTGCTCTACAAACACAGCACAGCACCACTGACCCGGACATCTGCTCTAAAGAAGACACTACAACACATGCTGTAGAGCTGTGGCTCCTCACAGGGAGTGGCAGTTTTTGGAGACAGGCTCCAGCTAACCTATGACTCACTCACACTCACACACACACAGCTCTCGTAACTACCCTCTAGCTTGTAAAGGATGCAAGTGAAGTGGGCAATGGCTTTAAAAATTTAAGTTAAGCGGTAAAATCTTTTACGACGGTCATTTCAAACTTAAATCCAAACATCTGCAAAAACAGAAAACGTGCCTGGAACAAAAGGTTTTCCCTCAGCAGGATCACCATCTTCATGAAGTTTTTCATCCTAGACAAAAACTGCATGTGCTACAATACTTCTAGACCATACACTAAACTGCGTTTTGTTGATCCGTTACTGAATATGTCCAATAACAATGATAGTTGTCTCTATAGCAGGGCTGTAAACAATTATTATTTTTTAACTTTGAGGAATATTCGTGTAAGTTTTAGAGATTTGTTTTTCACCTTTATAGCAGGAAAAGAACCCAACAACCATCTCAGGCTGACCGCATGACATAACACTCAGCATCACACTGCAGGTTAGCTCATTGTTGCCAAGCATCGTCTGAAGGACCGCCTTCTTGTTCATCTTATTGGGAAGCTTTGATTTCACTCACAGCAGGTTAACAAGATGTCAAGTAACGACAACTCTGAGTCTGTTAGTCAGCTGACCATAAAGCGACCATCGTTCACATGATGAGTCAAGGCACCGATGTTGTTTCAGCCTTGGAGGTTAATGCAGACTACAGTCACAGAGGAAGTTGATCACTAGTGTCGAGCTTGGGAAACTCGAACACCGCCTGTGACGTGAAAGATTTACTCCACTTAGAACAATGTTCACCATCCATTTGTGAGGGAGGAAGTTGAGGTTTAGCGGAGTACTCTCTGGAGTGAATATTCAGAGCTATGCAGGCAGCCACAGAGCTTTGGATAATAACTGTGCAAAATGATGTTTCCTTAAATAAATCAAGAATTAAAATCTCTTCCGCACAGCTGTGAAAACACCAAACTGCCAAAATGTACTTGTCACGTGGCATCAGTGTGAGGAGGGGGAAAAAATAAAAATGTGGCTACTGCTGCGGTGCAAGAGCAAAAAAATCATTAAAATCCTAAAGTGCATCTACTGTTTTTTTTTTTAAGAAAACAAAAACAAAAGCAGTAGATGCCTCCTGCCATCTCAGCAGAAAAACAGAGCACGGCCCAGCTCCAATTTAGAGTGAAGAAATGTCACATTTAAGACTTTATCTGCGCTAAAATCTGCAAGATTTTGTCCAGCTTGCGAGTTGTTCTCTTAATGGCTCTCAACCTAACAAACAAACCTCACACTAGGATCCATAAATCGGAGCCCTTCGCCACCAGAGTCCATTTCTGATTACTAAACCAGTCGGGGGCTCAGGCCAATTAAAACTCTCCATTTGTGAACATTCCAAAACGCTGTCATCCATGAACATTTACCCAGAAGCCCCTGGGGAGATTCCTCAACACTGCCCTGGCCTCTGGTTCGGCCTTTTTTTTTTCTCCCCCTTCTCCCATCCCAGCCCTGCATCTCCGGCTTTGTCTCCCCACACAAAAGCTCCCTGCCTACACCACTTCCCAGGTCACTGCTTTGTCAGGACTTCAGCTCGCTTCTTAACTTCCCCAAGTGCATTTAACAAGTCAAACCAAATTCCAGCCACTGTTCCGCAACTGCTCTGCAAGTTCACCTGCTGGACTTGAATCCCTGACCAATGCATGCAAAACAGCTATATGTTCTGATTAAAGACTGTGCATGTGGATTCAACGGGTTCAGGCATTAGTGCTTAAAATGCCCATTTTAAATTAAATGCTCTTAAATTAGAATAAAACGGTTCAACATTCGGCCCAGAAAGAAGCAGGTCAAACCACGGTCATAACTGCCCTGAAATTAGATTATAGACAGAAAGGTCAGGCCTCCAACACAACTGCGAGTTTAGCCTCCAACCACGAGGGCGCTTGAAGCCATAATTCATATTAACATAGTTATGGGGAATTCATAGTTCAAACAGAAGTGGTTTGGTTCAGGATATGATTTAGCTTGGGGTACTTTCATAGTGTGCGCCGCACAAACTTTCTGCAACATGTTTTACTTTCTGAAAACCTCCCGTCCATAAATCAGCCCCGGTTCAGTGGGGTGACTGCTACTCAGCTCCGCTTAGCCAGCTGGTTTTTGACGCATCTGTGTCAAGTAATGCACAGAGAACAGATTCGTACATAAAAGAAAAGACAACACTAAACACTTGCAAGTAAATCAAGAAACGTTCCTTCCTACCATCACTCTGCTGGGAATCTTCCTCAACAACTGCACCATCTATCAGCACGCGTTGGATTCACGTTAACAACTGGTCTAATCTTTTAACCTTCCCCACATCTATCTCTCAGGTGATGCTGCCTTTGATGAGCCGCAGATTTGAAGTATTAGACCCATGGCTTCAACTACAGATTCCACCTTGCCGCTTTAGTCTTTCAGTGTTTGCGTGTACACGCGTGCGAGGAAATGTGACGCAGTTACAGCGAGAGAGAGCGAGACTGTTACGCTGAAGATTTGCAGAGACAAGCAGACAGAGTTTGCAGACAAATGGAGAGAACAAGTTACAGCACAGTGTGATTATCACAAGGGAAGAGCAAGAGGGGGGGGAGGAGGCACAAAAGACGTTCCTGGCTTGTCCCTATACACCAGCCCTCCATCTTTCCACTGACTCATGGCACACAAATGAAAACAGACTTTAAAGGAGAAGATGAAAAACACTCTTTACTTAACGCCAAGTGCTTTACCAGGGGACCCTGCGCAAACACTGTTGTGCTGTCAGAGAAATGGACTACCGTTAAGCTTGCAAATAGATGTGCTTCACACACAACGCATGAGAGCTATGCAGTAGAATATATGGAGAAAGCTTAAACCAGTTTGTGGCCTTTATGTGTGCCCTGTGCAAGTCGCAAAACCCAAATTAACACCCTGCCACTCAAAAAAATTCTAATTTTTCGAAACATACGAGGGCTCTTAAAAGACCTGACATGCAAACAATACATTTCATTGTTGGTAGTAAAACCCAACGAACCACTCCTAAGGACTGGGAGCTCTTTGACAATGTTTATAACAGACCTCAAAAAGCAGCTGAAGTCCACCAGATGTTGAGGCAGGACGGGGCCCGGCGAAGCCCCCCCAGGCAGAATGAGGTCAGGTACGAGATCACGTTTCTGGAAGCTCAAAGCTACAAGGGGGGGGGGGGGGCAACAAAGATTCTGATATACCTGTTGGGCCTTACGAAACTGGACACCCAACAGAGGCGTTGGGAAGAGAAGCACTCACTGCCGACTGTCAAAAGGAGCGGAAAGACTAAACCTTGGGGTACAATGCTTTAATGGTTCTCAGTCATGGATGGCTCAGTCTGTTCACGACGATGTGCACCGAATGGGTCGATAAATCAAAGCTACTTGCTGTTTCAGTCATTCACAATATTTCAACCACTGGCGCGCCGTCTCGCATTCCCACATAACGAGTAATTTTTCTGCCCACAAACCACACACTGACCAAATGATTTGCAGCCATCACTTAGCAAAGCATTCGATCCTTTTATGTGTATGTTTTTTATCACGCTCCTTTACCCGGCCTCAACCAGAAGAACATCTGCCGCTGTCTCCTTCATCTTTTCAAAACCTACTTTTATCGTGGTGCAAACTTATCAAGTTCACAAAGCTATGTCGAGCAGCCAAAAATCTGACTATTGCTTTTTTTGGGGGATGTTTACGCAAGAAAAACAAGAGAGCTTTTTGATCTCAAACAATATAATTTATATGAAAATAAATCCAAGAGTGAGCAGCGCACAAGGAGAGAGAATGGGTAAATATTAGGAAACCTATTAAGCTAACTGCAGTTTGGAAAGTTGAGCTAAGTGACTGACTGCCATGTCAGTGGGAGTCTTGATGCAGGCCTTGGGAGTAATTAGCAAGGATTACAGCTCCTCTGGCCTGCACCCAGCACTGGGGTTTCAGCCCAAACACCCAGGCAAGTCCCTGGCTTCGCTCCCTCACAGCTTTCCCCAACCGCACAGGCCTCTGGTGGTCACACAAATCCTAATGACGATCATGACTATCAACACGGGGCATCAAGCCCGCTGGGGCTTCAGAGGAAATCAATTAACCTTGGTCGAGTTACACCTACATCTTAACCACACTCCATGCTACGTGGTGAGATGACTTGAGTGAGTGATTGGAGACACGATGCAACAGGCAAGGAGGTGGGGGGTGTCACACTCCACCCCTGCAGTTTGAGATCAGCGCTAGCGACCCTGTACCACACTCCTCACAGCTGGCCGGGTGTCACCAAGTGGTCAGCAAAACGGCAGCTCAAATATCAGGACAAAAAAAGTGGCAGAAGCAGCAGCTTAGAAGCCTGGAGTCAACTGGCAGAGACAGGCTGAGGTGGTGAGGGAGTAGCTGTGATAAAACAACCCAAAAGCATACAGAGCAGGTATTCACGTGATCTGACAGCACACCAAAACTAGCCTAAAGTGCTTGTCTTGATACACAGACAACATTTTTGTGTGTTTCAGAGCAGATACTTCCTCAGCTTGTGGGTTTAAAAGCATCATTTCATGTCAAAGCCAAATTTTTAAACATATTTTCATACTGGGAGACGTCTTACTGGTGCCTCCCTAACCATCAGAAGCGTGTGCAAAGCTATAACAAGAAATGTGGCTTACTTTTGGCGTTCACATAATCAAACCCTTTCAGGTCAAGTGAACAACAGTGGTAAAAGGAGACTAGACAGGAGCTAGGTGGGCTGCAAGGCAGGAAAGTGCCAGTGAACCACTTCTGACTGAAGAAAAAGACTGACTGAAGAGAAAGAACAGGAAGGGGAGAAAAGGGAAAGACTAGCAGTGAAACAAAACCTCCCAGAGGAGCTGCAAAACAGCGAGCGGTGGGAGAAGAAAATGATCTGATGTGTCAGTCGGGAGAGAAGAGGCACAGTCGACTCTTTCGTTTTTTTTCTTTTTAAACAGCGAGCAAACAGGATGTGTTAACAAGGAGGGTTTTTTTTTCTTTTTTTTTGGGGGGGGGGGGGGGGGGGGGGTGTCATCTCTCTCAAATCAAAATACGGAAAACCGCAAGGCCAGATCAGGATTCCCCACAGTTTGCATGAGGGCAAGAGCCGCCAAATGATACAGTTGTGTTCAACTGTGGCCTGCAGTGCCAAAAATGTACTGTGAGGCGCTTGTTTAAAACCTTGTATTGTGCTTGACAGGCACGTGCACTCAGAGGGATTTACTAAGCGGAGCAGGCTAGATGTCGACTTGTACACGGCCTATATGGCCAACCGAGGATGATTCACATGCATCCAGTTGCCTCCCTGGATTCAATGAGCCTGTGTCACACATTCCCAACCACTCTCTGGCTCCCGTCTAGCCCACCACTTGTGGATATTCAAGTGGACTCGGGTACAAAACTGTCCTGTCAGTCAAATCTCTCCCTTTCTCTGCATGCCTCAGTCAGTCCCTCCAGTGCTCTCTTTGTTGCCGTGTGTTCCCAGCTCCGGGACTCCTGTGTGCAGGTCTTGGTGGTCCGGTGTGGAATGTGGTGAGGAGGGGGGAGGCAGGCCGGCCCAAAAAGGGGGTAATCAATTGTTCCCACACAGAGCATCCACCCCCCACTGATCTGTCGCTCACTTGGCCATTTGGGGGTTGTGGGGACCAAAGCAAAGGATGCAAAGCGTTGGAATTAAGGACGTCGAGTCGACGCGCACACACACACTGATGCTACACTTGCAGCATACTAAATGAGCATAAGAGACAAACTTAACATTCCAGAGTTGTTGAAGGTGGTTCTTACCCAAAGACTAAAACAGGCCTGAATTCCCAAGATCCACGCAACAACAAAACCAGGTACTTTCGTCAGCACTCCCAAGCCGCTTCTGTGCTCAGCCTGAATATTTTTATACACTGTGATATGCTGATGTGCTTAGGAACGGGATACCATGAGAACCCCTGATCTCAGAGCTGCCACACCGCGATAGCAGGAAACTGATAAGAGCTGGCAGGCACCTGTAGCCACCCTCCCTTCCTCCTTTGGCCCCATCTGGGTGCTCAAACTCACAGCCGGGATAACACTTCCCCCCCAAACCCCTCACCGATTCACAAGACCTCATCCTCATGATATATAAACTCAATTATCCCCAAGGCGAGTCAAACAGTAAGGCAAAAGATGTTACAAATTCACTGCAGACAGCAATATTATGACTGCATTTGATCAGCAGCAACCAAAAGCTGCTGTCATGAACTTGAGCCCACATGATTTGGAACTCTTGTGTTCAGCATCAACGATTAGTCACAAATACAGAAGATCTTTACATCCTCATGCAACCAAATGAAGGCAACACACGTCAGTAATGAAGCCGGATGAATGCAATTCATTTTACAAATATTAGCCCTTAACTAAGCAGGGTTAATATTCGGGGGGGGGGGGCAAAACAGCACACTTAACATAAGGTTTTTATTAGACTCACACCTAGATAGGTGTATAATGCATTTAAATTACTTTTTAGGCTCACCAAGTCTAGATCCAAGCAAGAATGTGGCTTTAAAGAGCTATAAGTGGTTCTTCGTAAATGCTATGAGTCAGACTTAGATGTGTGAATTTTCTGTTGGCTGTAACCACACCTATGGGTGGGCCTACAGACAGTTACTTGATTGGCACACCACCTGAATCCATCTGATCCCTCCATACCCGATTTAAAAATATATATAAATAAATAACTGAGACTTAAAAACATGTACTTCTCTAATGTACCATTCAGAAAAGAACAAATGAAGCATTTCACAGCAAATGCATCTTTCAAAGGATGCAGCCTGCAGTTCCATATGTGAGACCTGAAAGCCAAATAGCTATGTATTTATACGGCCTGCCTGAGCTTCTTCTGCCATTGGAGGAAAAACCTTTAATTAAGTAGACTACATTTCAATCAGTTGGGGACCTACAATATTCTCAAAGTAAACAAAAAAACATGTTGCCTCTGGGGGGGGAAGGGTCTGAAAATCTAACAAAGCAAAGATTAAGGATTAAAAAAAGAACATTAAGACAAACACCTCCTTCTTAGCTAATGATGCTAATGTAAACTTGCTGTGAGCCGCCTTGTCTTCACTCCCAGCCTGCAGAGCCTCAAACAAAACTTCGTGTTTCACATTTGTTTTAATGTTTCACATTTTGCAGCCATGCCACAGAATATTTGTTGCATAGCCAATTTTCTTTGAATTCGCCCTTCCCTGCGTCATTGCCAACTAGCATCCAGACCACAATATAAAATATGTGTTCTGATTTTTTAACAATGTTTTCTAACAATGTTTAGAAAAATCCAACTTCCTATGTCTTACATTTTAAAACCAATTAATTCATTAACTCAATGTCTTGTGTCCCTGTGGGACCCTTGATGTTGCATTCCTCCAACTCTTTGCCATGCAAGAGATGCAAGGTCGGTTTCTACAAGCATTTTTGATGTTTGGACTGGTAACACTTTGCTATGAGAAGTCAGGTTTGTTGACTTTTGGCAATGCACACTGTGGCATGTGATTTTAACCATAGAAGACAAAAGTATAAGCAGGAACCTTTATTTTTTAGGGGGTGGGTGGGTGTTATATTTGACAGTGCCAACAAAACTTTTGCACTGACGTTTCCCACAGTTTCTTTTTCTTGGAAGCAATAACACTTTATAAAACTGTGGAAGTGATTCTTAATGACAACACTTGCCAGTTGGTTTTACGAGTCTGACCTTGAGACACTTGATGGGTTCGTTATTGGTTAATTATTACAAGCGCAAAATGCTGGGGCACTACTCTAGTGAGCAGAGCCACTCCAATATTGGTTGTTGCACCATAAAAACTTGCAGACCGTGTGTGTGCGCCACAGTTTCCTGCTCTTATCTTATCTGCAGAATGTCGCTGCAGCAGCACAACCTGCCATTTCCCCAAACTGTAATGATGTGGGGCGTGCTGCCACCAGCTAAGGGAGGGGGGTAGCCCTTACAATGTGAGACTGCAGAATGTCTCGAGCTTACTGAGAGGCCAACGCACTGAGGTCATGCACGCCTTAAGTTTCAGCCATAATGCACTGAGCTGATTATGAGCAGAGGATGTTCCGCGCACTGAAAGGAGGGAAAACGACCCTCCTTTCTTTGAACTCTGCTATTGTCTCATACCTGAAGCATGATATGAAGCCTGACAGCCAGAGTAAATCAAAACAGATTTACCCCCCCCCCACTCTTTTAAATGAAGCATGAAGTCTGACCCTGCTTTGGGTAGCCTTTGACATGGCCCAAACCACTAAAGAGATGGTCCTGTTACAGCTTTGCAGGAAATGCTGTTAACAATTTATCACAGTATCAAATACAACTGTAAAGGGAACTAAACTATTATTAGCAGATATAGTCAGACAGCAAAACCACCATTTACATCCTGTGCGATTACCAGCATTATTTATCTGTCATCATTAAGGGAGTAAATCGAATTTATTTCCCATTTCAGTGAAGTATCCAACCACGGGACATAAACAAATCATCATTCATAAGACAGGAACCTTGGAAATGGGGCTTGAACTGTTTTCACGTGAGTGGTAAACGACTGATACTATGGGATCAGAAAGGAATTTACCGAGTGAGCCTGCTCTTCCTCTGCACCACTTAATTCTGTCTACAGCAAAGCAGGGTTTCCATTTCAGTTTTACGGCATTAAAACATCTTTACTGAATCTCAAGTCTGGCTTCAGCTCAGGCTGACAGTAATTTTAATGGCAACAAACATTCATATCTCCGTGCTGCCAACAATAACACAAGATACTTGCGGTTACAAAAGGCAAGTTTTGAATCCCACCAATAGAGATTGAAAATGTGACGTCACTCAGGGGTAAACCCGCAAAGAATTCTGGGAACTCGTGGCAAGAGGTACTAGCGCACGCAGGCTTTCAATTGAAATCAGTTACACAGCGATAAAAAGAAACAAAAAATGGCAAGAAGCTGTTGTATTATTAACTGCAATAGCCGGTCGCATGACAGCCACGGAAAGCCGACGGGTAAAGAGATCGGTTGTTATTGGATTACGTCGTTGAAGAGAAATTGTTCGAGCCATGTTTCCGAAGTAACAAAGAGGCGACGGGTGGCCTGGATTGCAGCCATTCAAAGACAAAATAGTAAATTGTCCTGACACAATATTGCGTTTCGCTTCTGTTATTGCCATGGTACACTGACAAAAACATATACTTTTATTCACAGGATAAAATAGTTGTTTTGTATCACTAATTGCCCAGTGCGATTACAGCATACAATATTATTGTCACTGCTACATTTCTGTGATGGGTACCAGAAATTATTTCTACTACTAATTAATTACCATTGAGCTCAAAGGTCCTATTAATAAACGGTTAACAAATGTGTATTTATGAAGACGATTTGTGAGACTGGTAAACTTATGATATGTACGATGGTCTTTACTTTCTACACGGTGCATTTCAAGGTCCTGTACCCATCCGTCGGTAAACTGTACCTGGGCTTGTTGCAGTGACCTGAAGTTACTAAACTTCACGAACCGTATGATTATAAATATGAGCGTGGTGAAAGTTGGGCAGCACGCTAACGTATTTTGTCCCTCTGTGTGCTCGTAAGGATCTAACACTTTCACTGGTTTGATTTTTTTTCCTCGTATCTTTTCTTTGACTTTTCATTAAGTCTGTCTTTGTACGGACCGGCATTGTTCTCCTTCGTTTTGTACATACCTTTTTGGGGGACAAAGAAAAAGCAAGAATTTATTGGAACCGAAGAATGGACGTTTGCGGTGCTGCAAATGCTTGCATTTGATGTAGGTACATGGATTGTTTTGCCACGAGTTACCGGCATGCAATGCGCGAAAGTCACGTGGTCTGTCAATCTCTATAAGACTCATATTCCACGAAACTGATTTGTGATGCACATATCGGAGGACGTAAACATTTCAAGAACTTGTCCTGTGACAACTGGCTGAGATTGTGCATCATTTTTAAAGCATGTCAACTTTGCCACACAGTAATAGTAAAACAGTTGCTTTATTCAGATTCAGTGTGGTGTGTGTGTGGGGGGGGGGGGGTCTCTATCATCTCAGTCTCTATCAGCGACAAAAAGCCGCTCATTGAGGTCAGCCCTGCCTAAAAACCCAGACATACACCAGCAAACTATTGTAAGGAAAAGCCACATGTGTGTATGTAGCACACAAACCTGGACAAGCTTTCATTCACATCCTTTCAAACCCAGGGATGCAAGACAATAAAATCTGACCGAGACAGACGTGTTGCGGTACTCCTAATGACATTTACTATCACAAAGACAGAAGCAAAAACCCCACACAAACCTTATTTAAAAAAGACTGAGACTTGTGTGAAACTTGGGATCAAATTTCTGTCTCTTTGACAGCTACACCCAACTCAAATTCTAATGAGCCATTGTGGCCCCAAAATAAAAAAGCTGATCTGAACATCCTCTTAGTATGCAAACGAGAACTCATAAAGGGCTTTATGATAATAAAGAGAACATATGCACATTGGCTCACGTAGTCAGATGGAATAATGCTGTGAGCACTTCGCCAAAAACAGTTATCCAAGTTGTAAAAATAGCTTTTCTGCTAATTAAGCTCTTTATGAGGGCCAAAACCTACATATGTATTTTTTTTCCCAAGTGGGAAACAAGACCTAAGCTTCCCCCCAGATGACTTACTTCTATACTGTCATACACCATGCTGAAGCCACTCCAAAACTGGCAAACCTAACTTCACCAAATGTTGCGTATTTATTTTAAGTGCCATTAAAATTAAAAGGAAATGAGTGGCAGTGAGGGGTGGGTGAAAGTATGCAGGGCACATAGGAATTTCAACCCCCCAACCCCTCCCCTTGTTGCCCTCAAGGATTTACTGTAAACGCCCCCACCCCCCTCCTTCAAGGAAAGTTTCCATTGCTTGGGCTTATCTCATGATTAGCATCATTGATTTGCCTTTTTGCCTCTCTGATTATTAACATGTCTGCTTCCATTATTACTTAGCACTCTGCATCCTGTGACTGGTCTGGAGGTGGATTTGGGAGATAAACAAATAAAAAAATAATAATTCAGCCAAGCCTGGAGAGAAAGAAAAATCCATAAGCTCTTTTTTCCATAATGCAGAGGAATGCTTACTAAATCGCTGCCGGCGGCCTGTGCTTCACAGCCATGGGGGTCTCTACTGAGGAAGCTTGGAAATAAACATGGGCCTGGGTTCTTTCTGTGTGGAACAGAGCCTGTGTGTTGATTATAGCTCTTTATTGTTATGAATTACCTACAAGTATTTCCTAAATGATGACTCTGTTTACACACTGGAGCAGTGAAGTGTTGCCAGCAGCACTAAGCCAGAAGAATGCATTCCCAAATGTTTCATTGCTACTTAATAATTGAGGAAAAACACAGACCAAAAGAAAATGAAAAAAGCAGCATGTCAGTATGATTAACAACGCCTCTATATCAAATCTGGAATAAGCACTAAATGTCCATTTACAAAAGTGACCGTTTAATCATTTGCTGTAGAGGTTGTTATTTGTGGCAGTGTCAAAAAGCAGTTAGGTAGTTTTTGGCTAAAATGGAAAACATGGGTGTGATTAAAAGATGTCTAAATGTCAGGTTTGGATTGAAATATTGGAGTTAATTTCACAGATTTGAAGCTAAACTCTCTTCAAGCTAACTTTGCTAGCTTAAAAAGTTCTCTTAGCTAGGACCACCCGGAAACCTCTGCAAGACCCACCGGGGGTCCCCGCTCCCTACTTTAGAACCCATTGGGTTTTAAGGTTAAACTTGAGATATATTTGTATATACACATATAAATAAAAATGGGTCTCACCGTTGACTCCTTTGCTGGGGACGTCGTTAACGTTGAAGCCTTTGGAGCTGTAGGCAGCACGAACTTCATTACAGTTGTTCAACTTTTGCTCCTCAGTCCCCGACACCACAGCCACCGTCCACACGACACACAGCGCCAACAAACTCTTCATTTTGGGCCAGGCGAAGACAGAAAAATAAGAAGCCTAACAGCGAAAACCGCAAAAATGTTAAAGTCGCTCAGGTGTGAGTGTGTGCACGGCTAGGACAAAGTTTCAGCGAGTCCACGGTCGAGTTTCCTCATGGAGACGCGCTGATTTCTTCGGCTCAACAGATACTTCATTCACAGCAGCAGAGGCCGGGAGAGCAGAAAAGACACCGAAAAAACACCATTCACGTCGGACGTTTCACAACTACAGGTACGTGGGTTAAGTGTCGAGTTCCAGACTCAAATGAAAAACACACAAAGACGCGACAAAACAACGGGGTTAAAACATGAAAAAACTTTTTTTTTCTTTGAGACTGAAAGCAACAATCACAGTCTCACTACTGCTTCAGAGTTTCGACGAAAAGTAAAAACCACGGGAGGAGAGCAGGCTGTGGAAAGTTATCGGGAAAAATTTGGGTTTCTTCAGTCTTCTTCTCTTTTCTTTTCCGAATCGGAGGAGGCCGAGGGTTTCAGTGGGAGAGGACGCTGGACCGCTTGCAGGTTGTACTGGGATCCAGATGCGAGCAGAAAAAGCCCTGGTGGACACCCAGGAGTGAGAGCAAGTTCCGGGGGACAAAGACCTGGAGATCAGGAACACCAGGGGTGGAGCGTGGAGCAGGGGCTTCCAACCAACCCAGGAGCTCTCTCCCACTTTAATGTTTAGACTGGAGGAAGCCGCGCTTGAAAATCAGGACTGGAGCTGAGGGTGGAGCTACACGGTGGCATAACATGTGGGTATGACCTATTACTGGCCCACATGACATAAAGAAAAGACTCATTTAGATATGCAAAAGTGCTCAAAATCACAGATCTCTTTCACAGAAGATCCAAGTCTGACCTCTGCTTTGAGCAGGGATTTCTTATCAGTTTTTTTTCTTTTTTGCTGTTAGTGTTGAGATAAGAGTAGATAAAAGTCCTTGGAGTCAAACAGGCTTACACACACAGTCTTAACAGATATTAGTGACAATAAACCATTTTTATCTCTGTTTCTAGGCCACCCCAAGGACTTGAATGATAACCAGGACATTTTGTAACCACATCTTATCCAAGGTGGGGAAACAGAGACCAGTGTGAAGTCTTTTAAGTCTTCACCCAGATGCTTTTATTTGAGTCCAGTACATTAGAGTTTGTTTAAAATGGGTGGGTGAAACCGTGGCCAGTGTTTCTGTAACAAGGAGTCAAAAAAAATGACAGGGCCCGCTCCTTACACAAACACGATCAGGCTGTCCTGTGTTAGCAATGGGGCAGCTGTGCTTCGCACATCCAGCTGCCTGTCATATAGTGCTGTAAACAACAGTAAGCAGCTTGCTGGAAGCATGGTAGCAGGCTGTAGAGGTGGACTGAGATTGCACTCGCATCTAATGGGAGATGTATAAATCAGTGAAAAGCAGATGCTCACTGAGATGAAATGAGGAAGAATGCTTTTTTTGTTTAGACAAAAAGCTGCTGGACATGCTTGAAATGATGCGTCCTCCTGTCATGTTTTAGTTTTTTAAGCTGCACTTTGTTGGCGTCTGTCTGCTGGTGTTGTCATGCTGTTCTTTGCCTCTGACCTTTGTCCATCTCGCAACGCCGGCAAGAAAAGAGGAAAGAAAAAAACAATCTGAGTTTATTTAGGCAAGGCAAGGCAAGTTTATTTGTATAGCACAATTCAACAACAAGGTGATTCAAAGTGCTTTACAGAGACATTAGAAACAAGAACAAATAAAAAGCATGATTTAAAATTGATTAAAACAAGCAAATAAACTAACTAACTAATTAACAAACAAACAAACAAACAAACCAGTATATAAAATCAAAACAGATGAAATCAGAACAGTAGATAAAATCAGTAGTTAAATGTAAGCTTTGAAATTTAAGCTTAAAGTGTGGATTTGGTGCTTTATTCAAATGCAGCTGAGAACAGGTGAGTCTTCAACCTGGATTTAAATAAACTGAGTGTTTTAGCTGATCTGAGGCTTTCTGGGAGTTTGTTCCAGATATAAGGAGCATAAAAGCTGAATGCAGCTTCTCCGTGTCTGGTTCTGACTCTGGGAACTGATAAAAGACCGGATCCAGATGACCTGAGGGATCTGGATGGTTCATACTGGGTCAGGAGGTCATTGATGTATTTTGGTCCTAAACCATTCAGAGCTTTATAGGCCATTTAGCACTGAAAAGATTAAGCATGTGAAAAATTCAAAGTGTCAACCTCTTAAAACACCAGAACCGTCAAAAAAGGAGAAAAATAATTCAATTCACAATCAGAAGCTGCACTATTTGCTCATTTTCAGCAAGGATGAGGTGCACTACAGTCTTTTTTATGCCAAAAGTAGCATTGACAAGATTTTTGTACCCCCTGCATTTAAAAATGCCCGGACTTGTGCACATGTCCGTTGGTTTGGGGAGGGTGCGGGGGGGTTAGCGATCAGCAAAATGACATTCCTCCTTTTGTGTCCACATTCCTCAGGCGGCTCCACTCATTCTGTGTGACTGCGGCTGCTGCAGGGGAAGCCAGGGGCTGCTGAGGAGCAGGAGGAGGAGGATGCTGGAGCTGTGTGTGCATGGGAGAGCGTGGGCCCAGCGCTCCTCTCAGCGGGCCAACAAAAGGTAAGAAAATGGTCCAGTGCCATGGTAATTAGACGTGAATGAGCTTTGAGCAACATGACATGTCTCGGGCCTTTCTCTGCAGCGAAGGAATTTCAACATCCAGCTTGGTAAAAATTGGACTGGACTTTGGGGGGTGGGCGGGGATGTGGCCGTGCACTTTTGAGCACCTGAATTACATTGTTATTTTAATTTATATGCAGTGTTTAATGACCCCTCTGGCTCGTGAAGGTACACAAGCCCGAACATCTTTGTGTGGCCATGAAAAAAGGGCTGAAATACATATTCATAGGGGAGTCAATCACTCAGGCAGAAAATGCAACAATTCCTAATAGTCAGCAATTCTCACTGTTCCTGCTGACTAACATCACATTGACCTTTCACTCTCATAATGCAGGCTGTTCCAACATTGCCCCAATATTACCCTAAGAAAACACATGGACTCTGCATCTCAATGGGCCTGTATGCCCATTCTCCAGCCTCACATTAGCATTCAGAGTATACTCCCCCCCCCTCCCCCTCCATCCCGGGCTAGCTGCTGCTCTCTCTGCAGCCGGCGTTTGCTCATCTCCTTATAATCAGCCTCCCGTTTACATCTTAAAAGCTGCAGCTCAGGAGAGAAAGGCACAGCTGGATAATAATGGCGTTTTTATCTAGCACTGCCGAGCAGAGGGTGTGTGAGTGTGAAAAGTTACAGCAGAGAATCGGGCACACAGAAATGGGATTTTGAAGTGCGTTTGCTGTGACAGGCGTGTTATCTGCGGAGCTGTGAGTGATTGGCCTTGTTAGGGAAGAAGACAGGCTTTAATAATGGAGACGAAACACAAACACTTGGGACTAATGAACCCTGGTTCACTGCTGGGTTGTGGATGAGTATAGCTACCTGGTTAAGTTAAGCTCAGGAGGTTAACAGACTGGGTCAATAGAGAGAAGCCCCACAGAGAGGGACAGCGAGGACAGTAGTTCATAATCTGCTGGGAGTGAAAAAATACAGATCCAAAGAAAAAACACATAATCCACGTGCTGCTTTAGGACTCAGAGCAACGAGTGCAGTCCAGAAACACATAAATTTCATGATTCATGACTCGCTTTGAAGTGGATCAGTAGCGAAAAGCACAGAAAGTAATATATATGCCTGGAACATTGTGTGTGCAATTTGTAATCGCAGCAGCGTGCCATCCATTTAATCCTTGTTTTTCCATGGCATTTTAAGGATTATTCCATACCCAAAAAGCCAAATCTGTGAGTTGGAATCTTTCACTTCATGTTTTTGGGGTTGTTTTTCCACTTTCCTCCAACAACTTAGCATTGAGCTGTTGGTAGCTTTTAGTCCAAACATTTGCTCATTCTGCCATTACTCTCACGTAAAACAAGCCTGACAACCAAGTTAATCTGCAACTTAATTTTACTTAATTCATTCAGCCTGACACTACATCCATGTCAATCAGTTTATTCCTGGAAGGGGGTGTTTTCTTTTGCCTCAACTAATCACAAGTGAATGACTTTTGACCTGCCAACATAATGTTCAGTCAACAAAGAAGTCATGGGAGTGCTCGCCTGGAGCAGAAATACACTTTTTAATGTTATTTGAGTTTATTAACAGTAGCAAACTAACATCCATCAAGTTCATCCATGCTTGTCCACACAGCAAGTGGTTCTTATATAGTGCTTTTCTACTCTACCTGACCACACCAAGCACTTTTTACATCTTGCTGCATTCTTTACCTATCTAACATTCACACACATTCATAGAAGCTAGAGTAGAACTGGAGGTTAGCATATTGTGACTGTGCAGACGGATGGAATAGCAAATCCATCAGATTCTTGGGTCTTAATGATAGAGCTGTGACACTAAAAAGTCTGCTAGCTTACACAGTCAGCATTTTTGCTAGCTCTACTTCTTATCCTTGTAGTAGCTCTATCCATTGTTCAAAGCACTTAAAGTGCCCACACATTCATTCAGCACTTTTTATACTAAACTAGTGTGTAGTACTTTTCCTGTTACACTCATACCACTGAAATATGCTTAGTGTTAGCAGCTAAGCATATTTCCACCCCCTTCGTGTCTTAAACTTCATTTCTTGCTTCATTGCTAAATGCTTAGCTGAATACGCTAATGCTAATTGTGATGCTAATATCTTAGCTTAAAAACACATTGCCACAGGCACAAAACATCAAAACAGATTGAGTTTATTTTACAATGTATTTTCCCCATCAACATTCAATTGAGAGAAAAACAAACACATCATTATTTCTTATGACTCCTAGGTGGGACACTGGCCAGGGGTCTTGTAACTGGCCATAGGAGACAAAAATCAGGTGGCGCTAGTCAAATAATTTAGGCCTGCACTTTGTTTAGGCATTCCACTGCCAGGACCCTGGTAGTCGGCATGCTCGATCGCTGATATGACTTAGCTGTACACCTGTGCTTTTCCTGACATGACAAGTCAAACAGTGGGCCATGGGCAGACTCAGCACTTGCAGCTGTGGAGTCAGCTGTGTGGTAGCAGCAGCACCATGTTAAAAAACCAAACAAATGAAACAATAAGAATCTCACTTTTGCTTTTAACCCAAAAAGCACAGAAAAAAAGATTAAATACAGAGGCCATCCTTGGAAATGTATGAGACCAGTGCAACATAACAAAATTAATGTACACGTTTTTATACATATTTATATTTCACATTAATGATCGCTTTATGCACAGTGCTAAAGAGTAAGCTAGAAACTGCAGCAAGGCTTCACAATCCGGCCAATAATTAGTCCAGAAAAAACCAAAATGCCAGTATTGTAAATAAACACGTTAATGTAAACATGTCACCAACACAGAGAAACATACACCTGTACAGTTATCAGGCTGACTTTGGAGACTTATATTCGAATGATAGCCCTTGGATCCTTTTTTTTTAAATTATAGGGCTGTTACTGTTTCTAAAAAAAAGTGCACCAGCTTTACAAAACAGAGCAAACAGTGATGGTGGGCGTGTGAAGGAAGCAGTCGGTAATAATTTAGCTATCACTACGACATAAACAATCAGAGAGAAGGGTGAGTAGTAGCAGAGCATTTTAAGGAACAGTGCATGTTTAAATAAGTGATTCATTGCATCATTCAGGGGGAAGGAGCTCACTAAAACTGACCAGATAAAGTCCAGCCCTGGCAGGAGGTCATGCTCTGCCACGAAGGAAAATGACAGCAGCTGATTTCGTCTTCTTCCAGTTTGTACCTGCTGGGCTGTGACTCAGTACAGACTGAGCGGGAGCATTTATTTATTTATTTTTTTAAAAGGCCCGTTGTGTGCTAGGTCCTTTATATGTCTAAAAATGAGTCTCTCCATCACTTTGTTACATTACATAAGAAGTGAGTGTGAGAACAGAGGTTAGGCAACAGGACGCAAAAGTTGAAATAACCATTGTGGCAGCGGACCAGTGGGCAACTTTCTTATTTACACAATGGCGTCTAATGTGCTTTAATAGGTTTGTTAAGAACACAGGTTGAACAGGTTCTTGTTCAGACAGATAAAGAGAAATGTAGCATTTTCTGTTGTTCATGCGTCCTCTGCTGAGCCACTAAACTTTATATCAGGAACAAGAATTCCAAAAAAAGGTTTGTCACATTCCACACATTTTGTACTGAATCCTAGAGGGAAGAGGTGATGGGAATGCATGGGTCAGTGGGGATAGACCGGGAACAGACTGAGCATCAAGGAGAGGATTGGAACTAGGTAGCTCCTCCACAGTGGAGCCGCGAGTGAGGAGACGCCTCCCATCCCAGCTGTAGCCAAACGAGGGGTTAACAGCTGCTCCTGGAAGGTGAAGTCATCCATTGCCAGGTTATCAGAAAGGTCTAAGGAGGGAGACAGACGGAGTCAGAGACGGAGGAGATGGACAGAAGATAATGAAGGAAGGTGAAAGAATGAAAAATATGAGCGAAGCAGGAAAAAGAAGAGGCAATTAGAAATAAAGGCTGCCACAAAAGCTGAAAAACACATGTCTGTCATCTTTCTGCATGATGTCTGACACAGCTGTAAAAACAATGTTACATTGGGAGAAACCCAAGCTGCTCATATAACCAGATGTTGCATGTTATTGTTGTAAACACGTGCTGAATCATACAGACATAAATTTTGCTGATAGCAAGTGCTGAAATGTGGTGAGATGCTGAAAAACAAAAAATTAAAGTGAAAAACCACAAAAGCCGCCTAAGGTCATGTCGAAAACTTAATGTGAATCATCTGTCACAATTTAACTGACATTTTAGTTAAAACAAGACTACGGCAACAACCCTTCATATTGTTGTTCTTCATATATACTGGTATTTTCCCTCACAACCATCTCTAGGGTTTACTGTAAACAGTAAAAAGGAGATAACACCCAGTGAGCAGCAGCTCTCTGGGTGTTCTGGGTGTCAGAGGAGAATGAGCAGACTGCTTCAGGCTGATAGGAAGTCAACAGTAACTCAAATATCCACTTGTTACAACCAAGGTATGCAGAAGGGCATCTCTGAACACAGAACACATCACAACACTTCAAGCAGAAGACCACACTGGTCTCACTTTCCTGTCATTTCCTGACAGGAAAACGAGGCTACAATTTACACAGATTCACAAAAACCAAACGATGAAAGGTTGGAAAAATGTTGTCGGTCTGATGAATCTCGATTAATGCTGTGATATTTGGATGGTAGGGTCAGAATTTGGTGTAAAGGACATGAACACATGGATCCATCCTGCCGTGTATCAACTGTTTATGTCAGTATCAGTACTCAGTTAGGTTCAGTATTTTCTGTTGGATTCTTCCAGCAGGATAATGCACATCATAAAAATCAAGTAATCTCAAACCGGTCTGTTGAACATGACAGTTAGCTCACTGTATCCAAATGGCCTTCACAGTCACTAGATCTCAGTCCAATAGAGCATCTTTTGGATGTGGTGGAATGGGAGATTTGCATCATGGATGTGCAGCTTAAAAAATTCTGCAGCAATTGTGTGAGGCTACCATGTCAAGATGGACCAAAATATCTGCGGCATAGAGTTTGAGTTGCTAATTCAGCTGTTTCTGCTGCTTCACACTTGGCAGCAAACTGTACAAGTGCAAGGTTGAGATTATCCACTAATGAAGCCAACAGAACCACATCTGCAAAATGCAGAGACGAAATCCTGCAGCCACCAAAGTGGAGACCTTCCGCCTCAGGACTTGAGAAATCGTCAGTATATTACGCCTCGGGAGTGAAAACGGGCTGGTCATCCGTCTGTGCTTTCTCTATGGGAGGCGTGCCAATGGGATGGACACAATCCTCAGATCGTTCCTTCTGCTGACCAACTATCCCCAGTTGAAGTCAGCACCAGTGTTACTAATTCTAGCCAAAAGAATAAAAACATACTTTTCATCAAATAAATCTACAGTGATGTTTTTTTTCTCCCCTTTCTTCCAAAGGTAATTACTTATTATCTTCAAGGAAGTTGCATATTTCTACTTACTACATGTAAAAATGACTGAGTGCTTTACATGAGAAAAAAAGTTATATATAGCTTAAATATTCCTACCCAAAAAAGCAAAATGAGCCATCATCAGAAGCACATATGACAGTCATGTGAGTATAAAATGCATCTCAAAAATCTCATAAAATGGTTTAACTTTTACATGTTTACTAAATTTAATATATCCCAAAATTCTCTGCCACACAGAACAAACAATTGCTGTATTCAGACAGTCAATATTCAGTACTGTCAGAGAGAAATCACACAGATGAAGACACAGAATACAACCTGTAATTAGATTGTCTCATCAGTATCATGTGGCAACCAAATGAGCTGTAATGTTTTCCTCTCATCATTCTTCTTCTATGATTATGTTAATCTTCTGTCAAATGGTCTGCTCCCCCCCCCCTTTTTTTTTTTTTTTTTTTTTTAACAGATCGTGAAATGTTATTATTGTGTATCAGTTACCATTTTAACCATCTGATATGCCCTTTTGGTTGTTTTGTTTTTTTACAAAGGTATATTGAAATGTAATCTCTCCCGTTATTGAGTGCTGCTTTGTTTTTCATTCAGCTTTTTGTTCTGGAAATGCAAACTTTTGTTTCCAGTAAGCAGAAAAAGGTGGAAAGTTGTCACCTTTTCTTATTGCTGCATTAACTCTTTCATGCAGACTGTGCATTTTTTCCCTTGAAGATGCACTGTCATTGCCAAGTAGCAGTTTTGTGCTCAGCACTGTATATGAACGTAGTGCTGATGAGAGCACAGGAAGTATGGTTGCTATGTTGTTGCTATGAGAATTCATACACACACACACACATATTATATATATATACGTATATACACACACATATATAAAGGAGAGAGTTGGCATATTTAGGAGAAAAACATTTGTGGAGATAAACTGGAATCTTTTTATTTATTTCATTATTTCTCATGTGAGATTAAAAATAAAATAATATAAAAAAAGAATATCTAGGTTCATTTTGACCTTGAAAAAAGACTTTTTGTCCCTGCTGTTTTCTCAGTACCAGGGTGCCATCACAGGATTGTTGCCGCTGTATTTGTCATTGCTAAGCTAACCTGTATTTACATGTTTACTGGGGCAGAAACACATCTGTTAGCGGTTTAGCCTAGGAAATACCTGCTTACACACTTGAGCAACAATAAGTTAATGTGCTGTTATTGCTGTTAAATAAGTGATTAGGGTGAGGAAGTGGTAGAAAGTATGCTATTAATTTTCATAATTTTTACAGGTCTGCAACCAAGCATAAATGTTTGAAAGAAAAAAGTTAAAAAAAGAACAGATAACGCACCAGTGGGCAGTCAAGTGAAAAAGCCATCGAGCCAGCGGGGATCAGTGTTCATTAACTGATGGATCCGGCTTCTAAAACACATCTGATGTGGCTTGGACCTTGGAGTCCATCAGAATCAGCTAACGCTCAGGGTTTATTGTATCGCACATGCGCTGCGAGCGCACCAGGGATAATATGGAGAAAATTAGAGTTGTGCGAGGTTTATGCACTGTTTGCCTCTGGTGAAAGCTTCCATTTAAGGCATACTGTTATTTTTCACTTTCATCTCTCCCTCTGCAGATACTGTAATGATGCCCTGAGGCAACGCAGGTAACTCATTTGCTCCAATGGGGCTGCTTGGGGCTTAGTGTCACTATTTTGTGGATGTGAGTCAGAGAAAGATAATCTCTTTTCCTATTTTTCTCCATCTGTTTTGCGTGCTGCAGTGACTCCTTGGGCTACCTGCTGCTCTGATGTTGCTTACTGCTCTCTTGCTGCACTGCATCCACATCTGTTTCCCCCCTGACACCGAGCAGATCACCCTCCCTTTGTGTGAAATATTCTGTGTTACTTTGTCTGGCAAAAAGCTGTGAGAAAGGCTGAAATATAAAGGGTGAGCTATTAGGGAGGCCAGGAGGATATCAGTAATAAAGCAGCACTACAGTTAGGAATGCGAGCTATGAGTTGAGCCGCCCTCTGTTAAACCAGACACAAACACACACACATGTGCGCAGGTGGACTTCTGACATAGCTTCCTCCCACACACTCCTGATGGTTGTGCATACATTCTCATCCTGACACACACTCATACCGCACGGTCACATCTGAGCTCCTAAAAATAACACATTGCTCCTAATTGAATTAGCTGTCTCATCTGATCTGTGTACTGTTCCCCCTCACGGCAGCGATCCAGCAGGAGGAAGTGGCTGATCTGAGCCGCTGTGTGATCACAGGGAGCAGTCAGGAATCTGATGAAAGCTTCGCCCTGCTTTACTTGAGTAAAAACACAACAAACCGCCTAACTGTGTAGCGCCTCAGGCTCCTACACACTCAGGCACCATCTTGAACAGAGAAATACACTCCAGTTCAAGCATAAAAACGACTCCTAACTCAGCAGACAACTTACAAATAACCCGTTTCAAACTGCACCTTTAGCCACTTCGTTATTAGCAGCCTGTGGCAAAATCTTTTTTTTTTTTTTACATCAACAAGGTGATTCCCAAAGAGCTATTAGCTGACACCTTGGCATATCTTGACATTACGCACTTTGTGTCCTGAAGGAAATGAGAAGAAACCCTGACTAAGAGAGTCCTGGCTGTGTTGAAGAATAAACTTTCAAGCTCATTAGAATTGAATAAACTCTGTTGGCGCTTTACATATAGTCTACTTCCATGTATGTTTGCACACTTCCTATTGTTCTAGCAAAATGCAAAGAAATGAGTGGCTCAAGATTTTTGCACAGCACTGTAAATGCACTCCAGAGCTTCGAAATGCATCTCCTACAAATTTCTTTGCCGTTACAACATCATTTGAATGGCGGCCAGGGGACAATTGACTTTTTTTCCTCCTCCTGTGTCCTCTGACATGGCAGTGGGCAGGCATTCTCTGGGGCTCTGAAAGAACGATTTGTCACTGTCGACAGCGGCGCACTGTACTGCCGAGCCAATTAAGCTCAAGGTGCAATTTGATACAGCTTTTATATACACTGTGGGTAAGAGGGAGGGCAGGGTCTCGGGCGGGGTCTCGGGCGGGGGTGGTGGGGGGGCCGTTTGCATGCGCGTTTGCATTTGTGGAGTTGTGCGGGGATGATTGAGTGGGGTGTGTGCGCACGCCCGTCCCTATGTGTGGTTGTGAAAAAGCTGGAGACAAAGTGGGAGAGCATTGTGTTGGTGTTGCTTTACAGCGGCAATAATGCGAGTGGAAAAAAAGGGAAAAATCTCAGGCTCTGAAAAAAATCCCTAAAGCCAGGGAGGGAGGGGAGAGAGTGGGCCTTTTCTTGCTAGTTTAAACACTTTGACATGAGCAGCACCACAGAGGGGCCTTGTTCTGCAGGATTTAAAAACAACCCAACGGGGACTGAACACTATGCAAACTTAGATCCCTTACACTCCTGCGCAGGGCTGGGACTAATAATATCCTGGTATAATTAGTGATGAACACCTGTGCCTGTGTGCAGCAAGTAAGTGAAAGTGACTGAGAGGAGAACACAGACACAAGTAATCCAGATTCTTTTCCCCCTTTTGAGGAGGAACCTGGACAGCGGACAGACAGGGACAATTAGGCAAATAGATGAATAACTCCTGGATATAAATAGAGCCACAGTCCAGACTGTGATTAATGTGACCAATGTGGGCCCTGGTGGCTTTCGGCAGAACACAGCCCCCCTCCTGCTCATCCATTCAGAGCCTCTGCAAAAAGACGCCACCTTGCTAGCGTACCCCTGCTACCTTTATCGTGGCCTTATGAGCTTGAGTTACGACCCAGGGGAGAGGTCAACAGTCCAACCATTGATTGGTAACGGTAAAGGCTCTGGGCTGCGAAGCAAGCACGGTAGTCACATGCAAGTTAACAAACGAGGTCGCATTCAGGGTTTAGCTTTATGTTTTCTTTAGTGACCGGTCCCTGGGAGGACAGACCAATATATCCAGGCGCTGCAGTATTTTAGCGTGGGAGCGGATGTTTGTTTGGATTCTCCTCACAGGTCAAACGGTGGCTGCAGTGTGTGTGTGTGCGTGCATGTGCATTAAGTGTGTCTGTTGTCTCTGTCTGTGCAAAAGGAGGACAGGGGGAAGACAGAGAGGGAGGGGAGTCTGGAGCGTTGTTTTCAGCAGCGCTCGGTGCCCGAGGCTCGTCCTTTACGCTTTGCAGTTGTCACAACAAGCAAACTATGTAGAAAAATTGCAACGGCGAGCAGAGAGAGACGCATTTCCCAGCACAGGTGAAGAGTACAGGTTGGAGAAAAAATAAATAAATCACACGAAATGCTGTCGGTAAAAACGTTTTCTTAATTTAACTCATCTTAACGGAGTGGGTGCACACCAGTGGCTGAAGCGTTACTGTGAGAGTGTGTGCCTTCATGGTGCAGTACAGTTTATTCAGTACATGTGTGCTATGCACAAAGGCCTTTTTTGGTCAGATAAGTATGTGGAATGTTAAGTCTCCAAACACAGGTGCTTCTTATGAAATGGAGGAGATGGTTTAGATTGCTGCTACATTGGCAGACGATGTGTGCGCATAACACATCTAAGCTGCTCAAATTTGATCTGGGTTTTGAAGATTCAACAGATTAAGTGATATTTTGGTTTCCAAGATAAAGCAAATATTTTATCCCTTGTCCCATTGCAGCAGAGCAAACTACTCGCTTGGATATTAAACTCAGCAAATTTAGAAATTGAATGGCCAGCATGTATATATGTATGTGTGTGTGTGTGTGTGTGTGTGTAGTCTTCTTTCAGTAGCCGCCCTTACAGCTGCAAAGACATGGGTTCTATAAAAACATAATAGGAGCTGCTCATTCGTTTGGCTTATCTGGAAGAGATTAACTGATAAGACAGTGCACTGTGATTATCGGCTCCTTGGTCACATTCTCAAACTCCGACACTTGGCCAGGGCGCTGAGTCCTGGGACACTGCTTGACTGAGAGCCGGGAGTGAAATGAGGGAGCGGTCCGGGATGCCTCTGTCGATGGGCTGGGAATGTGGCCGTCTGCCTCCACACCCACAGGCCGACCACAGGGGCGCTCGGAGAGGCTGGGAATGTCGGGCCAAGAAAAACGGGACGCCCAGAGGCGGCCCTGGCGCTGGCCTTTGCAACGGCGCTGCTCTCTGAGCTACTCCGGCCTCCCAACTTCCACAACTCTGTTATTCTAGACAGAGGGACCCTCCCACACAAAGGGCAAGAGAGCAAGACAGAGAGACACGATGCCAAAGAGGGCCGGGGACATGAAAACACAGATGATGGCGTTTTAATTGCTTTTGAAAAACAAAGGTGCACAATTGATTAAAAAATGCGAGAAGACGTTGCTTGAGTGAATCTGCAAAAGTTCCCCGTTGCTCCGATGGGAGAGGAATACACCCTCCTGTTGACCGGGGAAAACCGACCCATCACAGGCACTCTCTCAACTGCGGCTTGTGGAACAAATGCAAGTCAACAGTTATTAATTAACATGGTCAACGAAGGGCGGTGCTGTCACCGAGGGAATGACCAGCATGCTGCACCCATTACCCTCTCCCCTGCACCATCCAAATTAAATTTACTCCAGTGTATTTATAGTCTCCGCCTCCCGAAGCAGCTAATATGATCACAGAAAGGAGTAAAAGACCTAGCTTGAATAGAAATAAAAGCTTTGAGCAGGGACGTAAATTTTAACCGAGAATTCCTTGCAGTGCTGACGCTGCGAGGGCGGAAAGTGTGCGCACTAGCGAGAGAGGTAAAAACCATAACAAATCAAACATACAAAGAGGTGTCTGTGAAGGTTCTCAGTCATCCAGGTCATCGTAGTCAAAGGAGCTTGCAAAGAAAAGCGTCTGGACTTCTTTAAGTTGCTTGAAGACGTTTCACCTCTCATCCGAGACTTTCCACCATTTGACCTTAGAACTGAAGAAGCTTCTCGGATGAGAGGTGAAACGTCTTCAAGCAACTTAAAGAAGTCCAGACGCTTTTCTTTGCAAGCTCCTTTGAATACAAAGAGTTGATTCTGTACTCAGGGCGAAGAGCTCATTCAGGGCAGGGGGGGGGGAAGCGCTTCTGTGTACAGAGAAGGGCTGTGAACCCTCTAAGAGGTCAGTCCTGAGGCGGGGTCAGAGGTTGGCAGGGTGCACCATTTGAGACTGCTTCTGAAAAGACTGGACAATGGCAGTTCTTATTGGAACAAGCGAGAGACTGGCATAGAACGACAGAGACACGAGAGAGAGAATCAAGTTAGTGGGTAGCTGATGGGTCAGCATTTGACCCAAGGGGCATCCTGGGCCTCGTCCTGGTCAAGCTGCCTCCAACAAGCACATTTTTTGGATTCTGTCTTTATCTTCTTATAATAAAGGAAGCCGACAAAAACATGTTTACATTCTTTTCCTGGGTCCGGCAATCAGTAATGGAAATGGTGCTGGTAGATTCTGATATGTTTGTTGTTTAGATGTCCTCACTGACTAACCAGCCGAATTGTCCCCACATTCCTGTCATAGAAAAAAGCCAGACTACAAATACAGCCAGGAGTGACAACTTGGCTGGTCTGACTGCACACACAGAGAGCTCCTGCAGCGCAGTTTCACTAACTGTCTGAGCCCTTTTTAGTGGTTAGCCTGCGGTTTCCTGCAGCAGCTCCGAGTGTAGTGACAGCAGGACTGTTCACTGTGTCGTCGAGTTACTTTCACGAACAGCCTGGAAGGAGAGAGTGAGAGCAGGCCAGAGGGAGGGGAATGGATGGAGGGAAAATTTAAAAAACGCAGGTGAGATTAGAGGGTTAACGTGTGAATTGCAAACCTCCCAAACTCTCAGCCGAGCTTTTAAGACATTCCCCACAAAATGGCTTCTGTGTGTCACTGTGGCGGCGAGCAGCAGAGCTGCGGACCTCGAGAATGGTCCCGCTGTGTGCAGAGTGTTTGTGGACTGTGGCTGAGCTGATGGACACGACCCAGGAACAGGCCTGGAATCAATTTAGTGCGTCCAGAAAGTGCCTGTGAATGTAAATAAAGCTCTTGAGCAAACAAACGCTTTTCCAAGAGGCACACACAAACACGGAGAAATGCAAAAGGCCTACAAAATGAATCAAATGCTGGTGGGCCCCCTTCAAGTACATGATGAGAACCCAGCTCTGAGCCCTTGTATCCACATAAATTAAAACCAGGACTCTTCTTCCTGCCTTCTGGCTAATTTGGAGTGTTTTATCCCTGAACTGATCTGAGATAACACCATGACAGAAGCCCAACGACAATAAGAAGACAACATCATCCCCCTGTTCCTCTCCCCCCTCTTTTTCTGCTCCATTTCCATCTTCCCCTCTTACTGCCACCTCATTCAGCTCAGGAACTGGGGACACACAAGGCCTTGTGATCAGCCCCAAGAAGAACAAGACTGGGAAACTATGACTCTTACTAGCCAAGCCTGTTTACACAGATGGTGGCAAGCTTCATTATTTTTGTGAGGGGTGTGGAAGGAGGAGGATTGGCTGAATTTACAGAGGTTGTTTATAAGCTCAAAGAGGGATGGACACGGAGAACATTGGGTCAGAACATTTCCAGTGTGTTGCACATTATCAGCCCCCTCAACTACACAGCCTTTCAACAATTCCTCTACCCCAAGGATTTCACGCTGTCATCAGTTTAAGACTTCTCCAGAAATTTTATATACCCACTCCGGCAAACAGTTAGTACTTTGAAATCATTTATCATGTGAAGCCTACACAGATTTGGGCTGGTAAACAGTCATCATTGTGTCAGACAAGGATGAAAGCAGCAGGCACTCTGTCCAAATCTCTTTTCTGAATGAAGATTTTGATTTGCAGTAATCCTGCAGATCACATCATTTTAATCTATGCATTTTATTTATATGTATTTATTTAAATACATATATTTTAGGTACATACGTGGTCAAAACAACCTGCTGAAGTTCAAAGTGAGCATTAGAATGGGGAGGAAAAGTGACACTTTGGACAGTCCATGGTTGTTGGTGCCAGGTGAAGCTGCTCTGAGTATTTCAGAATCTACTGATCTACTGGGATTTTATCTCCATCTCTAGGGTTTCAGAGAACAGTTGTAAATAAAGAAAACATCCAGCTAGCTGCAGTTGTCAGGGTGAAATGCTTTGTTGATGCAAGAGGTCAGAGGAGAATGGCCAGACTACTTTGATATGACAGGAAGGCAACAGAAGCTCAAATCTCTGCTCATTAAAACAAAGGTGTGCAGAAGAGCACCTCTGAATGCACAACGTGACCGCACTGGGTGCCACTGCAGAATTTGTTGTAAACATGAAAAGATGGATCCATCCTGCTGTGTGTGAAGCTGTGGCGATTACTTTAATGTCCTACTTTGGGACCATTAGTACCGACTGAGTATCAACGAAACGCAACAGCCTTCCTGAGTATTGTTGCTGACCATGTCCATCCCTTTATGACCACAGTGCACCCATCTGCTGATGACTGCTTCCACCAGGCTACTCATCATGTCACAAAGCTGAAATCACCTCAAACTGGTTTCTTGACATGTACTCATGTCGTGTGAGAATGGGAGATTCACGTCATTGATGTGCCGCAAACAAATTTGCAGGAACTCTGATGTCATTATGTATTTTAATACGGACAAAAGCTCCACAGTGTAACCACCAACTGACCCATTTATCTATCTCAGGGGTGAGCAACTCCAGGCCTCGAGGGCCGGCGTCCTGCAGGTTTTAGATCTCACCCTGGGTCAACACACCTGAATCAAATGATTAGTTCATTAGCAGGCCTCTGGAGAACTTCAAGACATGTTGGGGAGGTCATTTAGCCATTTAAATCAGCTGTGTTGGATTAAGGACACATCTAAAACCTGCAGGACACTGGCCGTCGAGGCCTGGATTGACCACCTGTGATCTATCTAAATACCTTTGCAGGTATTTGAAAAAGGAAACAAACCATTTGCAAGGTTGAGAGATTACGAGTATCACTTTTAGAGAATACAGTGCTAATAATGAAATGTCCAAAACATTACAGTAACCACCTCCTTTAACAGCAACTTTGTGGTTCACTGACAGATATATTATCACATTTTCTTCGTACTTAATTAGTTCTGAACTCCTTATAGAGGTAAACACTTCAGATCTGGCATCGTATTGATAACCTGGGTAATAACTGTTGGCACATTTGGCACTCAAATTCAAACTAGTCTCGGCATCTAATAGTTTGTCCAATCACCACACAGAGCTCACAGTATTTGACTTCATTTCAATGTTTTTCTTTAATCGTTTTTCACCTCCTGTTACCCAACATGTTTTTACAATTTTTTTTTTCAAAAAATAATTTTAGAAAGAAAAACGTTGAATGAAATGTGTAAAAAGACAACTTAATGCTGATCGATGCACGGGCCAAGGAGTGAAGTGTGTTTTTTCTGCCTGCCACGTGGGCATGCAGGCACCTGCACGCTTCCTCTCACATGTGCACCGTCTGAGCCCGTCTCTTTCTCATCCTGGCCTGTGGCACCGAGCCTCCCTGGCTGGCAACCATATGTTGATGACTCTTCATGAGTACAGTAGCGCTGACGATCAGCTCTATGAAATTACACGAAGCTTGAAGAAGAAGGAAATTGCCTATACGGTGGATGCATCCGGTGCTGTTAATGTAAACTGTGTCCGCTGTGATGAAGACATGTGCAAACACTGTTGTGGAAGACAGGCACCGTGTGACTCACCTATCAGGTGCAGAAGGGTCAGAGGTCACAGCTGCAGTTAATTAACATACCATGCTGGAGCACTGACAGCACGTTAGGCTGTTAATTTGACCCACATACAGAATAAAGAATGTTTAGGTTTCCCAGTGTATCAGCCTTTACAGTTATCAAAGGTGTTTTTGTCTCTTTGTGTTCGTTCCCCACATTCTCTCATCACCTTCTTCGCTCTTTTACTCACTCCTTTGTTCCAGCCGCAAAATTTGTAGCAGACCTGAAAGGTGAGCCGAGCCCAGCCTCTCATCGTAAGCCGCGTGTTTCACATTACAGGAATATTTCCACTTTGTATTTTGCTAACCTCTGGCGCTGATAAAAAAGATCCAGAGCTCCCAAAGGAACGGCTTTCCTTCGGGGCGCTTATAGTGAGCGAATGTCTGAGCTCAGGAACATAACAAGAGGTCTATTCACGTGGCTGCTGATGAGCATAGCGAGCAAAAGCCCGTCCAGCTCAGCAAGAAAACACACGAGGCAGGGATCTGAGCTGCTGAGCCAAAGCAGAGCACACTGTTTGCTTGCAGACTACCGAATGTTTCCAAACTGCATCAAAAAGCCATTTTCGCAGGTTGTTTAGTAGTAGTCCACTTAGCGCCACAAAAAAAACAAAAAACAACCCTTTTATTAAAGGGAATTAAAATTGTGTGATTATCTTAGCCACTTCTCTGGATTAATCACTCATTTTCCCACTGTGTACTGACTGGACCATGAAATATTACCTTGATCCTACTGGGAGTTATCTGCTGTATTTCACTGGGCTTCCACACTAAGCTGGAAACAGATGATTCCCTCACTGCCAGCTTTTCACAATTAAATTTTTTCTTCAAATTTTAAGACTTTATGCAGTAAATGAGTGTGTATTAGCAGATGTTTTTGTGAAGTTTTTTAGCACCAGGTGGAAACAGGAGAAAAAAATGTGTGGCTCAGGCAATGAAGAGAGGCTTTGAGAGGAATCTGTGAGCAGGTTTTTGCAGAGATGGCGGCACATCCTTTGTTTCTCATAGAGGCCATACAGTCAGAGGCCAGGTGTGCATGAAAGCACAGAAACACAGGTGAGCCCTCATCATAAAGGTAAAGACACGCCATATAGAATCACATTTTACTGGACTACAACAAAGCTAGAGACAACTCCATCTGTTCACAAACACACATCTATTCATAGGTACAGTACTGTGCAAAGACTTCCATCGTTCCTTCATATTTTCCTTCCAAGGAGCCTCTTTCTAGTCATTTTAAAGTCGTCTTTCAACATTTCTTCAGTCCGTTACTTGTACCTGACCATTTTCAGAAGAATGACTTTTGTTTTGTTTTGTTTTGCTTGGTTGTTAAGACACTTTACACTGACTTAGGATTCAGTCAAGCATAAAAAAGGAGCTTAACTCAAGAGATGAACCAGCTTAATGTCTACACATAACAGTATAAAACTATATTTCTAAAGAGCTATTAGCTGAAAACTTCATGGTGTTGTGCAGTTTGTCCTTCAAAAGTTTGAGGAAACAGGACAAGTGGAGGATAAAAGAAGTAGTATCAGGCCTAAAAACTGTCTGCAGCCTATAAAAAGTATCTGAACACATATGACACAGGATGTGAGAGATGGATCCAGTCCTTGTAGTAAAACATTAGGTAGTTATGGCAGAACTTAATATCTTACTTTGTGGTAAAGCACGGTGGAGGCTCTGTCACGATACAGCCTACTTAAGGCCCAGAACCTGGTTGCTGTTGCTCAGATTGGGAGGTTGGTGGTTCGATCCCTGGCTCCCCCAGTTTGCATGCCAAAGATACTAACTCTGAGTTGAACTCCGATGCACCCATCGGAGTATGAATGCGTATGAATGACAGAAAGCACTGAAAGTATAGATAACAGTGCTTGTGTCATGGGTGAATGTGTTGTATACAGCGCTTTGAGTACTCCAGGAGAGTAGAAAAGCGCTATAAGAATGAGTCTATTTACCAACCACATTTCAATAAATCTCCCTGTAAATCCAGTGATCATAAAAATGTATCCACAACCCCGCTAATGCAACATTTGCATCATTAAATGATTAGCAAATTTAATGCTGTTTTCTTTTTTTAACACCACCTCAGGTCATGGCATAGAGATTCTTTGGTGTGTAATTTGCAACCAGTTTGGTTCAGGAGGTATGGAGGTGGGGCAGGTGGTGGTGGGGTGTCCCTGTCCTGGAATAGCTCCGGGACTGGAATGTTCTGGGGAATGTGTAGCGCGAAGGTTTGATTGGCTCGGGAGCAGAAGCGTGTCGGTCTGCGTATGTGTTGTCAGAAGGTTATGGAATCTGCGCAGAGAGTCGGTGAGGAGAGATCCGTCGTTACCGTTTGGTAACAGCCTCGCTCTGGTCACCAGGCTGACAGCTGACTACGTTGGTGGCTTAGCCCTGCCTGTCTGCACCTTGTTGTTGTGGCTTCGGTCACCTTTCCCCACGGCCTGTGTGGGTATGCGTGTGTGTCACACCACTGATCGCTTACCAGGCTTTGTGAAATCCGATCTGCCTCGTCCATCTCAGACCAGCAGAGCACAGACAAGCAGGCCATTAGGCCCCTCTGCTCTGCAGGTTAACCTTTGAACTCCAGTCCCCCATTTGACCAGAATGGACTGAGAGGCCGTGTGGGGTCAGCATTTTGCTAGGTCATCACAGGCTATCAGCAGCTATCTGCGCATCTGCCAATAAGCACCGACTTCTCAAGGTCTACAAACATTACTGACTTGCATAGAGGCCGGTGCAAACAGGCTTTCAGGTGGTTGCAAACACACACTGATGCACACATACCTAATCTAGAAATATACTGCAGTGAAGCAGAGCTGCACAGAGAGGCTGACAGGAGTGTTTAAGAGAGGGCATCAGGCTCTCACGCTGGAAGCGATGGCCCTGCAGGATTCCTGTGTGAACCCTGGGTTCCTGCTCTCGCTCCCTGCCCGGCAAACCCAAATCTCTGCCACAACATCCCAGACAGGAGGACTACTCCCACTGCTGTGTTTGCTCAGCTGCGCTGGCTTTGTATCAGTGTATCGAACCCTCTTGTTTCTGCTCCCTGGGTGTTTTCTCCCTCTTCTTCTGTTTGGTTTTTTTTCTTCCAACTGTTTGTGGCCTTTTTTTTGTTCTCTGTTTGTCTTTCACAGCGTGCATCTGACGTTTTTCACAAGATTGACGGCAGGTCACGAGGTGGAGGTGAGGCAGCTACCTGCGGAAGTCTCATGTCTCCTGCCACATAGTGTCACGTTGGTGTCAACATGCACAGCAGTCACGTAAACCACCTCTCTGCTTTGGACTGCGATCGCTCTGACTCGCTGCAAAAGAGGCCAGATCTGTTAATCTGGTTAGCGGGCACAAACATAAACAACTAAACAACCTTTTTCTTCTTCCTTTTACAGCCTGGCTCATAAATACAAGTTAAGCTGATTTTGATTCGTGAGCATGGATACAGCATCACTTAAAACCACACAAATTAAAGTCCATATCGTGTGCGTCTAACCTGCAAAGATGCGTAATCGCTTGCGTCGTGGCGGCGGGCCCAGCCCAGACACCCCCGCGCACTCGTCCTCGTCGTCGCAGTCGCCACTCTCAAATTCCTCCTCCCCCTCTTCGCTCCACCCGTTCGCTCCTGCTCCACGAGACCGGGCTCTCCAGCGCTTCTCAGACACCGTCACAATCTGCAGCAACTGTGGGACAAACAGGAAGCGGTTAAAGGTAATCATGTGAAAAAAATGCACCCTCAGCCTCTCCGTGAGTCACTCTGCGGCTGCGGAGTGGGCCTGCGCACATTAAAAGTTTAACAAAGCTGTGAAAATAAATAAGGGGTGTCTCTTGATCTGAGTGTGTAGCATGTGATTATAACAGGGTGAGGGGAATTCCAGGGAAAAAAGAAAAAAGTCGGCGAGATCTAAAAAAGGTTGGTATTTACCAAACGTGTATGACAATCACCAGGCAGGAAAAACAGTTTTGTTATCGGTGCCAGTTTTGTTATTTTTGTCCAAACGTGATTCATTCAAAGGGCTGCGGCTTTTGCTCCATGTAATTTGCCGGTCGAAAAAGAAACTGGGGTAAGCAGACTGGTGTGATTGTGTTGTTACTGGCAAACATCATTGTCTTGAGTGGTTGTCTCAGGGCAACAAGGATAACACCACATAACACACTCCACCCGGGTGGACATCAAGGCCCCCCCCTCCCCCGGCAACTAAAAATACACAGCTAGATGTGAGATTAGGAGAAATGATGTTTGCAATATTTTTGGAGCATTTTAGCTTGAAAAGAAGATAAAATCCAGCAGATGGATCAATACGACATCAAAGCAAGATGGTAAAAGACAAACATGCACCACAAGCTCGAGTAAGTGTGCGACAGAAATGTGATTTTCAGCATAGCCTTTATCCAGTTTGGCCTCTGGGCTGGAAAAGCAGTGGCTGTGTGACTTAGACAATTTACAGAAGCTCATAATGAGTTCTGCAACACATTCCTTAACTTCTTCCTTTGTTTGGGAGAAATGTGGGAAACTCATCAACTCATAAATCATATAAAAAAAAATACCCTGGAGCTGTTAAGCTATTTCATTAACGATGTTTAAATTCCAGTCGACCTAGTATAATAAAAATACATCAAGTTTTACACGTTTAATAACTTAAACTGAATGAAACATCCTTGAAAAACCTCATTCAGTTCCCATCTTACATTCGTGCGTGAAAAAAAATGCGTGTGAGAGCTTGGAGACAACGTACACGGTCGCACTCTGACCATCGTTCAGGCTTCATGACATCACACGTGATTGAGAGCCTCGCCAGAGGAACAGATGTGCTAAATTCCAGCCGCCTGCCCTCTCTGGCAGTGTCCTCTCATCTCGCCGCTCAAGCTCCTCCTTGTTTGTTTTTTATTGATTTCCTTCCTATTTGTGTGCGTCAGCATGCATATTTTGCTGTTGTTTCTAGTTGTCTTTGGGAGAAAATTGGGTTCATATGGGCCTCGTCTCAGGTCAGCTGCGACGTCTGTCTGGGCCCAGACTCGTGTGTGTGAGTTTGTGTGCGCGCGATAGAGAGCGGAGGTATAAAAAGCCCAAGCTAATCACAGAATTACGTCAGTCGGAAGATAAACAACCCTTTTCCCTTCGGCTCCATATACAAGCCAGTCAATCTGGCTTTTACAAGTGACATAAACTCTAAATTTTGGAGCGGGAACACACATTACCCTGTTCCCAGCACAGCCAACCAACAAACCTCCATTCATTTAGCAACATTGAGGCCATACACTGATGATGACCACAACATTTTTAAAAGCCTGGTCACTTGGACCGAGGGACGGACAAACAGTAACTCACAGACATCGGATCCACAGGAATATTTTAGCTTCTTTTTGAGGCTGTGCAGCGAAGCACCACCTGCTGACAAAGCTGAGCTCTCATGAAAACACCCCGTTATCTTCCACAAGTACACTCTCCACATCGTGAATGGAACTTTAATGTACTGAACTGTGTTAAAGAGACATATGTGTTTGCCTGCAGAGCCCTCCACAGATTTACCGAGCTGGGCCCGAAATTCCTTCTAACGACTTGTATCCTGGCAACTTGTCCAGACTCAGGCACGGGAGGGGCAAACCTTGTTAAAAGGCAAACAGACACTTGTAAAGCAGGGAGAGAATGAGGTGGCTCGGGGTATTTTAGAGCAAAACCTAAAAAAAGGAATGAGGAGAGGAGGGAAAACCACTGATGTCAACAGCCGTGTTTGGAGTTTACTGCCATGAGCAGATCTTCACCTTCCAGTATACATACAAACTCGCATAAACAGACACTCTGACGTCTGCTTTACTACATCCTGACGGTAGATGACACAGGGCTAAGTGTTTACAGTCGTGCAGGATCTGCAGCTTGGTGGGGCTTTGAGCTCAGCGCTAATGTGTCGGCAGGCTAATATCCTCACAATAACAGTGCTGACACACCGGTGTTTGTCAGGTTTCATGTTTACCATCTTAGTTTGGCATGTCAGCTAATGTCACAATCAATTTGTTTAAAAGAATAAATGTTTTGGGTGAATGACCGAGTTGAATCACTTAAAAGCTCTTAGTCAGCTGCGAGCAAACATGCGGGATATATTCAGTCACTGAATGAGTAATTCAGTTCATTATCCTAACACGGAGGTAGCTGGGAGTTAACGCTATACAATCAATGGCCTGCTTCCTCAAACAGAAAACCACACAAAAGCAAACACGCACCTTCAAGTTTAATGTTGTGAAAAAGTCAGACGATCCCACCGATCTCTTAGATGAAATGGTCAACTTTACAGCAGAATTTAAAATGTTTACAGCCTGCTATAAAGAATAAATATTTTTGTCTTATACCCAGTTTTCTCCTTCGTAAAGATACATTTAGTCATTTTTTAAAGTTTATTCAATGGAAAAAAATGTGGGACTCATAAATATACATTGATTAGTGTGTAATTATTATCTTCCAACAAACTGATGAAGTCTCATAGACTGCAGGGCGCCGCCATGTTGCCCTGCCATCTTGAATGCCATGGCTGAGATGGATATCACCGTTCCCCCAACCTCGTTTTATGTTTGTGGCAGGAGAACGACCAACTTATAGATGCTTGCACTCAGTGGAGGCAAGTTTTAATTCATGCCTGGACCTTCAGACTCAGACATGGTGTGTTATAATCTGAAATGGGTCCCCTTCACCAATCAAGCAAAAATGCGAACGAAAGAGACAACAAGCAACTTAATAAAATGTCATCCTCGTCTTCAAGCATTATGCCCCGAACTGAAGTTAGAGCTCTAACACACCAGTATCCAACAATCCACAACAAAGAAATTCAGGAAAAAAAGTAGCATCCTCACTAAATCACCTCAGTATCGCTGTCATCAGACAGATGTGAGCTTCTCAGACTCATCAACCTACATTGGACTCCTTTCACCAGGTGCCAACGAGGCCAGTGGCTGCTATTGGACGAGTAATAAATATAATGAAAAACATGTAAACATGCTAGCTGGATATATGCAAAGCAACACATGTAAAAATTTTAAAACACAAAATCAATAGCAGTTTAAACCTGGTGTGTCATCTGGTGGGTGTGACCCATCTAGTGCGCGCCTACACCACCAGCAACCGCCGCTGCTTGTGGATCAATGAAAAGCTGACCTGAGTCTGTAAGTCCCTTCCTGCTAGTACATAGTGTCTTTGTAGCGCCACACATCAACAGAGCACCCTTTGGACTCAGGCGGAGCTACAGGGGGATTGGAGGAGATCTGACCCCTGGCAGTGGTGCGTGAACATGCCCTCATGGCCGCGAACCAGATCCCCAGCTATGGGTAGTTAGCACCACTGCCTTGTGGTTGTGTCGGGAGTGACAAAGACCAAAATCCAGAATGGAGTCTCAAAGTTGGTTGGATGACTTTCTTGTCACTGTCAGGAAGCTCCTGCATCCTCCCGCCGTTCCAAATATATCCTGGCACTGGATCCAGAAGTCCCCCTCACTTTAACCCAAATCACACACACACAAGTCACAACTTCCAGCAAAAAATCATCATCCTCATGGCAACCGATGGATTACACTGTAAAATGTGCGGTGCAGCTGCAGCATGAAAACTGAGGGAACATCGTACATTTGTTTGCTGAACACACGATAAATGTACATTTTGAACCTTGAAACAATAAGGCATTTATGATTCACCTCAGCTTCAGAGCTCTGATCAGTTCAGAGAACACTGTTATTTTTCTGAGGAATTATTTTAATTAAAACATTTCTCTGGATTTTGAACAGAAAAAAGTGCTGTGCACATCACAACGATTGACATTCTAGGATTAATTGTTTTGTCTTAAACCACTGTATTGGATAAATCAATATTTAGCCCTGGTCATGGAGCACAATTAAAATGTCAAAGAAATAACAATTCATTCTGATGAAGACATGAATGCTGTTATTGTCATTGTACAGCTAGAGGGCACCACAAAAGTCACTGTGGATTAAATATTTAGAGACCACAAATATGCCAGCCGACCAAGTAAGTCTAGAAATATTTTGCCGAGCACGAGAAACCTGCCAGTGACACCAGAGGCAGTTTACAGGAATAGTTCTCACGGGTATTACTGCTAACCTTCATGACAGTTTGATAACTGTTAAGATAAAGTAGTAGACAAACCAACTAACCGACCAACATTGTCTCAGAGCTAATCTTTTTTTTTAAGATGTTGATTAAAATCTAGTTTCATGCACACATTTGAGTGAAGAGCATATGAGCTGTACATGGAGAACGCATGAAAACGGTTTTGGAGAATTAAAAAAAGAAACTGTATATACAGGCATGGCACTGACCCTTCTCCACTGCGGTACAGAGGGGAGGATGACAGGGCAGTAGCTCTGTGGCAGGGCGCTGTGGATTCTGCCCACTGGCTACCCGCCTCTGCCGCGGCTGCGGTAGCATGTAGGGGTGGGGTGGATGTTTGTATCGAAAGTGACGCTGCGCTTTTGGCATGGCAAAGCCGCTGCGTGATACGCCAAGAGCATCCAGATTTACCACAAGAGGAGAAACCTCAAGCAGCTCTGAACTGGAATCTTCTGCAATTATAAAAAAAGAGAAAAGAAAAACCAAAGCAAGAGGAAGCAGGGAGGAAGCAAATAAAAGGGACTTTTTTTTTTCGAGAAATGTTCGGCATGTTTTCCATTACGAGAGGAAATCTCTCGCTCTCCTCTTCTCTGTTTCACGAGTAGCATCGGGAGCTGGCTCCCACAGACAGCTGGACACAGGGAACATGTAATCAGCTCGACCATAGGCATCCCGCACGCCACAGGGTTCACCTCCCTTTAACACAAAAGTGCAAGTCACACCAAGGAAACATGGGCTCAAAGGCTGCACACAAAGCCCAAACATGTGGCAGATTGCTCAATGCAGGCCAGCCCAGACAGAGACACAGAAACCACAAGTCTGTCACTGCCTCCCACACATGACATGAACTCCACACAGGGTCACTGCTCGACACGACAGCTGCAGCTGAGCCTCAGAGCCTCTGGCTGACCTCCGCTGATAGAAATCAACCTGCGCTCGCTGATCATCAGCTGTGGTCTGCTCGAGCTGGCACCGAGATCTTGGATCACATTTTCCCATAAGTCACAGAAATTTTCAGAATGTAGGAAGAGCCTGGTTGAATGGGTGATAGTCAAAAATGGAGAGGATGAGTAAAAAAGGAAAAGTGCATGGAATTTTTTTTATCAGTGTCTGTGATTGGGATCTGGGCCTGTGTTATGTCCTCCTCTACATGCACAGGACTTGTCTGGACATGCTGCTATGTGACTCGGCCCAGATGGAATCTGTAGGACTGAATGTTTCTATCAGTGCTTCAACACATTTACATCACGCCTGCAAATCTAATCTACAGAATTCAAGGATTCGGTTTCCAAACAGACTACCTCCCATAAGTTAAAAAAAGAAAGTTCCTCAGTGTTTAATTGTTCTGACCTGAAGGAAAACAGTGACACAGTGATGAAATTAGCTGACCTGATTTAAGGGGTTTCAGTCCTGCTTTTTTAAAGTAGCTTTGCATGACTCACAATTAAAAATAATCCTTATTTACCTGATACCTGTGTGAAACAAACAGTTTTAGCTCCTCTCCCTTTGTGGGAGCTTTTTGCTCCACAGACTCTGTCGTCCTCCTCCACCTTACAAAGCTTTTCAGTGTCTGATGAGCTGCAGGAAAAGTATTTCATCAATAAGCAGCGCTGGTAGAAGGCTAAGTTCACAGGAATGAGGACGTGCTGGGTACTGAAGCAGAGGTTTTCCTGGAATAAAACAGACCTATAATTAACAAATAATAAAAATGGTCACAAATGCAGTAGTGTGCAAAAGTCTTGAGCCACTCCTCATGTGATGTAATTCTCATCCAGGCTTTCTAGTTGTTCCTTTGGACACTGGCAGCTTTATTTCACACATTTTCAGTCCAGTCCTTGCACCTAACCAGGACTTTTCTGTTTAGCTGCTTAACAGTGACCTATAAATCATTCAAGCATGAAAAATGGCACCTAAGAAGTCCTGTATGCACATATAGCAGACAATTTACAAATAACTAATTTTAAATTGAATCTTTAGGCACTTTGTTACTAGTGTCACAAAAATAAATAATGCGTTCCCATTTCTTTACAAAGATTAAAAAAATCACGCAGTTTAACAGACAAAGTGGCACGAACCAAAAAAGGCGATTCCCAAAGAGCCATTTATTGTAAATGTACATGCATATCTCAGCACGGTGTGCAGTGTATCCGTAAAGGCTATGAGGAAAAAGAACAAGTGGAGTACAAAAGAAGTGACAGGCCTAAAAAACAAGTACAGCAGATGAACAGTATCTGAGACTCATGTCTTTAAGAAACAGGAAAAAAAATCAGGAAGGACCTGAGAGAGGGCTGTGGTGGGGCGTGGTCTGCGGTGCCGTGCATACGCACCTGCACGGCATCCGCAATCACGCCCGCCGTGTTAAAACACGGGGACTCAGGGGTTGGTGGGGGGTTGTGGTGGTGTGATGCAAATATTAAATAAAGATGGCTCAAAACATGGATCTGTGGTCCCGTCGTGCCTTAATTCCACCACAAGGGCCTAAAGACACCGAATGAAACACTATCAGCCATGGATTGGCCTCCCCAGATCCCAGACCTCAGCATCATTGAAGCAGTGTGGGATCATTTTGACAGAGGATGGAACAAACGGCTGAAACATCCAAAGAACAGATTTGAATGTCCTTTAAGAAGCCTGGAGAACTGATCACAGAGCTACATAAGAAAGTTGAGGCTGTGTTAAAGAATAAAGGTGGTCACGTGAAGCTCATTCAAACTTCACAAACTCTGTTTTTTATGCTGCATGTTTTGATAAATCATTCAACCTCGCATTTCTCTAGCAAGATAGAAAGAAATGAGTGGTGGCTCGAGACCTTTGCACGGCCCTGTATTTTCCACACAATGCTGCTGATTTGTCTTTGAAGACCAAAACATCTTTGGTACATGTCACAACCCTTTGATGTGGAGTCTGACTCACACACATGCTCCAAACTGATGCTGATGTTGCCCCATGTCTGCTGAGTGTGTGAGTTGGAAAATATTTGCTAAAATATTACCCACAATTCTCCTCAGGTTGGAAACAATTGTTTTGATGGACATGTGGAATGCTTTCAAGCAGTCTGGCCACATGTTCTAAACTTTCCCATCTTTATTTAGAAGTGAAACCAACCTCAGAGTGAACCTCAAGTGTCGGTAATAACCCCTTCTTCCACTGCACAAAGCTACAAAAACGGATGTTTGCATCATGCCTTTGTTTCTCTGACTAACCTGAAGTTCTGTTTACAGCCTGTCTAATTGTCAGATTGTATGCATGTGTTAGCCTCTCAGCCTCCTTCTAAGCGATGCTTGCCATAGAAGTGGCTTGAGGAGTATAATTCTGTTATAACTAACAGAAATAGTGTCCTGAACTAAGAAAATCAGACCCAGATTACAAGACATTTCTCCTGTACCTTCCAGACCCTGGTTAAAAATAGTTTGCGACACTCTGGTATTGATATCAGAGCGCCTCTAGCACAAAAAAGGTTTTTCTTGATAAACGAAGGAAATGGACTTTCCTTGCATTTAATGTGCACATGTCCCGTGAGCTGCTGTGTTTCTGTCACGCTGGCAGATATCCCTGTTCGGAGCTCGTAGCCTGGGGAGAAACGGCATGAGAGTGGAAATAAATGAGGCACATCATGGGAGAGTAGAGACAGATAGACAGACAGATGGAGGAATGACAGGAGGCACTTTCCACAGAGTGAGTCATGGATAGCTCCTCAGCGGGGCGGAGCGGCGTTTGGGTCAGCGCAGCCTGCCTCGCATTCCCACCCGCTCTCCTCGAGTCGTTACTCAACTTTTATTGAATGTGAAATGTAAAGAGAGGAGGAGGAGGAGGACCAGCGCTGTCTCATTCTCCTCTGTTTCTTCTCCCCTCACCCTCCTGTCTTTCCCTATCTGTCCACGCTCGAGCGTGTCACGCAACAGGAGCTCAGCCTCAGACGGTTAATGCAGACAAAATTAATTTCCTGATGTTCATTCCAGTCGGACACAGAACACGCAGGAGGAAAAAAAAAGAAGCGGCTCTCCGGTCCGGCATGAAACTGGGAGTGTTTGTGCTCCACCTTAGCCCGTAACTCTATTTCCAGACCTCTCAGTTTGGACTGAATCCTGAACGCATGTTTAGATGATGTTGCAGAGGGAGCTTAAACTGTTGGTGTTTAAGAATAGAAGAATGTTGTTTTCCAACACGCTGGGCTCAGATCGAGGCGGCGCATGAACGCAGGGGGTTAACTCCCTTTAGTATTAAATATATCTGGTATGACAGCAATTTTCAATCTTTTTTTGAGGGTAACCAAATGAAAATATCGACTTATGTCTGTGAATGTGCCTGATTGTCTCTATGGGGTTTAATAGTTTAAAAAGTCTCATTCCTGCTCAGGCTGCTGGTTGCTAAATCTGATTACACCCCGTCAGACAATCTCTTTTTGTCCAGTGCTTTCCAGAGTCATGTGTTGCTCAGAAATCCTCCATTTCAACATCAGCAGACTGTCACTGCATGTTCCATGATCACACCTAGTGGGAATCGGTGGATGATCACTGGGGCAAGTGGGTAAGAAAGAGTGGAGGAGCTATGCTTGTGTGTGAGCGGCAATCAGCTGATGTGCTGTAGGCTTAGCTTAGCTTCTAGCCTAAGCACATAGAGAACTGAAGGTGCTGGAAAGAATGAAAGAGAAACGTAAAAACCGCTAACCACAGAGATAAATAGGGGTCTTGCGATATGAGAAGACGGGGAGCATGAGAGGGGATGATAAAATTTGGGAGTGCTGACATTTTGACGGGTCTAGAGAGGAGCCTCAACTGAGCTGTAACCACCCACTCCGCCCTGAGCACTGCTGTCCCAAACAAAAGGCGCAGGATGAACGGGGAGGTCTATGACCCTCGCGGATAAGACCCTATGATGACCTAGCAGAAACAGGAAACAGGAAGTGTGACCCGTGACCTCTACGGGGAGGTATCCTGTTACACAGCAACATATGACTGTGCCCAGCGACAGAGAGTGTGAGAACGCAGCAGGAAGACTCAGCTGTCCGATTCCCTGACAGTTCAACGAAAAGTCAAGAATCAGCAAAGAAAAGTTAGCACGAAAAAGACAAACAAACAAACAAACAAACAAGCAAGCAAGCCCTCAGCTCAGAGTCACAGGTAAAAAATAGGAAAATACCCCTCACCGGTGTTCCTGCTCAGCAAGGCGAGTGCCCGCCTTGTGCTGCGGGGTTTTTATAAGCCGGCTGTGTGATAATTACACCCACTGGGGTGGTAGTAGTGTGGGAGCGAAGGGGGTGGCATGGGCCTCAGGATTGATTGAGGGTTTGGGGAGGGGGCAAAGATGGAGGGAGAGGTGGAGGTATGGAGGTAAGGAGGAACGGGTGGCAGTGGTAGAAAGGATGGTTGGGACTCATTAGCAGGCAGACTAATTGGGAGGAAAAGGCCCCTCACATGCTCTGTCTGACCTCACAGTCAGCAGGGGAGAAAGCCTGGGGTGGGAGAATGGTGTGTGAGTGTGTGTGTAATCTGTTGGTTGGATTTGTCAAGTTAAGGAACCACAACTGCTCAAATCCTAAACTTACCATGAATTCCTAAGTCTCCGGAAAACGAAAGGATAACACGCATGTACGGTGCGCTAACAGGGGTACACAAACGCCCTGCAGCCCCTTCAGAGGTTTACACCAGGTGTCACACATCATTTAAAGCACCCCTCGTGAGCTCGTACCCACTCACAAATATTAGCATCCCCTCTTTCCTCTCTGCTGTACATGAAAAAAAAGAAAATAAAAAAAGACGAGGAGGGCGAGAGGACAAAGCCCTGAGGGGATACATAAAAAAAAAAAAACCCCCCGCTTCAAAACCCTCTCAGTCAATAACATCAAACAGAAGTCAGTCTCTTTGACTGGAGTACGTGTAATGACTAGGTTAGCAAGTTTACAAAACAGCAGGCCTAGTAGACACTCATAGTGTGCATTAGTCCTAAGTTAAAGGCCACTGCACACATCTCTACAGTAGTATTCAGTAAAGGGTTTCTTATTTATATATTCCTGCTATATGAGCTTCGACGTGTCCGTAATTAATTACTACCACTGTGCACAGTGACTCAGGACGAGTGTTTCTGTGAGTTATGATATTAAAGAGTACATTCTGCGCAAACATGCACTAGGTGTCAAGCGCACGCCGCCCAGGCTCTGGTGGCTCGGAGGAAGTGAGACTGCGTGATGGAATTTGTGGCGCTTGGGATCTGGTTCATTTTCCACCCTGGATTCCTGTCCTACCTGCAGGATTTTCCCAGGTTCTGGCTTCAATTAGTCTGGGAAGCTGCGAGCAGAAGAGAGGTGGGTGTGGGGAAGAGGGAGGGGGGGGGTCTTGGGGTTTTAGGGGGGGGATAGAAGGTGGGGGCTGGAGGAGCGAAGGGCGACAGCGCTGCAGTCTGTCACACACAACTCAGCACAGCTGGGGAGATGGAAAGAAGTGAAACGAACAGAGAGGGATAGAGACGGATGGAAGTAAAAGCTAAAATGTTCAAATAGCTGAAAATGAAAGCTTTGGCTGGCAATGTGAAGAAGTTATTTTTCAAATTACAGAGCAATTATAACAGTGTCAGATCAAACAGCTGTGTTTTAATGAAACTGACTCATAAAAGATGCATTCCAAATTTAAGCTCTCCAAAGAGTGTCGTGTAGCCAGAAAAGGGGGGCTGTCAGAAGAATCCCAGGAGGTCTGACCCTCCAAATGGCAAACTCATCTGACAAATGAAACGCTCTGTAATCAAAGACCAATCACATAATTGCTCTATTTTGCCACTAGCTCAACCATCTCCTGCCAGATTAGTTGTTCAGAGGAGAAACTTGATACTCTGGGAAGTTAAACAGATGTTCAGAAAAAACAACAAAAAAAACAAACTAATCCCCCCAGAACAAGAACACATCATCAATATAATATGTTCTAATTTAGGAGCGCTAACGCCCCTACGTCCCCTGCGCGCAAGAACTTCACGAAAAACGAAAGTGTTAATGCGGAGTCACGTTCACACAGTCCACTTCTCAGCAAGAAAACCAGGAAGAATCGCCAGTCTGGCATCAAAAGAATATCTCAAACCTGACGTCAGAGCCGGGGAGAGAGCGAGCTCGAGCACTCTCGTCTTTATCAGCTCATATTGCATATACAGACAGGACCTCACACGGGAATTTGTTACACACAGTGTTTGCATGCACAAAAATGTCCGTGGCTCCTCACAGTCCCGCACTGTTTAAAGATTCCAAGTCGGGAAGCAATAACTGAAGGAGAAAGCCATTTCTCCTCATCCATTTATAGTGTGCGGCTCACTTTAAACTTGGCTACGGCTCAGTCATGACATCAACTGGTTCAGGCGTGAGAAAACGCTGTTTTATAAGCTGAGGCGACCGGCTCTGAATTTTTTCCTCTTCTTATTGTGTTTAGTTTAGCCTCACAGAGGCACAAAGGCAAGGGGTCCCCTGCCAAACTGTCTCTGTATCTGCTGATACTTTGATCAACACTGACAACGTGAGAAATGACACATTTCCGCCGCATAGTTGCATTTCACGGGGCCATCGTCACGGAGCACTTAAGAGTCGAGGAATGAAACATCAGAGGGATTAAAGTTGGAAGGAAGTCGATTTTTTGAGGGGTCCCACGTTCCCTCTCGCTCTTGGAGAATGTATATTTTACGACACAGTCTTACATACTATGGTCTGGGACCGATTCACTGCTTGAAAGTGGGTCAGTAAGACCTGGAAGAACCGCTGATCATGTTCGCTGCTCCAGCCAAAAGGAGAATAATGTTCATTCAAATGGAAAATGTGCACAGGAGAAAAAGAGCCTTATAGGATTTGCAGAGGACTGTATGCAAGCGACCCCTGTCCAGCATGCAGAGCTGAATGCATATCCAGGACTTACATGTGCACATTCATCTGAGCACGATCGTCTGTGAATACTGCAGGTTTTAATCAACATGGCACTCCGCTGTTTGCCTTCCTGGACCATTACGCAACATTACTATCTCACCGTTGGCCTGTCCTCATACACTTTGCATATAAACAGGGCAGATGAAAGTAATTATCTGTGAGCCATGGCCCCACTCTTTCATATCACATGGTTAATTAGTTGCTTTTAGCCCTGCATCATCTGGAACTGTCGATCTTTCAACTGGCGGGGAGGCGGAGACCTTGTAAAACTGCTTTTAACTGAACAACATCACTTTCTCCAGTGCCCTCGGTGGTTGTTTACAATATGCAAGCGGAGAGCAGGACCATGAAATGCGGTGTATACTCAATAAACATTTAGCAGGATTAGAAAGTATGTTTAGGGCTGTGCCTCTCTGTTGAAGAGCGACTTGATCCTTCCCTGTTGGCAGGTATCCTTTCAAACATATTAGCATTGTAGCTCTGGGTATGGTTATGCTGCCAAGTCACTTGGTACACAACTTGGTTTCAGATTTGAAATTTGGCAAATTGTTATTCTTGGCTTCCCAAAGGAAGGATCCCACTGAGTCTGGCAACTGTTTTTAATTAGCAGGTAAAAGTATGTATGCATTCATGTGTTTCGTTAGGTATGTCGAAGGACTTTGACGATCCCCTTCTTTTTCTTCTAGCTCAACCAGGGGGTTAACATTTGTGGCTGGGAGTAAAGTCTGGCCCCTAATGGACGGACAATTCTATGCAGTCTGTGAAAACTTGAATACATTGCAAGTAGCAGCCAGGCATTGCTAATCATTGATCATTAACTGATAATCAGCAAGTGTGAGCAGTTTGGTTTTTGCAGTTTCCTGGTCTGAAGCGTTCAGATATGTGGACAGTCCAGCAAATTCACCCCTGAACAAGTCTGGCCTGTTTGGAAGGGTTGCCAGGAGAAAGCCTCCTCTCTCCAAAAAGAGCATGACAGCATGGTTTATATTTGCAAAGCTCCATCTGAACAAAACACAGGACTTCTGGAACAATGTTGTTTGGACACACGAGACCAAAGTGCAGATGTTTGACCGTAGTGCACAGCGCCATGTTTGGAGAAAAGCGAACAGAGCACATCTCTTACCAACTGTCAAGAACAGTGGTGGAGGGGTCAGAGTTTGTGCTGGGTTTGCAGCCACAGTATTCTAGAAATTAAGCCCATTATTAACATCACTCTACCAGTTTATTGGTTGAGCTCCCATACTAACATGCCACCCCCCCCACAGTGGCAATAATAAACATTAGATCTATTACCATGTTAACAACAACGTCAGGTAAATGGACATTGTGCAGATTAGCAGTTTTATTGTGTCTCAGAGCTCCAACTAAAGCAAAAGTAATTTTATTTTTATGAAAACGAATTAGTTTCATATGTTTTGATAAGAGATGTTACAAGAAAATTACAAATTACTATCAAGATAAACTCGGTGAGTCATCTTCCCCTAAAATTCCAATACTTTAAACTTCTCAGTGGGCTGATTTACAGCAGGACTGTTGCAGCAGATTGCACAACATTACAAGGTGTTCCTGTCATTTTGCACGCCCAAGTATAATGGTGATAGGATTACACTAATATTTTTAAAACCAATTTCTGCAACAAAAGGGGGGAGGGAAAGCATGGCTGTGAGCCATGAACAGTTTTACTGCACATGAAATATGCAATCAAGTGCAGTCATTCTTTTGTCAGATGTTAATCCAGGCCATTGAAGTTAAGATCTGAAGGGAAGGGGAGCCGAAGCAGAAACACGCTTGACTCTGCTGCACGGTCATCAGATATGAGACTAAAAGCTCCCTTGCGAATGGTCAATCTGCATAAATATTAACCGATTGTGTAAACAGAAGAAAAACCCCATAAATGTCCACATGTTTGCCACATCATCAGTGCAACATGCGAGCCAATTAGAAATGGAAATTAGGTTACTGAGAACATATGACTTGACTGAGTTCATGCTTCCAAGGGATTGTCTCAATATCTATAACACAATGAGCTCAGTCATTTCACTAAACTGCATTTTCTTGCAAAATCTCATCAAAAGCCTATCAGGATGGTAAACAGTCTGCACTGCAGCAGCTCTGCTTGTAATCATATGGCTACAATTGTTTATCTGTGCCGATGCAGGAAGTTTTGAAAGACTTATTACATTAAAGGGTATGTCCTGTGTTTTTAAGCTTACAGGATAATTCAGGTTTATTACAGCTTGGCTTTTATTTTGGTCATTTTGGCTCTCACTCCTACTTATAATAATAGTGTACAAAATTCCTCCAAAGAAGGCTGAAAGGGCAAAAAATGCACAGTCAGGTGATCACACTGATTTTACACTGAAATTATTACACAAAACATCCATCCTGGTCTCTGCACTCAGGGATTATTATTGACATTTTATGCTTTCTTTGCGTTTTAGCACCAAATAAAATGGTTAAACAGTTTTTCTTTCCCCAGTGAATGTCAGGAACTTTCTCTGGTGAGTCCAACGTCTTCACAGCTCACAGAAAAGATGGCCAAAGCTATAAAAAAAATAAGACCCACATTTTTAGGAATGAGCGTTTAAACTGCCCAACGTATGTAGAGCCAGGATGAATCAGGTATGGTGGCGTTTGAAGGCAGCAGGAGGCGTCTGACACATATGAATGAAGTAATACTGTGGAAGTAAATGATAGAATTCGTTTCAACCCACAGCCCTCTCAATTTTGTTTTTTCTTGAGGCTCTCTGGTTGTCAGCGGGGAGTGCAGAAGGGTCCGGAGCTACTTCTTAGATCTCCCAGGTTCCCTTTTAAACAGGGGAATCCACCTTGACAGGGCTACAACATCCTAAAGCTCAAACAGACTCGTGTTAACATGCACACATATGTGTGTATGCATGCGGGAGGGGGCGAGGGGTAGTCAGCTAGAAGTGTTGACAGCTACAAATGCAACCACCAAGAATCAGGAAGTGCCGGCAGATCTGTGGGCTGATACGTGAGTTCGATCCTGCATCTCTGAACAAAGCCAGCCTGCCCCGACCGTGGTTTACATGCCAGCGGAAGTGGTGGGAAAAAAACAAGGGCTTCGGCCTTGATGACAGCTGGGCCTTTTGTGGATGGAGGACACGCATCCTTTCATATTCTGGCTGCCATGCGGGAGAATTTGTGTCCAGGAAGAGCTTTTTTTAAAAACAGTTTCCAGTCACAAGTGTTTTGCTGTGTTTTAAAAGGGCAAAATAGTAAACAAAACATCCTTATTTAAAATCTTTACTTGGCTTGTGCTGACCCCCACAGGAGCTGCAGAGCAGGGCCTCCAGCAGCTTGGGAATCAGTGTCCAACTGTGAGCCAAGAAGCAGAGCTAATGGGAGAGTGGACTATCCCACCTCTGCAGAGCCGGAGCTATAACCATGAAGGAAATAAAAGAGCACAGCTCACCTGGTTGATGTGTTTGAGTTTGTCTATGATCTGGCTGATGACCGGCTCAGGCGGCTTGTTGCTCCTGGACTCGGAGCTGGGGTGCAGTCGTTTTAGGCCGGGCCCAGGATATCTGAAAGGACGGGAAGAAAATGCTTAAATAAGCCTTATGTTTATGAAACTCTGAAGAGCTTCAGTGACTTCAGGCCAAGCTACCTTTGTGGAAGACACAAACAGGGATTTATCACCATCTAGTGTTGATAAGAGGAATCTCAGGTCTTCTGGATTTTAGTTTCCTGAGCTAAAAAACTCATTTGTCAATGAGCTCTGACCAAAGAACCAACTTTTCCCTCAATGGAGAAGCTACAGCTACAAAACCAGAGGCGGGTTGATATTTATCCAAGATCTGCTGTTTAAAGACAGCTTAATGCTGTTAATGAAGTTATAAAGGCTGCAATTCATCACTCATCACACGCTAACTCTGAACATCTGCCTTTAAGAGGCAGGCTGTTACATTACCACCTTCTTTGACATTTTTAAGTGTTTCAAGGGTGCCGACAACATCCCCAAAGATCTTGAACTATCATGTAAAGTTTGGCTGCTGATTAATTTCATGCACATTATCTGCTCAGTTAGTAGCTTTTTAATCATCTGAAGTTAATGAGAGAACATTAGCAGAGATGTATTTTTGCCCTGCTTTAGCTGTGAGGGTATATTTAGGTAGAAGTAGCACACGGGCAGGCTCTTACATGCATAAATGTACGACTGAGGAAGTGCTGCTCTGTTTACACTTGTGTACACTATGAAGAGGAGGAGCTGGGATGTCTGAAAGGTAGATTTCTTCACAGCTGTTCTTTCATGTTGAGACTTTCCTGCAGGTGTGTTTTTTTTTTTCACTTCTGACAGTCCCAAGGGTTTAACCCCTTCCTCACCGCACGCTCGGAAGGATGAGACCGGCTAATTCTGCTTGACTGAGACGAGCACGTTTAGGTGAACCTGAATCAGACATCTCTCTCAGGTGCCGCAGTGGATGTCACGCTGCAGCGTAAATGTCGTCTGCCGTGTTGTTGTAAATGTTTGAAAAGATGAAGGACGAACTATTTTAGAGGAAGTAGATTAGCGAGAGCGAAAAAGGGGCCTTGAAAAAAGAATCTGTGCACATGTGTGTGTTTGTGTGTAAAGTATGAGGTCATCCTTTGTTCTCTCTCTTTTAAACAGCCCTGTGGGCACACTCCCCCAACACACACTCACACACACACTCACACACTCACACACACACACCTATGAGCTGCCGTCTCTTTTCATCAGTCTTTCATTCTCCTCCAAGTCAGACTTTTCATTAAGCTCAAATTACATTTCCCCAGTTATTTATTCTTCTTATTATCCATGATCTCATCCCTTCTTCGCTGCTAATTATCACATGAATAATGGAAAAACGTGTGATCACTTAAGCAGAGGAAAAGAGGAAATATGGTTAAGAGGAGGGAGGATTAGGACAGGGAGATTTTGAGTGACGATAAGAAGCCGAGGCAGGTTAGTGTTTCACATGATAAGTGCCTGTCAGATAATTTTACCACAATATAATTTAGCGTGTCTCACCGTTAAACCGTTTTTCACCGCCGATAGTCTCAGTTGTCGACTCTCGGCTCGTTATCCAATCCTGCTTGTGTTATTGTTCGCTGCCAGCAGAGCTGATCACATCGCCTCATGCTTGCGATAACTTAATCTAATGTAACACCAATTACCACGCTGCCATTAGGTCCAGTGTGAGGCTGCCATCTCTCGCAGCAAAATAACCCGCAGAAGTAGAAGAACACGTCCTACTACAAGCCACATTCACACACACACGTTTATACAAACACCTTTTTCTGTGCCTAAGAATCTTGTCTAACACACACAAACACAGACACACACGTGATTATTGACACTGTTCCTTTGTTTTAATGTCGCACTGAGAAAACACAAAATTCAGAGTTCATACAAACAGCTGTGATGGAGCAGCAGGTGGGTGAACTTAAGTCTCATTAAAGTGGGCGCATTATGCTCTATACTTTTATTTTTGGAGCGCTGCATGATTCTAACTTCAACATAATCCTCATTATTCTTTAATACTCAATCCTTCCCTTTCCTTTAAACTAAATTAAGCCAGATTTCTTCCAACTGGCTGACCCCTTGTAAATGTCAAGTTTGAACAGCAGGTGGGCGGAGTTGCTTACTTTACATCATCAGTAGCTCCGCTCTTCTGTACTAATGTATCATTAAAATGGTGGTAAAAACTGACACAATTATGCACTCGTTTTATTCATCCTAGCTGCCGTAGCAACAGTACAACGCAGCAGGTTTCAAAAAGCGGTGCACGACCGGCAGAAAGTGCTGCAAGCGACAGTCTGACGTTAACTTTGTCATACGGTGCCGTTCACATGGCAGGTACAAACGTTCTTAAAGCCTTAGCTTTTATTGTACATATGCTGAAATCATTGAACCACTGACCATTTGTAATATGAGCATCCACCTCAGTAACAGCATATTCACATGGGAGACTCTAAGGGAGAGGATAATGGTTCCCTTTTAATGGCTCCTTGAAACGACTTATCTCGATTCTTGGCCAGTCTGCACTGGTCCAGGTTGAACTTTCTCAGAAATTGTTGATGGATTGCCGTAAAATTTGGTTTTGCTACCCTACATGCAAAGACGAAACATGACACTGACTATGAAGCTCGCGTTACCTTAACTTTAGACCATGAGGTTAATGTTTGAGGGTGGGGTGAAATTGTTCTAGCTGACGGAGGTACTAAATCATTTGCTTTAAATCAACTGTGACTGAAAAAACATATATACAGATATGCATTATTGTGTATGATGTCTTTGGGGCCACAGTAATTCTTACATGTACCACATCACATCAGCTGTCATGAATTCAGTCGAGTCTGTCAGAGTGTGACAAACCATTTCTGCTTTTTATTGACCCAGTTTGGCACTAATGGCATTTCTTCCTTGTAAAGAAAAGTTGGGGACTCTGATTACACAATTAGATTAAATCTGCTGAGGGAATTCATGTTTTCCTCAGAAAGAATGGAAATACCTTTGGTGATGCTTCAACTTTCTTCACCTCTTTAAGTAGAACCAGTTTTTAAAAATAAATTTGATACAAGCTTAAAACTCTGAACTTTCCCATTAGGCTCTGTTATTCTTTAAGTGTCTATATATCTAAATAGCATTGCCGCTGGCAGAGTGTTAGCATAAAGAGTCGTATCTGACTCAACTCAAGGCCTCACAAGACATTTAGCATAGCATGTGCTGTAGGCTCTCAGACAACTATAATTTAACACAATGCTAAAGGATGACAGTGGGCACGGAGCATGTGGCAGCCACTGAGGCTGAAAACAGAGTTGAAGCCCCAAAAACTGCAGTTCCTTTAGTGGCCACTTGAATCCGGCTCCCATCCATGTGGATTTAGGCTTACAGTTGGGCTGTGACCTAGAACTCGACTCCACCTATCTGTGTTATACTGCTGGTGCCTGTTGCAGCAAGTGTCTGTGCTTCACGGGTGCAGCTTGCTAGCTAAGCTGGCTAGGGACAGCTAACTCGCTAACTTAGCACTCTATCTTTATGTCCTTTCTCCTGTTTTCATCTCACTCTACCTCCTTCACTACATCCATGAATCTTCTCTGAGGTCTTCTTCTTTTCCTCCTGTCTGGAAGCTCCATCTTCAACACCTTTTCTCCAGTATATCCCTCCTCTGCACATGTTCAAACCTTCCCAGCTTGATAGTCTCATTTCTACTGCTGTCCATTCTGGTCACTCCCATCTCCAAACCATACATTGCATCAGGTCTCACTACCACCTGGTAAACCTTAACTTTCAGTCTTGCTGCTATCCTTCTGGACCACATTTGCTTATTTCTGGCTGCAAAAATCAACATGGCAGCAGCTGAAACTCTTTAAATATGATATCTGCTGACCTCCTCTCAGTCTCCATCGTCACAATCCCTTTAACTGCCATAAATGTAAATTATGTCAGTTTGTTTAATTTATTGTGTTCATTTATGTTATTTATTTTCTTTATTTATTGTTCCTTTTGGGGTAGGAACTAAGGTTCATTCTGTGTTGCACACAGGCCTTTTTAAGTGACGTAAAGGGAAGTAAAAAGCATGTGCAAGAAGCTAAGTTAATAAGTTAACTAAGGCAGAAGAAGGAATAAATAAGCAGTTTAAAGTAAAAGAAAGCTGCAAAGAAGAAGAAATTGGGAATTATTTTTGTTAAGTTTTGTTCCTGAAGCGGACTCATTCCCTCACGGTTACGTGCAGCCAGCGAGGTACGTTAACTGTGTTTGTTTATCGCGTATATGTTAACTTGGGTTTAAATGTTTATTTGTAATATTTATGTTGGTCATTCTGTACTTTTATGTAATAACAGTTTGACGGTGGATTTTATGGTGTTTCTGAGGAGAAGTGTGACAGAAGAATAAATCCATCTGTGAATGAAGAACCGTGGTGTCGTGTATTAACTGGAGGGAGTGATAGTCAAACTCGGACCTGCCCAGACTCGCCCTATCAGCGCAAATTCGACAGCTCATCAAGACGGGAACACAGATAAGCCACTGTTTAGGACACACAGGTTCATAAGGTTTTCATGAAGAAGTCTATAAGCCAGACTCTAAAGTTTTTGGTCTGAAAAGTAACACAAGAGTTGGAAACTAAAAGGAACTGTGTATAGCCTGGCAGCCACGCTGTTTCACGTATATGAATGTGCATTTACGTAAGAGATGTAAATTCATGTTCAGCTGAATAATTATAGTTGGCTCTGAAAGGGCAGAAGTAAACTTTGTACATTTTGACAGAAATTCAGTTTGTATTTATGGTTCAGTGTCTTTTAAGAACTCTGTTAAGTGTACTTACTCTGTAATATTCTACATGTATGGGCTAATTTGAATGAGAGTGACTTCATTTAGTTAAGCTCATTCTTTCAGTATTCACAAATGTTGTTGCAGCTTGCTCTTCTATGCTGCCTGTGTATATTTGTGTCTAAATAATCAAAATGTCACATACAAGTAAAGAAGCTCAGGGTGCAGTAGCTGCTCCGGAAGAAGAGACTGAGTTAGAACAGACAGGTGAATCAAATATCGGGCAAAATATAGCACCACCTGAAGAGCCTCGTAGAAGTGAAAGAGCCCGAACATTAACAGAAAAAGGAAAAGAGTTTCAGAAAGAGCAAATCAAAGGGCTTTTGCTTCGCTTTGACAGCAAATATGAACGATGGAAAGCTCTGATTAAGGTAGCTAAAAGATCTGTATTAAAACAGGATCCTAGTGACATCCTACAAGAACACATCACCAGTATTCAAAGGGAATTATCTGAGTTGAACATTGCTTATGATGATTACAGAAGAATTGATCAACCAGCCCATGACATGCGTCGCAAGATGGATAACTGCATCTCGATCACAAAGACTGTAGTACAAAATGCTCAATCTGAAATGCAGGGAACAGCGGAGGAGTTGATTTGGCCAGATAATAGTTCTGTATTCTCATCGTCAGCCTCCAGTGTTTCACTTCCTGCCTCTAATGGTTCTAAAGCTTCTTCTATTCACTCAAACGTATCTTCACTTAGAAGACAAGAAGCTGCTGCCGAGTATGCAGCTACACAGGCTGTACTGCAGATTATGGCTGAACAAGAGGGCCACGAAGAGAAACTGCAAAACCTTGAAGCTGAAGAGAGGTTGATCATTGCAGACCAAGAAGCAGCAGCATTAGCTCGTCGTCTTGAAGGAGAAAGGGAAGAAACTGAACGTAGGCTAGAAAGAGAGAAACAAGAGGCTGCTCTCTTAAAGAAACAGCAAGAAGAGAATGCTGCAAGAAGAAGGTCTGTAGAAAACCTAAAGAGAGAACTTGAGCGTTTGGAAAATTTGAAAAGGCTGAATGCAGCCAAAGCAAGGCTTCAAGTATATGATGAGAGTGAGCTCAGTCCAGCCCAAGGGAATGCTGCACAGAGCCTGAATCTACATAAGGTTATGCAGCCACTCAATCAGGTGAAGACTGAGGACCAGCACTCACAACCACCAAAGGATGCAGTGCTAACACATGTGCTCCACGATAGCACAGGAGAGCTCGTGAAGGTCTTAGCTGAGGCTATATCAGCAAATAGGCTACCCATTCCAGAGCCCACAGTTTTTAGTGGTGATCCACTCAAGTTTAATCATTGGAAGTCATCCTTCCAAACTCTTATTGAAAAGAAAAACATTCCAAGCTCGGAGAAAATATTCTTCCTCCAGAAATATGTTGGAGGAGCAGCTAGAGAGGCATTAGAAGGTTATTTTCTGATTGGTTCAGATACTGCATATGTTGCTGCATGGGAACTCCTCAATGAGCGATACGGCCAGCCTTTTATGATTGCCAAAGCCTGCCGAGACAAATTACATGCCTGGCCAAAGATAGCATCAAGAGAGAGCGCTGACTTAAGGAAATTTGTGGACTTTTTACGCAGTTGTGAATGTGCCATGGCTCACAATGAGAGTCTGCGTATTCTTGATGATGGCATTGAAAACCAAAAACTGACAGCCAAGTTGCCTGATTGGTTAAGCAGCAGATGGAACCGAAAAGCCACACAGTATCAGCTGGAGCATGGAAGGTTCCCAGATTTCAAGTATTTCGTAACTTTCCTGACTTTGGAGGCTAGTATTGCTTGTAACCCTGTTACATCTTACTATGCTTTGCGGCAAGGGGAGCCAGAAAGGACAAGATCTAAACCTCAGAATGTAGTGACCTCTAAGAACCAAGCAGCAAATGCAAGGATTTTTACAACTAACACCACTGAGAAGAGCATAAGCACATGTACGTTTTGTAAGAAAACAGGGCATGTCTTGCACAAGTGCCGTAGACTAACTGCAAGGCCAGTTGCTGACAGAGTGAAGTTCATACAAGGTGAGAAACTGTGCTTTGGCTGTTTGAGTCCTGGCCATCAATCGAAGCATTGCAGCAACCGGATGGTCTGCGACACCTGCTCAAAGCGCCACCCCACATGCTTACATGAGGGTCGCTCAAAGCAAAAGGAAAATGACGAGACAAGTTGCAGTAAAGAAAGAAAGCCGCAATCGCCGCAAGACACCACTCACGAAACCACATCCAATAGAGTTGTGCATGATGGTAACAGTGCTCAGACTTCAGCAATAGTTCCTGTTTATGCATCAATGCCAAGTGATTCAAACAAAGAAGTCCTTGTCTATGCTCTGTTAGATTCACAAAGTGATTCTTCATTCATTCTTGAAGAAGTGGTAGATGCTCTTGATGTTAATGCAGAGCCAGTCAAGTTGAAGCTGTCTACAATGTCTTCCAAGGAGACAGTTGTACCATGCAAAAGACTCAAAGGTCTACAAATAAGAGGGTTATCTTCTTCTAAGAAGATCACAGTGCCAACGGTCTACACTCGTGAATTCATACCTGCCAATCGTACACACATTCCAACACCAGAGACTGCAAAGGCATGGCCTCATTTAGAGCATCTTGCGGAACACATTGCCCCGCCGAAGAAATGTGAAATCGGTCTTCTTATCGGGTATAACTGTCCACAAGCACTAATGCCTAGAGAAGTTGTATGTGGTGAGGACAACCAGCCCTTCGCACAGAAAACTGACGTAGGCTGGAGCATAGTGAGCTATGGTGATCCAGGTGAACACTACAGTGATGCAATAGGAGTAAGTCACCGCATCATTGTAAAGCAAGTGACCCCTGAACCCAAAGTAACAAGTAAGTTGAAGAGCGAAGTTCATTATGTTTGCAAAACAAGAATTAAGGAGATGACTGCTCCAGAAGACATACTTAAGGTGCTGGAATCTGACTTCAGTGAAAGGCTTGGAGAAGAGACAAATCTCTCGCAAGAAGATCTCCGGTTTTTGACTAAAATGAAAGAAGAAATTAAGCACAAAGAAGACGGACATCTTGAAATGCCTCTGCCTTTTAAACAGAGCAGGCCAGAGCTACCAAATAACAAGCCAAGTGCTGTTCAACGCCTCATGTGCTTGGAAAAGAAGCTCAAGAGAGACCAGAAATATCGGAGAGACTACATGAACTTCATGGAAGACATTATCAGTCGTGGTGAAGCAGAAAAGGTCCCAGAAAAAGAGCTTGATAAACGATCAGCTTGGTATATTCCCCACCATGGCGTATACCACCCTCAAAAGCCAGAGAAACTGCGAGTGGTCTTTGATTGCTCGGCAAGATTTCAAGACATGTCATTGAATGACTACCTTCTTACAGGGCCAGAGCTCACAAACACCTTGGTGGGAGTTCTTTGTAGATTTCGAAAGGGCCCAGTCGCTATTATGTGTGATGTGGAACGAATGTTTCATCAATTCCATGTAAAGCCTGAAGACCAAGACTACTTGAGGTTCTTATGGTGGGAGAATGGTGATCTTGAGTCTCCGCCATCAGTTTTTCGGATGAAAGTCCATTTGTTTGGAGCAGCTTCCTCACCTGGCTGTGCCAATTTTGGACTTAAACATCTAGCCACAGAAGGTCAAGATCGATTTAACCAAAGCACTGTCAAGTTCATCCGAAGAAATTTTTATGTTGATGATGGACTGGTGAGTGTAAGGTCTGATGCTGAGGCAATCAAGCTGATCAAGGAAGCAAGAGAGCTTTGCAGCACAGGCAAGCTTAGACTACACAAGTTCATTTCCAGCAGCAAGAAGGTATTGGAGTCAATACCAAAGGAAGAGTGTGCAGACAGTGTCAAAGAACTGGACATAGATTTAGGGGAGCCACTCCTAGAAAGAGCACTGGGCGTGCAATGGTGCGTATCCTCTGATGACTTTCAGTTCAGAGTAACTGTCAAGAAACACCCAATGACGAGAAGGGGAGTGCTATCCACAGTAGCTTCCATCTACGATCCTTTGGGTTTCGTAGCACCGTTTGTTTTGCGTGGGAAGTTGATCTTGCAACAGTTGAGTCGAGAGAAAGCTAGTTGGGATGAACCACTTTCAGAGGAGTGCAGATCACAGTGGCAGTCATGGTTACAAGATCTCCATAACTTGTGTCAAGTAAAGATTAAGAGGTGCTACATACCAGCAAGCTTCATAGATGTCAAGCAGTACGAGTTACATCACTTCTCAGATGCTAGCTTCACAGGTTATGGGGAGTGCACTTATCTAAGAGCAGTGGACTCTAATGGCAGCGTACACTGCTCACTTGTCATGGGGAAAGCACGTGTTGCCCCCACTAAGGTCACAACAGTTCCAAGGCTTGAGTTGTCTGCAGCAGTGGTTGCTGCGAAGATGGGTGCCATCTTAAAACATGAGCTCGAAATAGACAACCTTAAGGAATATTATTGGACTGATTCAAAGGTTGTTCTCGGGTACATTAATAATGATGCCAGACGCTTTCATGTTTTCGTGGCAAATAGGATCCAGAGAATCAAAGCCACCACAGATGTCAACCAGTGGTATCATGTGCAGTCCGAAGACAATTCGGCGGACCATGCTTCGAGAGGGTTATCGGCAGATCGGCTCGTTGCTTCAAATTGGTTCACTGGCCCAGACTTTCTGTGGGAAAGGGAGCTACCCACAAGAGATGCTAAGGTGGGAGAGGTTAGTGATACTGATCCAGAACTTCGAAGGGCTCAGGTGCTCAACACCAGCGCAAGGATAAATAGAACATTGTTGGACCGCCTGACTAAGTTTTCTGACTGGAAAAGAGTTGTTAAGGCTATTGCTTGTCTTAAACGTCATGCTAAGCAAGTTAAGGGTCTTAGTCCCAAACTCAATGGAAGTACAAGTGTTGAGGAAAGACAACAAGCTGAACTTTTCCTAATCAGATTGGTCCAAACAGAAGTATTCAGCAGTGAAATCAAGAATTTACAGCAATCCAAGGACGTAAAATCCAAAGACAAATAATAAGCATGTGTTAAACTAAATGCTTATAACTTGAAGATGCAAATCTGTGAAGAAATCTCAAGTTGAGATTTGGTGGGAGTTTAACTGCCATAAATGTAAATTATGTCAGTTTGTTTAATTTATTGTGTTCATTTATGTTATTTATTTTCTTTATTTATTGTTCCTTTTGGGGTAGGAACTAAGGTTCATTCTGTGTTGCACACAGGCCTTTTTAAGTGACGTAAAGGGAAGTAAAAAGCATGTGCAAGAAGCTAAGTTAATAAGTTAACTAAGGCAGAAGAAGGAATAAATAAGCAGTTTAAAGTAAAAGAAAGCTGCAAAGAAGAAGAAATTGGGAATTATTTTTGTTAAGTTTTGTTCCTGAAGCGGACTCATTCCCTCACGGTTACGTGCAGCCAGCGAGGTACGTTAACTGTGTTTGTTTATCGCGTATATGTTAACTTGGGTTTAAATGTTTATTTGTAATATTTATGTTGGTCATTCTGTACTTTTATGTAATAACAGTTTGACGGTGGATTTTATGGTGTTTCTGAGGAGAAGTGTGACAGAAGAATAAATCCATCTGTGAATGAAGAACCGTGGTGTCGTGTATTAACTGGAGGGAGTGATAATCCCCAAAATGAAACATTCACGGTCGACACCGAATCTTATCTTTGAATCAATTATCACACACACATGAATTTACACTGTCAGTAGATCCAAAAGAGGAATGTTTTGAGTTGATACGGCGTTACGTTTTTATCACAGTTAGCACGGTAACACTCTTTGATGTGGTGAAAAGTGTTCCTCCTCTGATCTGGCTTCCAGGTGTGATGGTAAACAGAGCCCGATAACAGGCGCCTCATTTAGCTCCACAGATCACTCCTCAAGTATCAGAGACATTCAGCACCCGACCCCTCCAGTGCTTATCCTCCCCACCCACCCGGTCTAAATTTATCTGCATGAGACAATGCACTGAATGAATGCCACATTTGGCTCTGAAGAAGGTCCTATCTCAGGAGATAATGGAAGATGATCCAGAACAAATCTCGAAGTGAAAATGCACCAGAGTGAATCTGCAGACATATGCCCTCGCAGGTGACATGGAGAATTGCTTGCCGCGAGACACTGTAATCTCTCCATCATTTTGTCTCCTGTTCCTGCCTCCCCTGCACCTTCCTGTCGCACTGCTTGGTCCAGCTTGTAATCATCCCCTCAGGACAGCTCTGCCCCCTTGCCAGCCTGATATCTCCTCCTCAGACTCGGGTTCTTTTTTTTTTATATCTTTGTGCAAGAAGTACTGAACTTATTCTCCTTCATCCTTGGGAACTTAAAACATCCCCCAGTGCTTTTATACTAGAATTTGTGCATCTACACTGATTTAATTCCACACATGATTTAAAAGCCTAAAAATCCTATGATATCTGTAACTATGTGAGCCAAATTGAAATCGGGGCCAGCTGACGGTGCAGGCGGAAAGAGCGCTGAGAGTTGTGATGTGTGAAGCCAAAGGACAGGGGTGAAATAAAATATTGTGGAAACCGAATGCTGTTCTGCGGGGTGCACAGGAGACGCTGGATGAAGGAGGAGAGAGCGATCGAAACGGCAATTAACTAAGCGAGAAGAAGGTGACAGTGTTCCTGACATTAATAACATCCCATAGAGCCAAAGTCAAGATTTACACTCGCACTCAGTGGGTGAGACGGTGGGAGTGGGGGGGCCTTGTGGGAAGCTCATCAGCTCTGGGAAAACTTGCCCTTCAGTTCACCTACACTCCTAGATGTGAAGCTAGAGGGCTGGGAATTCAAGAATGGGAGCAAAGTGTTTGCATAAGCGATCATTTAGAGAGAGCCAATAAACTGTGAAGTGCTGATTCGCAGTCTGCAAACAAAAACCAGACCCCCGCCTTACCTGTCTGTCATCTCCTGCCCGTTCCAGCAGAGGGAGTGGTTCACTGGAGCAGGCTCGCGGCTGCATAAGGCCTCCCCGAGACCACTATAAAAGGAGCTGAAGCCTCTCAGGCTGGTTATGAAGTCCCTGAAACACAAAGGCAAAGAATACAAACGTCAGTTAACACCATTGTTAGTGAGCGGAGAAGAAAACAGCAGCGAAAGGAGGCAGGGAAAGTGAAAGAGAGGGAATTCAGCTTGATAGCAGCGAAAGCAACTCGATTAGATCCCCCTGGAGAAGGAGAGAATAAAAGAGGCCAAAATGAGCAGTGTCTCTATTCCTAATTGACATTAATCTGGCCATTGTGCTGCTGAGGCCAGCAGCCCCCGCTGGGCGTCATTACACTGTTCATTTAAGCCTGTTACTGCATCAGAAGTGCTAAAAAAAAATACTCAAGCGGAGAGAGACCGAGCCAAAGCATCGCGCGCAAGCAGGAGCGGACCTGTCGACAGCGTCAGGGGCAATATTTGTCTGTCAGGGAAAAATATTGCCCCCATGGCACCCTGGAGAGACAGAGAATCGCTTCATCATAGGAAGAGGTCTTGTCCTGGCGCCCGATTTCCTCACCTGCGGAGGTCTGCCAACGTCTCGTCGGGGTCCGAGGATGACGGCTGAGCCCCACGGGCTGCGGCGGCCGGAGGCTGGGACGGAGGGGATCCGACAGAGCGAGAGGCCCGCTGAGGAGTTTGTCCGCACATCCCGCTCACCTGCCCAAGAGAGAGAGGGGATTAGAAAGGAAGATCTCACTTCTCCCCAGAACCTCTTCATCACCACTTATGTGGCACTGTATCCACTTCCTGCTCCTAAAAGCCTCTTCATTCAAGCAGCGGTGACACTGCAGACGGTACGAGCCTGTCAGTACCAAACTGCCGGCCTTACTCAGCTGAGCGCCTCTGCAAATTGTCATCTGTTTGGAATTGTTTATTTTTGGGAGGGATGAAAGCACCGGGATTTGCATAACAAACAAGTCATTGTATCCTCTGCCAGCCATGTTCGAATTTGTAATCATAACACTCCAAAAAAAAAAAAAAAAACCCTCCAGCCTCTCATTTTGCTGCTTCTTTCCTGTATAAATGCCATTGTGTTTCACACGAGAGACAACATAACAATAATAAATAAGGAGTCCTTCTCTGTCTCTCAGAGATAACGGACCTGGCACATTCTTTTCAGGTGCAATAAAAATGCAAATGGCCTGTTAATGTTTAGCTTGTGGTTTAATGATTTGCCGGTGGTTTAATTTCCCTGGGGAATACTGGCAGGGCTTAATTCTGCCATGTAATGTTAACAGCTAATTGTGCCCAGCTCCCCTTTAAGTGAAAAGGCTGGCATCACTGCCGCTGAATACTGATGGGATCCGATAGAGCAGCGACGGACATCTTCATCTGGAGCTAACCGAGGCCACATAACACACACACACACACACACACACACACACACACACACACACACACACACACACACACACACACACACACACACACAGAGAAATGCATGCATGCACACAGATCTTTTCAGCATAAACAAAAATGAATCATTTCATGCAATGATTCATTTTTGCATAATGCACCTAATCCCATTAACATGATAAACACACACGCCTACATAATATACTCTTTGCAAGCACTTGCATATCTTACAACAGCGCATACGCTCATTTATCGCACGCGTGCTGACACACTGAAATGCTGATCGGCTGCAACACGGAACCATCAGGGTTAATCAATACAGCCTTGTCATCCAAGGATGGTGTTAGAGACTCACACACACACACACACACACACACACACACACACACACACACACACACACACACACACACACACACACTCCTGACAGTCACAGATGGCTGAGTTCTCCTGCACTAGGCATTTACACAGCTTCCCTGACTAGCCATCTTCCCTACCGTGTGCTTAAGGGGATATAACACACACACACACACACACACACACACACACACACCTATTTGAGCTCATTGCTTCTCCCACCCCACTCTCTCCTTCCACATCTTCCCCTCGTGCGATACTTTTGTTCTCGTGCGCCTGGAGCAATTGCCGGTGCTTCCACGGGCCATGATTAATGTGATCGGAGCTGCGTTTCTCCTTTTTGTTTGAGCATTCTCGGGAAGCCGTAGGGAAGTTGTGGCACAAGGGAGAGGACTGATTCAGCACGCACGCCAACACAGCCCCACCCCATCCCCGCCGATTGTTTTCCGGATTCTTCAAGGAAGGGGCTCATTAGTGGGGTATTAATATTACCCAGGGCTCGACTAACACAACCAACAGGAGAGTCTGCAGATAAAGTCTGCCTCAGCGGGACAGCTCAGAAATATCTGCACACTTTTATCTGCACCGGGCAGCCTGTGCCTTTCTCTCAGAGGAAGAGAGGGGTGCTGGCGGCCAGTAGTACGAGTCACACAAACCTCGCAGCCCACACTTGGTTGCACTGGCACACCTGCATTTTGGTCTCAGCATGTGCAAACATGGTGTAGAGATGCACCGCAAACAAATCAATGGAATTGCACACAGCGCTGGGACTAATGTGAGATCGGGCTTTTGCTTTCATTATGATCGCGAGGAGTTTTTAATAAGCAAACGGTTTCAGGAGCAAAGACGATACTATCAGTGTTATAGGATGGCACGATGCCACGCACAGCTGTAACAACATACTGGAGAAAATTTAGTGAGTAATGCTCGTGCTCCAGAGAAGTCAAGGCTCAGGGGACAGACTGAGTCAGCACTCAGCCCCCATCCTCCTCCTGTCACCAGCATAGAAACTAACTTTTGCTGAAATACACACTGTACACAGAAAAAAAAAAATCTGGATTGTCTATAAATTCATGCTTTTATGTCATCTTTGCATTATTGTAATGCCCTTTTTAAAGAGGTATCAATCATAAATCAATGAATAGACTTCAAACTGTTCAGGATGCGGCGTCAAGGTCAGTTTTAACGAGTCTACGATGGCTGCTCGTTTGTTTCAGAATTGATTTTAAGATTTTACTGACTCCTTTTAAAGCCCTTCACGGCCTGGCTCCAGAGTGCACACTAGAGCTGCTGTTCTTGTGCCGACCTGTGTGCAGCCTGAGATCCCGCTAACTGTTCCAGCCTCACGTTTAAAGATAAATGGCGATCGAGCGTTTTCTGTTTGGGCTCCTCGATTGTTGAACGACCTGCCAGACTCACTCTGGCCTACTTGGTCAGTGGCTTCTTTTAAATCACTATTAGAAACCCATTTATAATGCAGGGCCTTCTCATAAATTTGATGATAGATTTTATGTCCTTGACATGCTCAGCTTACCTTTGTTTTTGTTTGTTCAACTTTTTATTCATTATTAGGGAGTCACATTGATTTTTATATGTTACACTTGCATGGGCTTTTTAAATTGATATGCAAATTTTCATTTTTAATAATTCATTTCTATTTTTGTATAAACTTTATGAAGAAATTGGCTAAATAGTGTAGCTGTCACGTTCCTGCGTCTGTTGACCCAGCGTTTCAAGTTTTAGTTTTTTTGGATGTTGATGTTTATGTTTAAGTTCCTTAAGTTAGCTTCATTTGTTTATTAGATTTCCCCTTGTGTTTTCTACCCCTGTATTTAAGCTTCCCTCACCCTTTATGTGTTTCATGCTGTGTGTCCTATGTTATCACATTCGTGTTGTCATGTCTGCATTCCACTCTGTTTCCTGTTTTATTGTGAAAGTCCTTGTCCTATGTGCAGTGTGTCTAGTTTTGCTTCCCCTTGTCCATGTTCCATGTATCTTTGTATCCACACCAAGTTTCATGGTTTGGTATTTTTATGTTTATCTTCAGTTTCCCCAGTTTAGGTTATTGTTTAGCTTCACCTCTGACTTTTGTTTTGTAATCTTTTCCCAGCCTTAATAAATGGCTCGCTTTCTGTTAAGTTTTCTTCCACGTTCCTTAGTGTCTGCATTTTGGGTCCTCTTCGTCACTCCATACTGTCACAATAGTGGTTTACACTTTTATCCAACCTAAGTAAAAGATTCCTGGTTTGATGCCAGGAGGAAACACAAATTCCTTTGGAATTATGTCAGGAAGGGCATCTGGAAAGGAGCTGAAATTAGCAGTTTTTTGTTTTTAATTTAAGGAAGTAAACTTTTTTAGATTAAGAATGTCAGAGACAAATAACATTAACTTTCTTTTAACCCTAGGAACCTCTCACTGCGAGCCAACAGTGCTAAACATGCTTTGTTGTCAATTTAATTTATGTCTTTACATGAAAATATCTGGTTTCAAATGAATCTCCTTTTGTTCAACACAGAGGAAATCATGCGTGCTCAGTGAACACATCATCAAATCAAATCAATTTATTTATATAGCACTTTTCACAGGATAAATACCACAAAGTGCTTCACAGTAATATAAAACAGAAATGCATAAAATAAATTAATAATCAAACACACAGCACAAGTCTGTGCTGTGTGTTTATTTGTGCTGTGCTGTGTCATTTATTTAGCCAATCTAAATAAATGAGTCTTAAGCTGATTTTTAAAAGAATAAATACAATCAAGGCAACGTAATGATGGAGGGAGAGCATCCCACAACCTGGGGGCCACCGCTCTAAAAGATCTATCACCTCTGGTCTTAAAACGAGTTTGTGGGACTCCCAACAGCCTTTGATTAGATGATCTCAGGCTGCGAGATCATCATCGCTATCATCTGAGTTATCATAACAAATGTTTCCAGATTAACAAGAAAACTATTTCCTCTCTATTTTAATCTTATTTAATCAATTTTTATTATTATTTTTACCGTCATCGAGTCTTTCGGGCTGAAAGATATTGTCGGACTTGGGTTTGATTCAAAAGTTTTGCTTGCGTCAGTCTTTGCTGGCTGACTCACAACCACAGCCAAAGATCTGAAGTCGCTGTGATTTAAAGTGGCTGTGATTAACCGTAGCTGTGGTTACTATTAGAGCGCATTTAAAATCCTTTTCTCTTAGCAAACTATTTCAACTTGTGGAGTTCAGGTGTTACAATATTAATTGTGGCTCCTGAACCATGAGTGCAGCTCACTACACATGCACGTTAGTGTTTCTTTCACTGGCCCCGACCTTGGTTTATACACAGACAACAGACTTCAAATAAGATAACTCATTTTTCATTGGCACATTATAAACCAATTGACGTATCTTTTATAACTGTGAGGTCTCTCTTAATAAATTCATGGCTACAAGGTTGTAGGATTAGGTGTCTTTAAGGCTACGTTCACACTGCAGGTGAAAGCGCATCAAATCCGACTTTTTTGACCCTATGCGACCCATATCCGATCATGCTATGACAGTGTGAACGGCGCAAATCCGATATTTTCAAATCCGATCTGGGTCACTTTCGTATGTGGTACTGAATCCGATACATATCCGATGTTTTAGAAAGCGACTGCTGTGTGAACGGTCAGGTCGCATTAAATCCGCCTTTTACGTCACCGACACAAGACTGAAGCCAATTATCAGCGCCAGAGAAGACATCGCGAACGCTTCCTGGCCATCCAGTGTAGATGTCAGTGAAACTGTTGGGAAGACAACGTTGGAGAAACGTGAACATTTTATTTGTACTGTATAATCTGCAGATTCTGACAGAAATCTGCAACCATCCTTTGAAGCACCGCTCCTCTCTTAAACAGCAATAAGGATCATTATTAGGTTATCTACATTATTATGTAAATAACAAAATAACTTAAAGCAAAAATTGGGAAACGTAAAGTCCGAAGTCTTCATATTAACGGCCATCTGTCAAACAATATTGTTTGCTCTGGGTCTAAACACACCGCGTTGTGTGTGACGTCTTCTTTTGCGCATGCGGCCGCTTTGAGCGTTCACACTAGAGCGCGTTTGCTTTCGCATTTTATTTGTAGTGTGAACACGCAGACAAAAAATCGGATTTGATCAAAAAATCGGAATTGAGCATTAAGACCTGCAGTGTGAACGTAGCCTTAGTTTGTGACTATTACCCACATGTTCCCAGACCATATCACAACCATAACGTGCTAACGTGCACAAAATTCAACGATTGAGAGCTTATTAGGTGCCTGTTTTTTTTTTCTGAGAATGAAAACAGCCCGTCAGCTCACATTGGTTCTTATCTGTATATATCTGGTCAGAGGCTTGGATTTTATGAAGGAAGAGCTTTACAGTGAAGCAATTGCTCACACGGTAACGCTGATGTTTATCAGGCTCTGTGTTTGAAATGAGTATGACAGAAGCAACCTAATGGCTTCGGGGGGGAAATGTATTGTTATGCTTGCATTTTATTTAGGAAAAACATGTACTGAGGCTTTTTTTAACAGATTTGTCAGGAACGAAGCTTTTCCTCTTTACACTGCAGTCACACCTGAGATCGTCCTTTAACTGATCTGGTTTCTTTCCAGCACAGAAAAAAACGTATTTTTGTCAAACATGTTCAAGTTACAATTACAACAGACGTGAGCAAGCAAATCCTTCACAGCATAAGCATGCCCATGTTGACCCTGTGCTTGCATGAACTGTTAGAGAGGGGCATCGTTTAACCCGTCCTGCCAGCTGGTGTCATTTTCTCCCTCTCTCTTGAGCTAACGTTGCGTAGTTTTATGTGAGTGTAGGTTTCATTCGACATATTAAATGGTGATTAGACACTCCACTTTAGAGCTCAACTGACATTGGATTTTTTCAGACCAATAACAATTTTCTGATATGCTTTCTTGTAGACACGTGAAATATAAGCAGATTTCCCCTAACATTTGTTATGTGTAATTATTTACTAGAATAATACAACAATTCATTTTAAAATTAATTTTGTTTTATTGTCACTAATACATGGTTGAAGAGTATTTCTCCTGTCTTACTTTAACTTTTTAGTTTTTTTGCTTATTGGTCAATATAAATGCCGATACTATGGTGGCCCTGAGAGGCCAAATGCACTGCAACTTAAGAAAACACCACATAGGAAAACAAAAAACAAAAATGGAAACAGGAAAAGTAAAACAGAAATAGAAAAAAAGAAAACAGAAATAGGAAAAAAGATTTCCAAAAGCGCAAGGGAAGTGTTTCTGGGGAGAAAATAACCCGACGGACCAGTTGCAGGAACCAAAATGTGCTAAGAGTTGCGCTGGGAGACACAGAAGTGGAGGATCTATCGGTTTTGTGAGGAAAGAAAAGATGAGAGGTAAGTGTGTTAGCCTAACTATTAGCCTAAAAATCCGTCATCAGTATTATATGAATCATCAGATTAAAAAATACTTACCTAGCATGTTTTGGTTCCTGCAACTGGTCCGTCAGGTTATTGTCTCCCCAGAAACACTTCCCTTGTGCTTTTGGAAATCTCTTTTTTCCTATTTCCGTTGTGTTTTGTGTGCTTTTGCAGCGTTTTTCTTAATGCTGGTGTTTTCTTAAGTTGCAGTCCGTTTGGACTCTCAGGGCCACTGTACGATACGGACATATCAGCAAATGTCTAATATTAGACTGATATATTGGTCGGGCTCTACTTAATTTCTTGCATTTTGATGAACTTTTATTAATTTACAGTGAACTGTTAGTACGTAGATTTTGACATTATTTTATAGTGGAAATGTATAAAAAAAATCATCACTTTTCTATTATTATTAATTATTCTTTATTATTGTCAGATTTTCTCATTTCTGTCTGATATCACTGTTGTGATCTCAGGAGGATTTCAGTAGCTCACGTGTGTTTCCAGAAAATGTTATGATCACATTCAAAATAATTTTCAAAAACATGTCACAGGTCCGTGTTTCTCTGTTGTAGTGATCAATGTTAGGAATTACATAAAGCTCCGCTGTATGCCCGAGGCTGACTTATTAGCTTGATTCGCTAGCACAGCAAAACCTTAACCACTTAAAACATGATCCATTTTGAGATTTCTGAGAAGAGAAAGCATCCTACTATTGAACCTCTTCTTATTTTTTCTCTCCTTAATGGTTACCAGCCATTATACCAGAGGAGATGCTCTAAAGCTAACTGAGCTCATAAATCTCCCGCACGCCCTGTGACATCTACACTCGTGCTATCTTAGCATCACTCCTGCTCCTGACTCCTGTTTCTCGCTCTCACTGTAATGTGTGCCGTATAAATATCTACAGATATCTTTCAAAGGTGAAGCATCATTTTAAAAGTTCCAGCATGCTGACCTATTGGTGAAATTGCCCACATATACTGTCTGTGTTGCATTTTTTTTAAACTTTTTTTCAAATTAGCTGAGCTACTCCACAGTCTACCCTCTGGCAGTTCCAGAGGTACCCCAGGGGGTACATGTACCCTCTGGTTGGGACTTTCTGAGCCAGAGGTGAAGTGTGGGAAATGTGAGCAGTAATGTAAAGCGCACATGGACCAGTGAACACAGAAATCCCGTAGCAAAACTATCAGTGCTAAAAACACACAAGTGACTAAACGCTGAGCTGAAAGGAGGATGTTAATGTCTAAAACAGATAATGTACAGCTGACAGTTTAATTTAAAATGAAACTTGTTTGTGAATCACGCGTATGGAGACACTCTTTGGAAAAATGGATTTCACACTCCTGACTCACGGTGCTACTATTCCTGAAGCATTCGGAGACTGTGAAAAGCTATTAAAGCATGATGTATTTTTGATTTTATCAACACTGTCCCAATGCAGATCAAGGGGGTGGGGGGTGGGGGGGGGGGTGGGTGTAAATCCTGATGTTTTATTCAAGTAAGATGGAAAACAAGTCCAAGAAATGTGATAGATGCCCCCTGCAACGAGGAGCTAATTGCCTGCATGGGGAAAGCATTTGATAAATGGCTCTTTAGTGAGAAGGATGTTGTTCAAATTGAAATTTGTATCCATATTATAAATAATTATATAACATACAAGTGATGACCAGAAAGGGAATTAGACTTAAAAGCCGAGTTGGTTTTGATTAATTTTTAAATTAGAGAATTAGTCATTTGTTATTAAAGCTCAGCTAAACAAACAAAAGCCTGCACAGGACCCGCCGCTGTTTCTGTCATTTCTTATTCATCTTTATCTTCTTCCTCCTTTTTATTTCTCTGAAATCCAGCCACCCAGAGTCATATAATAAAGAGTTTTGAAAATAAAGAGTATTAACTGTGGACAGTCTCTTAATTCTTTTCATGTATGCACATCAAGCACCCCGGCATCACCATTCGGTTGGAGTTAAACTATTGAACCATGTGCCTAGTTTTCAAAAACGAGGTACTGTTGGACTCCTTGGATCAAGCAGAGTTCAAAGCATTTCCATCACATTTTATCTCATGAAAAAAGAAAAAAAAATCATAATTTTTCTTCCCAATCTTTAGAAAAACCAGCACAGAGATCTTCAGAGCAAGCCTCATAAATGTCTCATTAAAGTTATCAAATCGATTTTTGAGCCACACACAGCCAATCACAATCACAGTGAAAAGTGGCAGACATGAAATGAGGTCACAATCAAAGCCGTTCTGCAGTTTAGCAAAAGCAAACTTTGTATTGCTAGATCAAAAAAACAAAAAACGTCACTACTTGGAGGGTGCTGCAATAACTGGAAAGGTGTTAATTAGCTGGAAGTAATTTTTGTATCTGGTCAAATTGATTGATGTGACCTCCCCTTTGAATCAAAAAGGCCACAATTTTTTAACAACTGATCTTTAAGTCTCACAAAAACTATCAGACGGATTTTAGATTTTCAAAGCCATTTATCTGTTACAGCCAATCAATGACAACAGATGAGCCTCCAAACAGAATATGAGATTTGATGTTTTAACCCTAAACGCAGTGTCTATAGGCACTTCTGCATAATCTGACCACTGCTCAGGTCATTGCAATAAGCAAGAACACACAGAAGATTTCCTATCAGAGCTTCCAGCCACGGCTTCGGTCTGATGCAATCTACAAGTTCAACTTGTGTGGAAAAAACATTGTTTTAATGAAAGTCAGTGGAACATTTTAATGTTTGTCAAACTTGACTGGTACTCTGCACACAATTCATTTAATTCAACTAGTAGTTAAAACAGCTCAAAATAGTTCAGACATGTTCCAACATGGCTGACCAGTAGCACAAGAAGAATTTTAGTTCAACTGCTGGGCTTCCTTATCATGGCTTACAGATACACACTCTCTAGCCTCTTTATTAGGTATGCCTGTTTGACTGCTTATTAATACAAAGATCTAATCAGCCAATAACATGAGAGCACATCAGTGGATTTAAGATGACCTGCTGAAGTTCAAACTGAGCATCAGAAGCGTTTACAGACAATGGTCTGAAAAACAAAATTTCCAGTGAGCCGCAGTTTCTGGCTGAAAATGTCTTGTTGATGTCAGAGCTCAGAGGAGAATAGATAGAATGCGGTGAGGCTTGTATGCTCTTCTGCATTCCCTGCTGTATGCAGAAGAGCTTCTAAACAACAAACTTTGAAGCAGATGGGCTTCAGCTGCAGAGGACCACAGCAGATGCCAATCGTTTCAGCTAAGAACAGGAAACTAAGAGTATAGTTCACACAGGCTCACCAAACAACAGAAGACTGGGAAAACACTGCAACATCTTTTATGCAAACAGCATAAAAGCATGGATCCATCCTACCTTGTGTTAATGTTCAGGTTGGTAGAGGTATAATGGTGTGGGCCACATTTTCATGGCAGACTTTAAGTCCCGTAGTACCAGCTGACCATCTTTTAAATGCCACAGCCTACTACAGTATTGTTGCTGATCTTGTCGTTATGCATAGTATCTCCTGATGGCTGCTCCCAGCAGGATTTCACAGCATATCACAAAACTCAAATCATATCAACCTGGTTTCTTCATTTCATTTCATTCATTCATTTCATTTATTTATTCATTTTCAGGCACAACAAATACCTATATTGAACATAAAATACACAAAACAAAAAACAAAAATTGCCTGAAAAAGTAGTGGGACGAAGAAAACTTATTAAATCCCACCCCTATACTCACTCATCAACAAAAAAAACAATAAACTTCCCGCAGCTACGCCCATCATTGCATACAGACCCATCAACAGCTCCGGGCACATACAAGCATCTAAGCGGCAGCTCGCAACCAACAATTAGAGCCTTCATAACTGAATACAGAATATATAAATTATAAATTGCATTACCACAGGTAACAGGCAGTAATAACTACAAGTAACAAACACACATACATATACATACATATATATCTACACACACAAGTACATATATGTACATACATACGCACACTTTATTTTATTTTTTTTTTATTTTGGAATCCATACCAGCAATGGTAAGAGGACAGACATTACAGAGCACACTAAAACCCATCATTGAGTATACTGTGACCAGACCAACTGTTTGTAGAGAAATTTAAATCTATGAATATTTTTGCATTGTTTCAATTGTAAACTCAGACTGTTCCAGATTTTCACACCACATACAGACACACAAAAGCCTTTACGGGTTGTTCGAGTTCTGGGTAATTTGAATTCTCCAAAGCCTCTCACATTATAAACCTTTTCTCGAATTTCAAATCTAGTTTGTAAATTTGCCGGTAAAAGTTTAGTAAAAGCTTTATACAAACTTATGGATGTATTGTAATTAACCAGATCCTGGAATTTAAGTAACTTTGCCTGAAGAAAGAATTTGTGAGTATGATCTAGATAACCAGCCTTGTGAATAATACGCAGTGCTCGTTTCTGTACTGTGACTAATGGATTAGTTGTATTTTTATATGTATTTCCCCACACTTCCACACAATATGTAAGATATGGAAGAACCAGGGTACAGTACAGAGTACGAAGTGCATCTTTATCAAGGAATTGTTTCACTTTGTTCAAAACTGGTTTTTATGTGTCTGATGTGGGGTTTCCATGAAATTTTGTTATCAATTATAACTCCCAAAAATTTGTTTTCACTCACATTATCAATTGGTACACCTTCAATGATAATTGGTAATTCTATATTATATTTTAAATTACCAAAAAACATTGCTTTAGTTTTATTTATATTTAATGATAATTTATTTATGTCCATCCATTTTTTTATTAATTTTAGCTCCCTGTTTACGGTCATTACAAGATCAGTATAATCATCGCTACTGAAAAATATGTTGGTGTCATCTGCGAACAGTATGAGTTTAAGTACTTGAGAAACATCAAAAATATCATTTATGTATACATTGAAAAGTTTTGGTCCCAACACTGACCCTTGGGGAACACCACATGTAATACCAAGTTTCTCTGAATGGTAATGCCCTATGCTAACATATTGTTCCCGACCCGTTAGGTAACTTTTTAACCAGTTACCAGCTTTCCCTCGAATACCATATCTTTCCAATTTATCCAGTAAAATTGAGTGATTGATTGTGTCGAAGGCCTTTTTGAGATCAACAAAAATACCAACTGCATATTTATTTTTATCCAGTGTATCAGTAATTTCTTCTACTGCCTCAATTATCGCCATTGAAGTGGTTCTTTGTGTTCTGAAACCATACTGACCAACATTTATTATTTGATGTTTTTCAAGGAATTTTTCTAATCTTGAATTAAAAAGTTTTTCTAGAACTTTTGAGAATTGAGGCAGTAGAGAAATAGGCCTATAATTGGTAAAACTGTGTTTGTCATTACTTTTATATAGTGGTATTACTTTCGCAATTTTCATTTTTTTTGGAAAACAACCGGACTGAAATGATAAATTACATATATATGTTAAGGGACTAGCAATATTCAGAATAACCTGTTTAACTACAGACATATTTATGTCATGATAATCCATTGAAGACTTACTTTTACATTTTAATGTGATATTTATTACTTCTTGCTCATTTGTAGCTGAGAGGAACAGTGAAAAGGGATTTGATTTTATATTACTGATATTTTCATTTTTATGACACGGGATGTCCGCTGCTAGTTCAGGGCCAACATTTATGAAGAATTTATTGAACCCATCGACAATATTACTCATGTTGTGATTTTCACCATTTGCATCAGTAAAATATTCAGGATATGATGTTCCAGAAGATCCTTGTTTAATTAAGTTGTTTAACACATCCCAAGTTCCTTTTATATTGTTTTTATTTTCATATAATCTTCTTCTATAATAAAGTTGTTTGCTCGTTCTTATAATATCAGTCAATTTATTTCTATATGCTTTATATCTTTGTTCCACTTCTTTTGTTTTTACTTTGATGAACTGTTTATACAGATTGTTTTTCTTTTTGCAAGCATTAATAATTCCTTTTGTGAGCCAAGGACTTTTTATCTTTTTTTTCTTTGTCATGTGTTCGTTTACAGGACAATGTTTATTGTACCACATAGTAAAAATATCTAGAAAATTATCATAAGCCTCGTCCACATCTGACTCTTCATACACCGAACTCCAATCTTGTTGTGCTAAATCGAAATTGAAGGCATGAATTGCTTCTTCATTTATTGTTCGCTTTGCTATCATGATCTTGGTACCTATTTTTTTTAAATCACAGTCACACAAAGTAAAAACTGGTAAGTGGTCAGTTATATCACAGACAAGCAGGCCACTATTAATTTGGAAATCCATGACATTAGTAAAAATATTGTCAATAATAGTGGCGCTATGTGATGTTATTCTGCTTGGCTTTGTTATTGTTGGATATAGTGATAAGCTGTACATTGTGTCAGTAAAGTCATCAATGGCTTTTAACCTTGTTGGATTTAGCAAATCAATGTTAAAATCACCACAGATAAATAGTAATTTTTGGTTCACCGAAGCAAACGTTTTTTCTATCCATTCATTAAAAGTGTCAATACTTGAACTGGGTGTCCGATATATGCAACTTATTATAACATTTCTCTTTTTTTCATTCATAATCTCAATAGTCAAACATTCCAAAGTTCCATCAATAGCCATAGACATAGTTGTTACAACATTATATTTTATAGAGTTATGAACATATATAGCAACCCCGCCGCCCGCCTTATTTAATCTATTCATGTATTTTAAATCATATCCATTCAAACAAAAATCTATTCCTTTATCGACATTGAACCAAGTTTCAGTGATGGCTATAACACTAAAGGGGCGAGAAAATTGTTGCAAATAGTCCTTAATGAAATCAAAATTAGAGTACATACTTCTGCTGTTAAAGTGAATTAATGAGAGCTTCCCGTCTAGGTTAATTTCTTTTTCATATTGTTCCTGAGTGAAATAATTACAATTTTTAACAAAAGAAGAGAGAAAGTTACTTTCAGAATCTATTTCTGGATCTATTATATTATGCTCCTTATATTCACAATCTAGATCAATTACTTTCTGTTGAAGAACTAATTTCAACGTGTCCATGTCATTTCCTGGAGTAATTGATACATTGGTGTCAGTTATACTTGTCCAGATCCTCCATGTTCCTCACTATCAGTACTTTTGCCTCTTCTGGTGTCCCGTTTAGCTTAATGAAAATCTTACAGTTTGTTACCCATGTATGTTGTATTTTACCGTTCTTCTTCAGTTGCCTTGCCTTCCTCGCGATGTCTGCGTTTTTTCGTGTCAGATGCTCATTAATGAAAACGTCCGTGCCTTTCAGTTTGCGTCCTTGTTTCAGCAGTGCGACCTTGTTCTTCCGATTGACAAATCTCATAACGACGGCCGGCGGTCTGTCACTCCTCCTGGGCAGTGAGTGACATGCTTCTATGTGCTCCAGGTCCATCTCTATCCCCTTGCTTTGGAGGAAGGACGCCACCTGTTGCTCCACCGAGCGGGTCTCCTCGTCGCTGGGCTCCCCGACGTTCCCGGCCACCGCGCGCGCGTACGAGCGCGGCTTGATTTTAATACCGCTGATGACCACGTCGTTCGTACGGGTGTACTGCTCCATCTCATCCACCCGCCGCTCGAGATCCATGATCCGTCTGTCCTTCTCGGCATTTTGGAGGCGTAGCTGTTTTACCTCCTCCAGAAGCCCCAGAAGCAGCTCCTGCTGTGCCCTGACTGCGGCCACGTCTCCGCACAGCGCTCCGAGGGAGGTTTTAATGTCCTCAACCTCCTCTGGTGTTGGGCCTTTCTTGGGTGGCATACTGAAGCGAGAGCACGAGGCGGCCACCACGAAGGACCCGGAAGCGGAATTTCTGATGATGGCGCCTGGCTAGGCCTGCTGGCTGATGGTGGAGCCTGGCTGGGTCTGCTGGCTGTGGCCTGCTGGCTGATGGTGGAGCCTGGCTGTGGCCTGCTGGCTTCAGCATTACGGTGACTTCACTGTACTCAGATGGCCTCCACAGTCACAGATCTCAAGCCAACAGAGCACCTTTGGGATGTGGTGGAACAGGAGATTTGCATCGTGAACGTGCAGCTGACAAATCTGCAGTGTGATGCTGTCATGTTAGTATGGACCAAAATCCACCACCTGTGGTGTGAAGATTTAAAGCAACCCTGGTATTAGTAAGATGTATCTAAAGAAGGGGCTGGTGAGTGATAAAAATCTATCATAATTTACAGTGTTAAGCTACAGAATGATCCCTCTGGGACCTTTAAACATCCCAAATCATCTTCTATAATTTGCATTGAACAGTTAAACATGACTTTTATTAATTATGCATCAATTAAATATTTAAACACGACTAGATAAATAACTAAGAAATAGCTGATAAATTAGAAATATGTTGGAGCGTTTGGAAATCTGATTGGCTGGATGCTGGCTCTGATGGTATCAACGGTTTCAGAGCTGGCTGCGCTTCCCGTTTCTCTGCAGTAGTTTCGCACTTGTTCGAACGGATTAATAGGCAATAAAAATGCAGCGAAGATTTAATTAGTTTTCTTGTTTTCTCGCTGAAGCAACAGTTTGGATGTGATTTGATCTGCCTCTGATATGTGTGAGCACAATGGGAAAGCCACCAAATAAAGACAGCTGATGAAAAGAGTGTGTTATTGACAAAAACTGCAACAGGCACACAAAGAGCTATTTGATATTAGACTTAAAACTAAGCACCCAGCTGCATTGAGTGTATAACAACACATAAGTCATGTACTCCGCAGTATATCTCCTCTAATCTTGGTCAGATCCATCATATTTCTGTCTCAACCTACTTCCCGTCTTCATTTTCAGCCGAGGGGTCGAGGGGTGATGGATGTCTCCTCCACACTCTCCTGTCCTCCTTCCCCTTGGGCTTGCTCTTCACACACTTCCCCCCTCCCACTCTATTCTTTCGTCTCTCCGTCTCTTTGTCCCCTCTTTCTCTCCTTTCTTTCTCCTCGGTAACTGGTAAAAATAGAGCTTCATAAATCATGCATCGTCTTTCACAGCAGTGCGTAAAAAATAAAAGAGAGGAAAAGAAATAAATGGGGGGGGGGGGGGGGGGGATGTTGAGGATGAGATGTGGAGACGGAGGTGGATGACATCAAACTCCAGGAGAAGGGTGGGAAGTTGACAGGGGAATAGATTGGAGCTGCAGGGCTCTTGGCTGCCCTCTCCGTCTCTCTGAACATTGGCTGATTCACGCTGGAGTTGGAGGAAATGAATGTTAACATGCCAAGGAGTGGGCTGGCGGACGATGAGTGGTCATCTCGCCAGCAGAGTTACATGTTTCAAGCTCGCAGAGCGGAGAAGAGATGTCTCTCTCGCACCTTGAGGACTCTCTTACTCAGATAGGGTCGATCCGTCTGTCGCCCTTAGTAACAGGGGTCTGCACTCTGACTGGCGGGAAGGTTAAGTGTGAGATCGCTACGACAACTGCACCACATGTAGAATCACATGAAACCCCAAAACAAGGCACGGTAGATCCATTAGGCTGTTGTACAAAATATTGTATCACGAGAATATTACTTAAGGGTTCCTCTTAGTGAAAAAATCACCACGGCTGTGATTTTTTTAAAAAGATTAGAAATCAAAGTTATTTGATAACGCAGCTGCAGCGAGTTTTATTTGATCATGTTAAAAACATGGCTGTAAGCTGTAAGCGCCCAAATCCATGACCCACAGATCAAAGCATTACTGTGATATGAACTCACTTCCTGTTTGGTATCCCTGCAAATGATTTTGATAGGCTGTGGTGGACAATCAATCTATCCCCAACAAGTCACCATTTAATTCAGGTTACATTTTTGACAGCTCTGCCAACAGTTTTAGTTTCCATGACGAATAAACATTTCTGAAAATTCAAATTTTTCCATCTGTTTCATTTATAGTGAAAACTGGGCTTCAAAGGTACATCATATCTGAAAATCCATCCAAACAATCATGTTGCCGTTTACATCCACGCTTTATGTCCACGATTTACTTTCAACCTTTTAAATTGCTGTCACCTCGTCATCATGTGATCTTGTGGCAAAATTTGTAATTAAAGAAATAGTGCATGCATTTGTTTTTGTTTTGTGGGGTGACAATAAAAAAGTTAGTGTAATGACCACAAAACGGTCATCTTTAACTACCTTGAAGAAATTCCATCAAGATTTTAAAAAGAACCGCACAGCTGGTTAGACAACATGAAACCAGTCCCTGCAGCCACAGCTGTCTCTGGGTGTCACCATGTTTGTCACCTGCCTGCAATTCTGTATATTCTTCTCATTTAAAAAACTTTTTTACTGCTTTTCGCTTTTTCTCTTATCATTCTTCTTATAGCTGATGTTCTACATGTTACCAAACAGGATAAACTATAAAGCTGCTTGTTGGTTGTTGGGAGGGAGCTTTTTCACCATAGGGCTCATTTTCATGTTCAAGAAACCAGTTTGGGATTGTTTGAGTTTTGTGATATGGTGCATAGGCCCATCAGAAGATGGGTACACTGACGTCATAAAAGGATGGACGAGGTCAGCAACAATAATCAGGAAGAATGTGGTATTTTAATGGTGCTTAACTGATACTAAGGCAGCCAAAGTATGCCAAGAAAATATCGCCTGCGCTATTAAACCACCAGGCGAAGGCTGAACCGCTGATACAAGGCAGGATAGATCCATGCTTTTATGTTTCATGCCAAAGTTTGACCCTACCACCCGGATGTAGCAACAGAAATCGAGACTCATCAGACTTTTATTGCCCAATTTTGATGAGTCTGTGTGAATGGTAGCCTCAGTTTCCTGTTCTTAGTTGACACCCAGTTTGGTCTTCTTCTCATTCAAGGTTCAGTGTTTTGTGTGTTCAGAGATGCTCTTCTGCACACCTTGGTAGTATGTAGAAGAGCCTACAAACAAGGTGGTAACTCAGCTACTGTTCCTCTCAGCTTGAAGCAATCTGGCCATTCTCCTCTGACTTCTGCATGAAAAACTTTCACCCAGAGATCTGCTGCTCAGCGAATGTTTTCTCTGTTTCAGATCTTTCGCTGTAAGCCCTAGAGATGGTAGTGCAAGAAAAAACCCAGTGGATCAGCTGTTTATGGCACCAACAACCATGCTATGCTTAAAGTCAGTTAATTTTAAGCTCAGCAGGTCGTCTATACAGGTGAAAAAACCCTGACACCACTGTAGTTAGTGGTCCTTCATTTAGGTGTTTAACTCTGGGTGAGGCTCTTTAGTGTGACACAATTAGCCCTGAGAGAGACAATAGCTCTGTCCCTTCTGTGACACTAAGAAAGGAGCGAGATGACGTTCACATCCTCTGTCTCTCACACACACACACTTTTTCACCGAGTCAGTGAATACACTGTCACAGCAGCCCCGTTCTGCCTCATATACAGGACACAGACTCATAAACACAATGTAACGTCATGATGATTTGAATTGGAGTCTTAAGTACCACAGACAAGAATAAAAAAATAAAAAAATCCATCTCAAACACACACACAGAAGAAAGTGAGCTTTCCCCCACAAGTCAGTGATTCATAGATGCAGCCACACCCTCACACTGCAGAGTAAGTGAGGTCAACCTGTGCGTTAATAAATGATGGGTTCAGAGTGAAAACCTGGTCACTGTGGGGATTCAGGGTGTGAGAGTGAAAAGTTCAGCAGATATCCAGGAGAAAAAGCACATCCAGCTCTGTAACCCCAGCAGAAAGGGCCTTTCATATTTCATAAGCAGTTCTGTCTGACTTCGCATGTGGGCTAAGAACCAACTTGATGGTTTTATTGCAGTTAACGCTACACATAACGGGTCACCGCTGCTGAGAAGTGAGAGACAAGTTTCAGAGAGACGTGCTGGGAGCATCTGTCTGATACGTGCTAGTCTTCATCCCTCTCTTGCCTGCTTGTTGCTTCTCCTTTTAATGCAGTTCCACCCAAAGTGCATTTTTGCTTTGGATGTGGAGAAGTAATGTGTTGCAGCCTGCTGTCTTAGGCAGAAGAAACGTCTCAGCCTGTCTTCTTCAGCACCGAACGCTGAAAAAGGATGTGACTCAGCGGGTCTAATGTGGTTACAAGCATACATACTATCAGTGTGATACTACAGCGGGAGGTGTCACCAAATCTCTGCTCGCACGATTAGAGATTTAGTGAAATCAAAGGTGAAAAAAATATGTAGACTCTCACATTACTGCTATAGGTATACCAAGAGTTCAGGTAAAATTAAAACACTATAGAATAATATAAATGAATCATTTGCAGTCTTTTAATGTGCGCAGAAGGAAAGTGGGTCGGCTCAGTGAGAGGACTGCAGTGATTATGCGCTATAGGCCAGAAAACAAGCAAATAAACAACATTCAGAGAAATTTATTCAAATCATCTCGAAACTGAAAATCCAGATAAACAAGGTTATCAAGTGTTTTCGTCTCATGGCCACAACTGAGGTGATATTTGTAGCTGTGTTCTCTTCCAACCTGCTGAGATCAAAATGAGATGATTGCTGCCTTGATTAGCAACATCTCATCTCGTAGTGTTCAAAGCAGCAACTAGGGCTGCTCGATTATGGCAAAAATGATAATCACGATTATTTTCACTGAAATTGAGATCTCGATTATTTGACGATATTTATTTAACAATAACAATGTATTGAATAATGACTTTAAAGACTGTCAAAAAATAATATAAAATAGTGTGCAAATACTGATAACAGTGCAAATGTTCGCAATATAAAAAATAAATGAAAAATGTAAACATCTATGTTTAGTGAACTTTGCAGTGTTGCTCTGTGGTGCAGCTACGACACTGTAGCAAAGTTTACACTCTATGTCTACTTGATCCACGTTTGACTCCGCGAACCCATAATGTTTCCACACCACTGAAGTTTTTTTTACCTCGTTTGGTACCGGGCCGCGAGAGTTGAGGCTCAGGTGTGAAATGTATAGTTTTCAGGGTTTTTATCGGTTTTCAGCGTTATTTTGTTATCGTTTTTATCGTTAACTCAGTTTTCCTCGGTATTTTCACATGTGTTATGAATAAATCTCATTTTTTTCGGTACCGGTACTAGTATTATTTTGTTGTATTTATCCGCAACACCTTAAAGGCCGGTCCATGAAAATATTGTCGGGCATAAACCGGTCCGTGGCGCAAAAAAGGCTGGGGACCGCTGCTCTTAATTGTTGTGTGCGCTCGATTTGCCACACGGAGCAGTGCGAGAGTAAAGCAGGAGGGAGGGGCTAATAATCGGCTCAGTCATTTTTAATGATCGTTGAAAGCCCAGATCGTAATCGTGATTAAAATTCGATTAATTGAGCAGCCCTAGCAGCAAGTATTGTAAGCTGCTGGGACCTTTCTGGTAGGGTTTCAGATGAAAGACCAGACTTCTAGCAGGTTGTAACTTCAACAACAGAGCCCCCATACTGCAGACCTTTAACATTTAAATAGGCAGCAGCATGCGGGGCTGGAAAGCTAAACCAACAAGCGAAAAAATAAATAAAAGGCCCTGTGCGTGGTTTTTATCAGGCCTGCAGCAAATTTCATATTCGAGTGATGACTCGAAGAAAGTTTTATTGGGAATACAAACAAATGCAGACGGAGAAAGTAACATTGCATTTGCAGAGGGATGATAAATACCAAGCTCAAATCACATTTGATGACCATAAAGCAGGTCCAAGTTGTGACATCGCTCTGGATTTATTCCTCTTCAGTTTAAAAGCACATCTTACAGTGTGTACGTGTGTTAGTGTACGGGACTCACCAGGGTGTTCAGGTGGCTGCGGGTATTCACGGCGTGTTTGAGAGCCAGTTTAATCATTGTGGGCAGTCTAAGAACAACAGCCTCCATATCCTGCTCTCCCCTCATGGCACCAGCCAACTTCCCCAGTCCATCTATATAGCTCCTCCAATGAGGCTGCACTTCTGCAGCTCCCCCCAGGCAGTTGTGCATCACTGCTTGACAGAAGCCTCTGCAGGCCGGCGGCCCCAGCATGCCCTGGCAGTGCGGGCAGTACCACAGCCTCAGCAGGGACCGGCTGCACTCTCGGCCGGGCCGCAGATGGTCTGTGGTGTTGACGACCTCGATGCCCAGGTTCAGCGCCTGCAGGAAGACTCGTGTGGCCAGGAGGGAGCGAGAGAGTCGAGTCATCATCAGTTTAGGATAAGGACCAAATGCTCCCGAGTCCTTCCAAGCTCCTCTTACACACTCCTCGGACACTGAGGTGCCACTGCCTCCCAGCAGGCGGCGGTACGTGAGCGGAAAGAGGCGGCCGTATAGCACCGCCACCATGTGGTCAACTGTGGAGTCCGAGCCAAGGATGTAAAGCGACATGTCCAGGAACAGCTGCCCCACATAGCTCTGGGCACCGCTCGCAAGAGTCGGGAACTCTGACTTCAGCATCGTCAGGGTGGAGTTACGTCCGTGGCGCAGCACCAGGTCAAAGGCCTCTGCAAGAAAGAGTGAGACAGGGTGACAGTCAGGCCATCTTCTGAAAGCTCAAAAATTTCATTCAGTCACGCCTTAATAATCACTACAATTACCTCAAAGTTCTCAGCAAACAGGCATCAGCTTAACTCAAAAACATGAAACACGCAAACAGAAGCTTTCCCCCAAACAAAGATCCTATCCTTAACGATCAAAGCCAGGGAAAACTTCCCACGCGCAGCCTCGCGTTCCCTTTTTCCCACTTTTTCTCCATTTGTTGTTTTCCTCTAATGTGCTCACACACACTCTGAGGAAAAGCACGAACACATGCGTGTTATTACAGTAACGGGTGATGGCTTCAAACGAGCTTCTCCAATAGATAAACAGTGAGATTCTGGCTTTGACCTTTCCACAGTACAAAGCAACGGTCTGTAAAAAGCTCACAGAATCGTAAAAAGACACCAGTAACGTCAATATATTAGTCAAGTGTGAGAGGCATGGCCGTAAGGATGTCTGTGAGGAGAAAAGCATTCAAAACCTGCAGGAGGGAGTGGAGCAGGGGCCACTGTGAGAAGAGAAAATAATCAGTGGCGTTTCAAGGCACAAAGTGAAGTCTTATCAACAAGGTGGCACAAGAAGCGGGAGCTCCATCATCGACCCAGTTGCAAAATGAGTGAGGACCCGACAACAGAGGGGATTTAAAGCTCCATTACTGAACTTAGCAGGGGAGCCGGGACTCAGTGAAATGAAGCTTTGGACGGGAGAATAGCGTGAGATCCCGAAATCCCATTTATACCACGGCTAGTCCACTATATCACTTTGTTGGGAGTGACTGCCGCAAATGCTTTGTGAGGAGCAGAGGAAAAACAGTGGTTTAGGGAACATTAGAGGAAGTTATTGGTTTATGTGCTACAACAAATAGCCATTTCATCTTTGTTATTCGTTTTTCCCTGCTTGGATAGTTTAATTTGTTTTTCTTCATGCCTCTCTGAGGTCAGTGAAGCCTATGCGGAGCTTTGGCGTTGAGAAACAATTTAACTCCTCTGTTTTTAGGACATAATGTGACTTTCTGTGTATGCGTAAACAAATCCACATGAGGATATAAATACATATATATGAGATGTTTCACTATGATTGAAATGAATTCTGTAAACTAAGTAAACTCTCACAGAGGAATAAACACATTCGTTCCTCAAATTAAACATTCACAGTGTTTTTGTTCATCTGAGGTTATATTTACCTCGTTTTAAGATTTTTATTATCATCCGATATGTAAAACCTTAGAAACGAGTGCAATTTCTTCTTCCCATGTTTAGTAGGACTCGAAACACAGCAGCTAATGCATAAATGCAAGCAGGCCCGAAGTGATCCAGCTTTGCTATTTGTGGTGTGAAGTGAGGTGAAAACACACTGATATGAGCTGCAAATGTTTCAACTCATTTTGAGGCTCAGCGATTTCAATTTATTAATTTACAGAAACTTATTTTGAAGAAAAAAACAAGAAGAAATTGATTCTCTGTCAAAGTCTCAGATCAAAGGATAAACAAATACAACTAGGGCTGGGTATCGTCACTGATTTCTAGAATCGATTCAATTCCGATTCACAAGGTCCCAAATCGATTCGATCCACGATTCGATTTAATTCGATTCGATTCGATTTAAATCTGGGAAATTTTGACAGTCAGAAGTATAATTCAGATCAGAACATTTACATATTTTTGTATCTATAAAAAGGAAGCTGACACTCGCAAGACTTTATCCAAGGTGTGAGCATCACAGCAGATGCCTTTGTGTCAAAGTAGCTGAAGATAAAACACAGAAAAACATGAAGGTGATTTTCCTGGCCTGGGATTTTATAAAAATATTCTGCAGTACATCAAAAACGAAAGAAAACCATTAATTAATGAACATTACCTCTGACGTTACAGCGGTTTTATTAGAGACACGTTAAGCATTTTGCATTTTGAATAATATTAAAAAGTTTAAATTTGTTCAGTATTGAACAGCAGAAATGAGGCTTTCTTTTCGGAAGAATGTAAAAGGGAAAAAAACAGCGGCCGACAGCGCTGTAAACAACAGTAGACTTGTGTAACAAGCAAGCGAATAATGAAGAAAGGGAAACTGTTCGAGAGAGAGAGAGAGCTGCACATCGCAATGGAAGCAAAACAGTAAAAGAGTGAATTCATGACGATGTTTATGTGAAGCGTTTGGATCTTCTTTTGCTGCTGGTTCGGTCAATATTGTTTGGAGAGAGATCAAACTAACAGCTTTAGAATCGGCGCATAAAGGGCGTGAACACAAAGCGCGGACCCGGATCAGCGAGCTGTCGGCTTTCAGCCCTGACTGTGAGAAAGGCGACATCTAACTGATTCTGATCCGCAGGTCGCGCTGTGTCTTTAAGTCTATGTGCAGAATCCCTGTACCTGCTCTCATTTACTGTTTGGTGGTTCTTGAAATTTTGTGAGATGTCACCAGAGATTCTGGCATTTCGGACAAAATAAATTTATATTAAAAAATCGATTCAGGATTTTAATGAATCGATTTTACGTTATCCAAGCCAGAATCGATTTTAATCGATGAATCGATTATAAAAACCCACCCCTAAAATATAGCACAACCAGATTGTGGTTTACTTGCTAGCACGAATGAATGTCTGCAGCGCACTTATTTGCCCTTTTATGGCAACCAAACTGCACACTAGCAGGCAGATCAGAGCATATTATTATTAATAATTTGACACTAAATCCACCTTTTTGTGTTGTTGAATTGCTGCTGAATCATTTTAATCTTTCTGGTCCCGGTTTATCGTGTTCATTGCGGCACAAGGTATTTGCCTTTGTACGGGGAAAATTAAGCTCAGCTCTGGAAATAACAGGAAATATTAGAACATTTTTTGATGTTGCATAGCTTCACTGCCATGTTTCAAGGTTGTAAGCCTGAGTTTAAAAGTTGGTTTTCAACTTTAAAATGCTGAAAGTGTTGAAATATGCTGCCTTAACTGGCTAAAGAGAATCCTGTGAAGTAACGACCCTGTAAGTAGCCAGCTTTAGTTAATAAAATACTGAACCTGTTTAAGCAAACTTTATCATAGGCTGGAGTAAACTGCAGCTTTAGGGTCTAATGTGTATGTAAGCAGCCTGCTCGCTCAGCAGAACAGTCGCTGGCTGCCTAAAGGTTAAGAAAAGCATTGGAGGATGTTCAGGAGCAGCGCACATCTGTTTGGTTTTTCACTCTACGGCTGTCCTGCTGTGTCTGTGAAGCACTTCCCTCTGTGATCAGTGAAGAGGCAGATGTGCAGATTGCCAGCTGAGACAAGGAGACAGACTGAAAGGAGGGAAAACAAACCCACCCACACACACACACACACGGTTACACACAGAACTCGCAGATGAGCACAGAAAGTTTTCAACAAGCAGATATTTGGTTATCGATTGAAAAGTGGAGGCAGTGAGAAAATGTATCCAGCTCACAAAGCGGTTTCTAAAAAAAATCCACCCACATCAAACCCTGAAATTCAGCCGCTACCTGTAGCATCTCTCACGCCGTAAAGAGGAGAGCCACTTTGCGATGGTAAAGAGAAATACTAGAGGGCTCTTCATAAATGCAATTCAATGGCTCTGAGTAGCCGGGGTCATAGCATGAACCATTGCGAGCCCATTTCCTGCAAATGCTCCTCACGTTCTTTCAGCGGTGAAAGCCTGGACGGGATCAGGTATCCTTTAATGGAGGGGAATGGGGCCGTATGTCGGGGACCTGTGACACGCCGGATACAAGTGTACGAGGTCAAGAGCACGCATTACAAGAGCAGGAGCCCAGAGCAGCATATTAGGTCACGCTTAAAATTAGCAGTAACATTCATTTTGTGAGCGTCAGGGATGGAGGCAGAAGGCTGCTGGAAAGCTGTTTCTCCTGAGACTGAAGGCCTTTTACTGACAGACCACCTGTTTACTCCAAGGCATCTGGGCATCTCATCTTTCTCAGGCCTTGAAATGCTCATGTCGGATTGACTAAATGCGGTCCAGTAAACCTCTACTATGCGAATTTCTCATAATATCTGGTTTCTGTGCATTTCAAGCCATTAATCCCAAATTAAGCAGCGATCAAGTATCACACATTTCATGTTATTAGTAAAATAAGTCTGATAAATCTGCGGCACAATGAGGTAAATTCTTTCTGACATCTAAAGCCTTTAAGTGACTGCAGCTCTGACATAAAACAGGCGCTCCCGTAATCTATGAAGGGCCTGTCAAATAAGCATATTTGATGTTCAGGAGCCCATCAGTCTCCACGTTACGTATAAGTACATAAATCTGCGGCTCATAACGTACCAGGCTTGGCTGACCGTTGCCTGTGGTTGACACGCTGCGAAGGCAAAGACATGCACCGTGCTGCCTCATCAATCAGCGGCCATACACCCATTATCCCCTGAGAGGAAAACATCAATAAATTACCCAGCCAATGAGACTAATCCATTTGGCTGATGGAGTTTCACCTCTAGCTGCCATGGAGACGGATGGAGGAGTCGCTGCCACCTGGTCCCGTTAACAAAGCCGTACCTGTCCGGGACGCAGACAGAGGACTGGCGGGGGTGCCACGGTGACACTTTTGATGTAAGGTGATTGGGCTTCTAAAGGGGGCCGGTGATGATCCAACTGTCTTATCATGTGTCTGTGGGTGCACCAAGCACGTGCGCAGGCTGACTCTAACAGACACCTCCCAGCAGCGTCGACGTTCAGTCGTGATTTTATGAGCTACAACAAAGCAGCATCTGTTCACTGACTGTAAACAGTGCGCTGCATTTTCCAGGCACGTTTCACTCAGAGCACTCTGCACTCAGGTAACCTGAGACCTGCTCCACCTGACAGCCCTTTTTTCCCCCTTGCGGGATTGTTGTACGTTTGCATCTGCTCGGGGCTTTACGGGACGGCGGCAGAGAGGCAGAGCGGGGCGGGGCCGGCTGATTCCAGGAACAAAGCAGGCAGGATGCTGGTAAGGCCTTGATAACATCACCAGCAGACCATGAGGGCCAATGGACAGCGGGGTAGAAATGAGAGGTGTATTAGGTTACTCCATCTGTTAGGGAGCACCTCATCGAACACACAAACACACACACGCACGTGCCCACACGCAGCCGCGCACAATGCAATCAGAGCACTCAGCAGCAGCCAGGTGGTGACAGCGAGGGCGAACATTTGGCGGACCATGGTGGGATGGCAAGGTGTAAGTCAGGTGTAAGGACACTCATACACACACACGCTAACAGATTTTTCTTTGTGTTCATTTAACTGCTGCCCTGTGAGCGTCCAGCTAATGTTTCCTCCCAGCTAGGCAGTAAAATAAACAAAATTCATACACTGCTTTTATTACTCGTAGTCTGTTTCTAATAAGAAAACAACTCGAGAGGTTTGTTTTGGGGGGTTTTTTTTCTCCAAAAACTCATACAGTCCACTCGGATCCACTGAAAAAAATATACAGCACTTTTACTTCTGTGTATATTTTTTGAAAATGTGGTTTATTATTTCAGGATAATCTTCAAGTCGTTATCTGTTCTACATTAATTGAAGGTTAAAATCTAGGTAGCAGTCCCAAGCTGCGCTGGATAAAAACACACAAACAGAACTTTACTTCTAAAGTTCTGAGACAGTTAAAAGATATTTTTCATAATTTGATGCATTAATGAAAAAATAGTTCTCAAATATTTCTATTTCAGTAAAAAAAATTGGCAAAATTTGTCATCTCTCATTTCTTTTTTGTTATTTATTTGAGGAGCCTGAGCTTCAGCCAGCAATAGTTCTCCAGGGTTTCTGACGCTCTTTCCAAGTTTTTCTTTGGATGTTGGCTCCTTTTTGACTGACTGATAGTGTTCCAGGATTACACTTATTGCATTGTCAGTGAGTTTGGGATCATTACCATGCTAAAAAATGAAGCCGTTGCCAATCTGATGCTTTCCAGATTTTATAACATGGTCGATCAAAATCTGGTCGATCACTTTTCTGTGTTCATAATTCTATCAGTTTTGACAAGATCAGTGCAGAAGTGCAGCCCAAACCATGACAGAGCCTCTGCTGTGTTTTACAGACCTCTCTTCTGACTTCCTCCATTCATACTGACGACTATTTCAAAATTAAAATTACGCATGTGGTTCTGTGGGCCAGGCAGGTTAGGACACACAGAACAGGATTTGAACTAAACAGCAGCTTTACTGCTGAACTCAAGCAAAATACAAAATACACGAAAACTCAGACAGGGCGAAAGAAAGCTAGGAGAGCTCAGGCTGTGTTGAAGAATAAAGGTGGTCATACCAAATATTGACTTCCAAGCTTCTGCTGCTGCTGTCACAGTCGGGGCGCACTGCATAGCTCATCTTTGTGTGCCGTCCTTCTGCTGCAATGTAACACTGGGTATGAGCCACTAGAGAAAACAGATCCATGTGCCTCTCACAGGGTGGCTGGTTTGAAAAGCTGAAGGTGACATTGTATGAATAGATGAAATGAAGTTTTCCACCATACAGCAGGGCCAACTCTGTTTGGGCCTAACATACTGTACTTTCCATTGATGTATCCACAGCACAGGATGCAGACTGTTTATAGCATTCGGTTTATAGCAGCATGTGTATTTGCAAGGGGCTGACAATCAGAAAGAAGATGACTAAAAGGCAGGAGAGCCATACTGGCTTGTTTCAGACAGAGGAACTGCAGGGGCTTCACAGTGGCTCAGTATAAGATAAATAATAATCACTTTAAACAGTGAAGCCTGCCAAGCTACGCTAATAGAGTTCAGATGATGAGCACAATGAAGGATGAAAACGTTCACAAGCATGAAGAAATGTAAAGCTTGATGTTTATGTACATATATGCATATGTACATATGATATGCATAGACTCTACATCCCCAAATTTTTGTTCATAATTACCAGCCATGTTTGCTTACTTAGTGTACATTCAGTATTTTTCTCCACGCCCACCTGCAAAGACTTTGTCCTCTATTAAACAGGTCTCACAGTTTGAGAACCACCAAGCTAGGTCAGGCATAGAAGTCACTGGTTTGAAAATAAGCTGGCAAGTATCAGACTTTATTTTTACCTGGTTGGCTGAGAGTTGGAAAGCAGCCATGGTGATGTATGGCAGCCACGGTTTTTTAATACATTGTAAAATGCAATTGCCTGAATTCACAAAGAGCAGCAGAGGTCTGCTCATCAAACAGCACAACAACAAAGAAAACTGATTCACTGGAGCTCAGAGCACAAAATATTTTAATAATTTTTAATGCAAAAGATTTTTTCCACACTTACCAAGTTCCATTTAAGCTCTGGTTAATTTGCTAAGAATATCAACTTTATTGCAAAAAAGGACAAATATCTAAAGCGGCTTTGGGATAATTAGTGGAAAACTATTTACTTACTGTGACAGCTACAAAAAGAAAGCAGTTGTGAAGGATTAAGATGAGTGTATATTCCCACTCAGTTTATCATACCTGTTGGCTTTATTCCCCACAGGTGCCACTGCTGGGGAATAAAGCCGCGGCTGATGGGTGCAGACGACAACGGTTAAAACGTGAAATGTGTTTCGAATTCAATTTGGAGCGTTTTTTCTCCATTCATCGTGGGTTGTTTTTTTTTAAACGTGGGTCGTGGAGCGTAGACTGTTTTCCACCTTCAGAAGTGGGGCCAATGCCATAAAAAAATCTGCAATAAAAGTAGCATCTGTGTGTGCTTTGTGCCTGCCTCCTTTTTGACAGCTCAGCCAAATATCATTAGAACTATCCAAGTATAAGAAACACATCATCTCATTGACTGGAAAACATATCCAAGAGCAATAAACCACATCCACGATTACTTCTTCTTATACCATCAAAATCTAAAACAGGAAGCATTAGACACACAGAGATAGAAATTGCTGTTCCTGGGTGATACAGATACGCCAGCAGCCAGTTTTTCTTTCCTCCCGTGCTTCCATATTTCTGCTTGTCACCATTGACTCCATTGATCTCTGGCACTGGCCTCCAATGCAGAGGTCAAAGTTGAGCCGTGCTGTATCTCTAACTGGCAAACAGGCGCTGTCAGAGGACACGGTGTGCAGCAGAATAGAGGACACGGCGAGGTGGGAAGGACGCGAGGGCAAAAGTGAAGTGGAAAAACACAACTGAGAGCTGGAGGGGAGGTAGAGGAGGAGGAGGAGGAGGGGGTTCAGTGAATGGTGCCAGAACGTGTGGAGAGAAACATTCAGCGAGGCGAGCTTTGAAGCTCCATTCAAAGGCATCTGGATTCAAGCAGTGCCAGAGCTGTGAGACACGTCGCACTCCTCTCGCCAAAACTCAGCCACGGGTGAGAGAGACCTGACACCCCAATCAAACGCTCGCCTCGCAGACAAAATACACATCGGACCCCGAGGAATCCTACCACTCAGAAAAGTGATACTTGAGTGAAAGGCTATTCCAATAATGGATTCATTTCCAGCGCACAGACCGAGACGCAGAGACAGGACACACATACACAACCCAACACACAAACATAGGCGTTATTGCTCTCTGGGGCTGCCGTTCAAGGCCGCGGATAAAAAGCCCGCAGCCCGTCCGTCCACATCTGATCGAAGATGAGAGAGGTCACGACTAACGCAGCGCGAGCACTCCACTCCAAATTAAGCATCCGAGCTCTATTAATCCAATATGCATCTCTAAGTAGATCCTGTGGTTCGTGATGAATGCACTCCTACTCATTCACCCTCATGCTAGTTTTCATGCTTGCGCCGCATTACGCCCATGCATCGGCTTAATGCTGAACAGCTCAATTTCAAACAGAGACAAATGTTATAGAGGGAATATTTGCGTTGCCATTTCACGATGCGCTCGCAGTAATAAAAGATGAGATTCGTGATCCCCTTTTTCTTTTTTTTTGAAGTCGGGCTTATGACACATAAAAGGAGAAGCGGACTGAAGTGAAGAGAACTTATGAGGAGAAGCAGCAAGTGTTTTTGAAGTTCTGAAGCAGATGGGTACACAGTGTGAGGGGAAATAGTGAGGCTGCATGAGAGGAGGCTTCCTTAATTATAAAACCCAGACTAATAACTTTCGGTGGATTAAAAATAATAATAATAAAGTTAAAACACGTCAGGTTTTAACCTGACACGTGTTGGAGGCTCTGACACTTTACAGTCCTGTTGCTCGAGCTATCATGAAGTCCCACTCTAACCTTCTGTATGTGTGTGTGAACAAATGAGATGAGGTTTTTTTAATTATTACAAGCTGAATTTAATAAAAGATTAAAGGCCAGGTCATTGCCACTTTAATAATTAATTGTGGCTCGTCTATATGTGGAACATTCTTCCTGAAAATAATGATGCACCTTGCACGATGCCACTATTATAGTGTCAGGACTGCCTGAAGACGACTTATTCCCATCCTTTGTCATGAGATCAAATGGACTTTGAGTGTGTGTGTTAGCGTGTGATCGTGTTTGTAATTGACTGCCTCAAGCCATGTGGGTTGAAGGACACCGATGACAGTTTCATTACAGAGCCGCAGAGTGCAGTGTGAGGAGTGTTTCTTCTCCCGGTTTGTCAACGTGGGTTCAGATGTGACTCAAAACACTGAATCAGTGTGAGGTGTGTTTGATTGCCCAACAATGATTAACTTTGAGGGAAAAATGGCTGCAACATTTTTTTTTTTTGCAGGAGGAGTGTAAAATCTCACTTTTGAGAGAAGATGGGTGGCCTCGAGGATAAGGAACATGCTGACAGACTTTGATGTAGGACATGGAATTATGGAGCTTTTTAGCAGAAACAATTTAGCACAAAAAAGTGGTGGAGGAAGAAAAGGCACAAGCTGGGCTTCTTGCAGGTCTTCACATTCAAGAAGGAAAGGAAATGTTGGACCCTGCAGCTCAGAAACAGCAGCTCAGCTTATCGATATAGTTGTCACCGAGGTGGGAGGTATCACAGCTAAAATACACAGTCGACGGTGGGGTGCGCAGAGGTCATGGAAGTGCAGAGAAAATATCAGCAGGAAATAGCCAAAGGCTACAGATTTATGCTGATTTAACAACAGTGTTTGAAAGATCCGCTGAGAAGCTTCCACTAAAATTGAGATAGCTTTCAGAGGAAAGATAAAGAGTTTTGAGAAAAAAGGAGGCAGCTGTGTCAAAAGAAATGTTTGGGAGCGGCAACAAGTCAAAGAGCAAAGAAGACGACGCCTCACAAAGCCAGACTTCAGAGGATGACAGAGAATGCATCAGTGCATCGCTGTTTCATGTGTAAACTGGAGGAACTCCAGATCGTGGTGACGACAACAATGGATGCCAGGAAAAACAAAGGAAGGTGAATGAGCTAAGACAGCATTTTGAGAGGCTCATTTAAAAATCATAAAGCCGCTGCTTATTCTCCTGCTCTGAGACAAATTCGGTTTACACGCAGTCTCAATAGAGTTCACGACATTCATTCTCTTCGCAGCCCATGTTTTTGGCAGTATATGCACACATTTAGCTGCCTGCTTTCAATTCTAAGAAAATACTCATGTTCTTCGGGTGTTTTCTTCTTACTTGATGGAAAAGTGACATATTTAACCCTTTAGAGAAACTGTGATGCAAGAACCAAGTTAACAGTGTAATCTAAAAAGAAGTTGCTAAAGCAAGCTGTTAAAAAATACAGTATAGAAATACCAAGAGAACAAAGCAGGGCAGGAGAATCAGTCGGTTATGCTTTTATTTGAAAAATCCAAAGTACAGGTGAATGTGTCGGGGCCTCGGTCGGCGAATACACGCTTAGGCTGGCGTGACTGACCTAGCGATCAATTTCACAGCAACCACTCGCAACCAGTGGGACAACACAAATTTTTCCCCAGCGACAGGTGGTTGCTACGCGGTGGCCAATCGAACAGGTCTCTGCACCTGTTCGAAAACTAAACGATGATTCTCAGCAGCACTGCAGCGCTCACAGCATCGGTGCAGCATCAGCCGTCGGCAAACATGATGATAATAAAGTTTTTAGTGAAATAAGTGAAATTCTGTTGAGCTTTGTCTGCTGAATGTGTCAGCGAGAGAACAAACCAGGTTATATGTCAAAATGTGAACACAACTCGCAACAAGTGTGCTTCAATGTTTTTCATCCCACACAGGCAGTTCAGAGGCAAGAAGCCAGGCTTTTGTTTGGTTGCTGCTGAAAACCGTGGAAGCAGAAAAGATGGAGAGATAGAAACAATCTGCCAACAGCTTTGTTTCCAGCACCACAACCTTCTCCCACTGGACTCTGGCCATTTCATCCTGGTGGAGAAACGCCTGACTTTACAGAACTTTGATTGTTGTGAAATAACAGCAGGCAAGCTAACCTTGGACGCTCATGTTTCCCAAATTTTCAGCTAAGCCTTCACTAAAGATAAAGTATGGGATTTTCTTCAAGACACCAACACTCATTGAGCTCGTCTGTATTATTGGGTCAGGTGCTTCTCCTTCACTCTATGGAGTCTCTGTGGGCTTTGGGTCAGTCGATTTGGCTAGCAGTAGTTTTGGGCAGATGCTAAATCCTGCTGGAAAAGAAAATCAGTATAAACTCTGTCAGCAGATGGAAGCTTGACCTGCTCTACACTCTTTGGGTAGGTGACTGGGCTGACTTTAGGCTCGATAAAGCAAAGTGGACACTAGTAGAGGACATGGCCGACTTCAGAAACTTCACTGGACTTCAAAGACCTCAGATTCTTGATACTCCTGATACTTTTCACTCTTCCTCCAGAATCTGAGCATTGACCATTTCCAAAATTCAAAGTTCTCTTTAGCCCTGGTAATAAAACTTTCTGGAGACCACACACACACACACACACACACACACACACACACACACACACACACACACACAATCTCTAGAAGATGAGAGGAGCCAGTTTTCTCGGTTGTCTGAGGTCTGTTGTTTATCCTTTCTGCTGATATTTTTCCAAATATATCCTTCTCATCACCTTGCTAAATTTAAAAGGAACATTGCACGCCACACACCATGAATGACGATTTTCACCAGATGCAATGTTGTAGTCAATTACGGCAGCAAAACACATTTGAACGTCCCGGAAAAAGGCTTTAACCAGATTGTGATGTCTGTTGCTGAAATGATGTTTGGGGTACTAAGCCTAATGCATATTTCAGATGTTAAAACACAACTCAGGGGTCTCTGCTCTGTTGTTTTCCTGATTTAGTGCCAATTATGCTTATTAGTTTTAATAACCCAGAGAGGCTTTTATGCCCTTTATCAATCCGAATGTGATGGTTTATTATAATTTGCAAACCGCCGTGTCATCGTGCTTAAGAAAATAATTGCTTCAGATTAAAAAGGGCTTATAGGCAACAATCCGACTGTTTGAGATCCGAATCCTTCTTCCTCTTTGGTCAAGAGATTAATTGTTTCTGTCTCTTGTTTCACAAACTGGCATAATCCCCAAATCTCAGGACATCTGGTGCACTCGTAGGAGGAGACTGCAGGGGCTTTTTTTTAAGCTCATTTATTGGGAATCATGCCGTGTCAATATTTTTGATGTGCTGTGGTAAAGCGGTAATGGAAAATAAATACGTTGTTGCATCACGTCAAACAGCACAGCAGCTGGAACCAATGTGGCGGTGATAGCAGGAAAATAGGGTCCGCTTTGATGTCTGGTAGTCCTTCAGTCAGACGCTGGTCAGTGATGTTGATTCAAGTTTCACATTGAGACTGAACTGTGGAAACCTGTAAACTGTTAATGTATTGATGACTATCCTGAGTTTATAGTCTAAACAATATTCCTGCAGTTTTATTTGATGTGCACTTGAGCATTTTAAACAGTTACATTAGGAGAAAAAGTTCATTTTTTTGTAATTTAATTCAAAAAGGTAAACTTTCATGTTTTACTTTCATTCTATAAATCATATTACAGACAAAGTGAAATATTTTAAAACCTTTTCTGTCCTATTCTTGATGATGGCTGATAGCTAAAATGCAGTATCTCACTTTATAATAATACTCAAACATCACAGATCTCACAGTGAAGTCTAGGTCACTGCACACAACCACCGTCGTCGGGATAACTGCAGACTTGACAGTTGTCCAAATGATGCTCATCGACACCCCCTTCACAAAGAAGGAAAGGCACAGAAGGTCATTGCTGTGAAGGCTGGCTGTTTACAGAGTGCTGCATATTACTGCGAAATTAAAAACGTGAAAATGTGGGAGGAAAAAGATGCACAAGCAGCGGGAATAACTGCAGACCTGGGAGGATTTTCAAGAAAAGTTCATCAAGGACTTTTTAGAGCTTCAGAAGCGGTGGACTGAGGCTGGTGACGTTCAGAGACGTCGCCGGGAAAGATTAGCAGCTACGTGCTGCTAGTCCATTGCACTTGATTAACTGATCATCAGCAAGTGCAAGCATCTCCATTAAAGCAGAAGTTTTTGCAGTTTGCTGGTCTGGTGTAATCAAAATGCCACAATCTTTGTAACAGGACGTCCCAGCAAATTTACAACAATATCAGACTCTGCTCAAAAACGGTGGTGGAGGGGCTTGCTTTGTAGCCACAGGACCTGTGCACCTTACAGCCACTGAGTTGACCATGAACTCCTCACATGTGAGGCCATGCGTCCAACAGGTGGGTCATGCAACAATTGCAATGTTCCAGTCAAAGTCCAGACTTCAACCCGACTGAAATGCTGTGGCCGGACCTTAAGAGAGCAGTGAATGACTAAATACCGGAAAACTTTAATGAACTGAAGCAATGTTGGAAAGAGTAGCCGGCCAAAATTCCTCCAAACAGATGTGAGAGACCAATAAAGTCATACAGAAAAAGCTGGTACGCTACTGAATCGTGGGGTATAATGAGTTTTTCACAGGACTGCATAGAGTCCTGTGAAAACTGTAAACATAGATAGAATCTGTATAAACATAAATAACACCAGAATATTCTTCTGAACCTAATTTTATTATTTTTTGGTAATTATGTGCCATAAACATTATAAAGCATCTCTTGCAGGAAAACATGCAATTAGCAGCTCCTGTTTGCTCCTAAATGAATCGCCCCAAGCTCCATTATAGTTTATTCCCATTTGGAATATAATCTGTATTTTATTTTATATTACAACTATCTGCCTAAATATTTTTTTTACATGCCCCATTAAAGAACCAATAGCCCACCTGGGTGGGAAACACTGTTGCGTGAAATAAGCCAGCTGTTTCTAAGGACTCGCAGTCATTTCTGCAAAGCTAGGGTAATAACTTCCGACGTGAGGCTTGGTACTAACGCGCTCCCTCTCAGAAAGTAACGCTGAAGAAAAATCCGACAGCTCTTCTTAAAAACATGGACTTACATTTCACTGTCTGGGTTACGGGTTACGTCATCACAGCTGCTCTGCGAGTCTTGCTGCTGTGTAAACCGTCAATGTGATTGTTGGCAAACATTATGTAAATAAGCCTCCGCCACTTCCTCCCACAATTTTGTGACTTTGCACCAAGCGGTGCTTGAATTTGCATCTGTGACTGCTTACGTTTTTCCTTGTCTTAGTGATGTGGCTTAACTATACGAAAGAGCAATCCTAAAAAACCTACTAAAAATGTCCTTTTCCTCCTTTACCAGGACTAGAGTAACACTCCAGGCTGACTATAAGCCAGTTTCCCTCTCCTACCTGTCATATAAGAGACTTGAGTCTCATACACTGTAGTTTCTGAGTTGCGTTTGCCACGCTGAGTTTATTGGTAAACAAGCACCTAATTAAGTGATGCTGCAACGGTGTACGGTACTTCTCAACCTGTGCTACTATAAATAGGTGAGAGTTAGGAAAGGGTATTGTACATGACCGGGGGAAAACTTGCAGAGCCTCTTTGTTGTTTGTGTGAGAAACGAGATGAAAGACATACGCCTACGCCGCCTGAATGGCTGAGACACACCTCACCCTCCTCGATCCTCCCCAGTCTCCCCTCCTCTTCTTCACTGCTTCCTCACACATGCAGCTTTCTCATCCCACAAGCAGAACAGGACTCCCTTGTCTGTGCCCTCACACACACACACACACACACACACACTTGTTAAGGCTGATCCCAGTTTTGCACGGTGCATGCCTCAGCCACCAGCACACAAATGAGACACGCGGAGGCACAAATAGGGCTCACAAACACTCACAAGCAGCCTGACAAGTGGTTTGATCAAAGGCCGACGCATACACACACACATGCATGCATCCACGCTGTGCAGTTTTCTCCTCTGTCTGTCTTTGCTTTCCTTCTTGTCTCCATTACGTAGAGCTGCGCTAACCTTCTGCACCAATCTCCACCTGGCCAACCACCCCCCTCCACATCCCTCCCAGCCCCTCCTACACCAGCCCTCATCCATCTACAGTAAAAAAGATGTCTGCAGCAGGGTAAAAAAATGAATGTGACAATATTCTTGGGGCAGAAACAATGGGGAGAGTCCCCAGGCTGAGCAATGTTAGGTTATTTATCTCCAGGTAAAGATGTGTCTCTTCCCTACTATTCCTCCCCCATTCCTAATCCTATACTCCCACAGCCCCAGAGCTCCTCTTCAGCCACCTCACTACCTCCGTCTCCTCCTCTGAGAATCACCTCAGCAATCCACGCGTTACACTCTGAACCTCTGAAACCGGCGAAACTGCAACACTTTTAATTTTTAATCAGGGCCTCAGTCAGCAGGGACCGGGCTCTTTTACGCTCCCCTTCTCCCACCACCTTAGTCTCACCTTCACTTCTGCCCTCTCTCTTACTCGTGCTCGCCTACGCGCCCCGTCCCTCGTGTCTCTCCTCCCAAAGTCACGGTGATGAATGGGCAAGCGCTGCCATCTCTGTGCCCACCAGCAAGAGGTAGAGGCCGGCTAACGCGGCTCAGACGCTCTCGGGGATCACAGGCAGCGAGGAGAGTAATTAATCCAGTAGGATGGGAGGCAGGGTTGCAGGACATACTGCGAGCTTCAGGACACTGTGTGTGTGTGTTCATGTGTGTGTGTGTGTTTCAACGTAAATTATTGGAAACAGAGGATAGAAACTCCAGAGTTTTTGTTTTCTGATATATGTGTAGAACTCGGGGTGATGTGTTTCAGAGAACAAGGTTAGGCTGGTGTGCGTTTGTGTGTTTGTGGGTAGATGAGCTCCCTAAATAAACACCACTTGGGTGCAGACTGGAGGAGCCAGAGGCGGCACATACAAGACTGTCCTTGAACTGCGGGGTCAAACATACTAAAACGAACACACACACACACACACACACACACACACACACACACACACACACACACACACACACAGACGAAAACACCAACACAAACCACGTCTACAATGACATTCAACATCAGCGAGGATGGAGCTGCGGGGAGCTTTTCTACAACTGTGAAGGGGGGGGGTGGCTGCGAACCATTATTTCAGCTCCTTTGTTTGAATAAATCCATTGTCTGTGCCGCTTCTCAGAATAATCACTAAACACTAATTGTCTGCAGACGCGAGAGAGGACTCAGCTCCCAAATTAAATTGCATTTACCTTGATAAGAGAGTCTCAGAGACAAACCGCAAGGTAAAAGAAAAATGTGTCAGGGCTGGACGTATAAACAGGTGTGTTCTCCGTCAAAGATCCATGTTAATTGGGCCAATCCATTACCCGCTTTGACATGCTTAATGTTTCGGGGGATGACCGATTAGGGCAGCGCAGAGCACTGTACACGGGCGCCTGGCTGGTTTCCTCTGGTCCATGGCGTCTAACCAGAGGCTACAGCTCCATGCATCATTAGTCCTAGGCTAGCCGGCATACCGATCACATGTCCCCATAGCCTAATGAGATAACTGAGGGGAAATGGAGTGCTGTAGAGCTGCTCTCTTAGTGTGCGGTCTCTCAGGTTTTTGCGTGCAGCTATGGCTGAGCCTGGCGCGATTACGGCACAAATGACTCTCAAAAGGAACAAAGCGGGAAATGTTAGATTTTGCAGGAAACATGACAAACACGTAGTGGGTGTGTGAGGGCACAAAGGGGAGGGAGGGGTCAGTGACAGCACAGGTGTTTGTAGGGAATGGAAACGACTCAGATGCTTCCTGTCAGGCTTTCAACTGTTGGGCAGCACACAGCCGCTCAGTCAGTAAGAGACGCAACATCTTCTGTTAAAGAAAATGAAAGTCAAATTTAAGAGCCGGCACAAGCTGCTCTTTTTAGATGTTCAAGCCTGTGCAGAAGTCGTCAGCCACTCCACTTTTGTTTTTTTGCTAAGAAAATAGGAAATAAGTGCAATGATTTATTGAAATGTTTAAGCACATAGTATATGAGGGGCAAAAACAGAGTTTTTACAGTTCCAGTGAGCTTTAAAGTCAATGTGATGTGACCACTTTCTTCAGCACAGCCTGAGCTCTCTTTGGCAACTTTCTTGTCATTTCTTTAAGTAGATTTCAGGATGGCTCTAATAGAAATGCCCTTCTTTAGATATTGGCAGCCCTTTGTTCCGTTCTCTGTCAAGATAAGATCGCACACTGGTTCAATGACGTTGTGGTCCGAGCTGCCAGGAAGTCAGTCTATGACCGATTGAGCTCTATTGTTTTGCTTTTACTGCTTTGGCAGTTGTTACATCCCTGGCCTGGGGATAACCTGGACATAAATTTTTTTTATTATTATCTCTTTCATTGAGACAGCAGTTGAACATAACTATGCCCTTTGACACTTTCTTTGCTGTCACATTTTTAACTTATAATTAAAAAATAAAGAAAAAAAGAAGAGGGAGAAAAAAAAAGAAAAAAAGGAACTTGGGTTAGGAGGCAGCAGGGCAGGGAGGCTTACATAATACTCTTATACAAAATCACACCTCACAGGCTTAACATAGTCTGTCCATTTAGACCATATTCCGTAGAAGGAATCCCTCTGAAGTTTAAGAGAAAATGACACTTTTTCCATCGTATAGATCTCTTGCACAGAATGTATCCAGTCTTCCATCGTTGGTGGTTCAGGCTTAAGCCATCTTCTCGTAAGAGGCTTTTTACTTGCGGCCAGTAGGATATACAGGAGTCTTCTGTCGTTGGAATTCAGTTTATCCACTGGTACATTGCACAAAAAAAGTGCAGTCAAAAGTTGAAGGAAAAACAAATGAAAAAACATTTTGTAAATGATCATGGATTAGAGACCAATACTGGCGAATAACTTTACAGTCCCAAAAGATGTGGAAACGGTTGGCTGCGTCTCCCCCACATCTCCAACATTTATCACCAAGTCCTCGATATCTTTGTTGAGCAGGGGTAATGAAAAATCTCATGATGCTTTTCCAGCAAAATTCCTGCCAAACATTAGACCCAGTGGTAGCCCACTGTATCTTGCATGCGTGAGCCCAACACTTCTCTGTAATTGACAAATTACCCTCCTTTTCCCACTTCGCTTTAATATACACAGTGCTGTCGTTTTTACACCGCAGGATGCTGGGATATAATTTGGAAATAATTTTACTTTGCGCTCCAGATTTGGTTAGTAATAATAATGTTTCTACATATTGTAATTCGTTTAGGTTCACTTTTAAGTTTTTTTTTGAAACGATGATTTATTGATTTTGTCAGAACAACACGAACAGCAACAAGTCAGCACAGCCAAGCACAAAAAGAAAAAAGAAAACAAAGCAAATGCAGGTATATGAGTTACCAGTACACACGCTTGGGACAAAATATGTAAAGCGTTTCACATTCGAAGTCAAGGGAAACAATAAATTTAAAAAAAAAAAAAAAAAAAAAAGGGGGGGAAAACACAGACATTAATCAGTGTGTTTAAAAACAAACTGCGAGTCCCCTTTATGTAATAGCACAGTAAGGTCATGAGGTAGGTGATCAAGCAGAGGCTGCCATATGCTACAGAATGCATTACAATTGCCCTTTATGATGGCACTGAGGCGCTCCATCGGCAGCACCCTGAGCAGTTCTCTGTACCACTGTGTAACAGTAGGGGGCCGTCTCTGAATCCATTGAAACAGTACACATCGCCTCGCCAAATGTAGAAGTTTACTTAACAAAAGCATCTGTACAGAAGACAGAGAGAGCCCTTCTATAGATAGACCCAGAACAAACAGCATAGGGTTCAGTGGGATCGTTCGGTGGAAAATAGAGCAAAGCTCTATAGCAATATTCTTCCAAAATCTAGTAATTAAAGGACATTGCCATATGCAGTGATAATAGGTCCCTACAGCCGTGTTGCACTTCACACAAAGAGCAGAAATCTGGGGGTGAATTTTATTTAGGAACTCCGGCGTACGCTGTAGTCTATGTAAGATTCTGTACTGGCTTTCCTTTAGTCTGTTACAGGGAAACAATTTCATGGCAGATCTGAAAGTTTTGGACCATGCTTCCGCACCAACCTGAGCTTCGAGGTCGGTTTCCCACCGAACCCTGGCCTTATCAGTGGTTATAAAGTTCAAAGACAACAATTTCCCATAACAAAGAGAAATAAATTTCTTTTTTGTAGTCATTTCCTCGTTAACTTTGAGAAGAAAGCTTTCAACAGGGTTCAAAACTGGTTGATTGGCTGGAAATTTAAGGGAGTTCACATAATGCCTTACTTGCAGGAATCCAAAGAAGTGTTTCTGTGGTAAATTATACTTAACTTGAACTTGATTAAAGGCCATAAAACTACCCCTTTCGAACAGATCACAAATAAACCTTATACTTTTAGAATACCAATCATCAAATATATTAATGCCAATACCCGGGGGGAAAGCTTTATTCCTAGTTAGAGGCTGCAGTGCACTAGAGAAACCTCTTCTTCCGACGTGGGCAGTAATATTACGCCAAACCTTTAAAGTGGGCATCAAGACGGAATTAGTTCTGACACCAAGAGGGAGGTCCGCCAGGTCAGTGGATAAGAGACTAAGAGGTGAGAGAGGGTCACAGCACCAGGCATCTACCGATGGTTCGCCCCGGTGAAGGAAGGAATGTAACCACCCTGAGATTATTTGTGCATGGCAAGCCCAGTAGTAATATAAAAAGTTAGGCAGTGCCTGACCCCCCTCATCCGTGGGCAGTTGTAAAATCTGTATCTTTAGTCTAGATTTCTTCCCACGCCATATGAATTTAGAAAGACATCCCTCAATCTCTATGAATGTTTTTCTGTTGATCCTGAGAGGCAACATTTGAATGGGGTATAATATTCTGGGTAGCACATTCATCTTGATTAAACTTATTCTACCCGTCCAAGACAGGGGGAGGTCAAACCACCTATTGAGGTCATTCTTGATTGAGGCCACAATCGGCTTGAAGTTCAACTTGTACAACTCCGCTGTGTCTGCGGACACCCTGATACCTAAATATGTGAAACCTGTGGTCGACCACCTGAAAGGGAAATTAGGAGGAGCGTCCCACCTCCCCCCGTCACCCAGTGGCAAAGCTTCAGATTTATCATAATTTATCTTATACCCTGAGAAGAGGCCGAATTGGTTGATGATATGTGTCAGTGCAGGAATAGAAGTTTCTGGCTTAGTGAGAAAGAGCAACACGTCATCTGCATAAAGGGAAATCCTGTATTCAGTATTCGACAAGGTCACCCCACAGATCTCAGGATCAGTTCTTATAGCCTCTGCCAGTGGCTCCAAAGCAAGTGCAAACAACAGGGGAGAGAGGGGGCATCCTTGCCGCGTTCCCCTACCCAGTGGGAAGACATCCGAGACCGAGCCATTAACCAAGACCCTTGCAGCTGGGGCCCCATACAGCAGCTTGACCCACTTGACAAATTCAGATCCCAAACCAAACCTGTCCAAAACATCAAATAGATACTCCCACTCCACCCGATCAAATGCTTTCTCAGCATCCAAAGAGATCGCAAGAGCCCTATAATTGGTGTTCTGAGAGAACTGCGCAACATTTATGAGTCGGTGGACATTGGAGCGGGAGTATCTATTCTTGACGAATCCCGTCTGGTCAGGCTTTATCAGAACCGGCAGAACCTCCTCCAAACGTCTGGATAAAATTTTGGACAGAATCTTACAATCCACACTAAGTAGACTTATAGGTCTGTAGGATGTACACAGATCCGCGGGTTTATCCTTCTTTAAGATCAGGGATATATGGGCAAGGTTTAGGGTGGGTGGAAGCACGCCCCTCTCAAGAGATTCTGTATACATTCCCAACAAAGGACCCGCCACATGTTTGGCCATTTTTTTATAAAACTCTGGCCCAAACCCATCAGGGCCCGGAGCCTTCCCACTCTGTAAGGATTTAATTGCATCCAAGACCTCCTGCACCCTGATAGGGCTGCATAGATCCAATCGACTTTCCTCTGACAGTATAGGGAGGTTAACAGTGTCAAGAAACAGTTTCCTGGCGTCTACAGTATTTTGACACTCAGGGGAATATAAGTCTTGATAGAACTCTTTCATTATTTTGCTGATAAGTTTAGCCTCAAACTGTAAGACACCTGCCTTATCTTTTAGAGAGGGTATTGCATAAGAGCCCCGTTTCCCTTGGGCAAGTCGGGCGAGCAAGCGTCCAGGTTTGTTGCCTGATTCAAATAATCTATGCTTCGCATAGAATATTGCAGTTTCCGCTTTCTGAGTTAACAGTTGGTCCAGGGCCGATCTAGCTGCATCCAACTTCCGAAGCACAGAAATAGACGAGGATTTCTTAAACTCCCTCTCCAAGTCAGTGATATCGCGTTCAAGCACTAATTGTTTGGCTAAGTTGCTCTTCTTTTTTGCCGAGGTAAAAGAGATAACGGAGCCCCTGAGAAATGCCTTACCCGCCTCCCATAGAGTAGAAGCACTAACCCCCGGTAAGTCATTTGTAGAAAGATAGAGTTCCCACTGATCTTCTAAATACTTTACAAATTTAGGGTCACTAAGGAGAGCTGGGTTTAGCCGCCAATGTCTAGACGAAGGGTCATAATAAGGTGGTGATAGCTCCATTGAAACTGATGAGTGGTCCGAAAGCGCACATGTGTGGATCAAACAGCCCCGAGTTCTGTCAAGGACAGATCCAGAAACAAACATGTAGTCAATTCTGGAAAAGGAAAAATGGGGGCGTGAGAAAAATGTGAAGTCCTTCACATGTGGATTACAAACTCTCCAAGCATCAAAGAGACCAAGATCTGAACAGAGGTCCGTTGTAGCCTTTGCCATTTTTGAAGATGGTTGAGATTTTGGTGGATTATAATCAGTTTCAGGATTCAAGCCACAGTTAAAATCCCCACCAATTATTACGTGGTTCGGACACACAGGGGAGGTTTTTGCCAGAAAATTTGAATAGAACGATCTATCAAAAGTATTTGGTGCATAAACACTTCCCAATAGAATTAATTCCCCATATAGAAGCCCAGTAATCAAAATAAATCGTCCGTCCGTATCCCTTACAATAGTATGTAGCGTGAATGGTAGATTTTTATGGACCAATATTGCGACGCCTCTACTTTTAGAGTTAAAGGAGGAATAATAAATTTGTCCCACCCAATCACGTTTGAGTTTTAGGTGTTCGGAATCTGTGAGGTGAGTCTCTTGCAGTAATGCAATCTGCACTCTATCTTTTTTGAGTAAGGAAATTATCTTGCGCCTCTTAATGACGTGGTTAATTCCCTTGACATTGAGAGTAATAATTTTAGTGTTACTCATTGCAAAAGTAATCTGTCATTGGACAAGAATCGTCAACCCAAGGCAAACAGAAAGAGCCATCATAATAAAAGACATGTGAAAGACTTAACCCATGGCCTGAACCGGCCGTGCTGACATGAACAAAACCATCACAAAAAGATGGCAAAGGAACCTTCACCCACACAACAAATTGCATACAATAACAGAATTAAGATAAACGTCAAGGTATCACGAACTAAGAACAGACAAACAAGAAACAAACAAAAATGAAAATGCCACCCACCGGGTGGTGTCACAAGCCCAGTGCAGCCAAAAGAAGTTTCACTCCACGGGAGAGAAGGAGAGAGAAGACAAGACAAAGAAAAAAAAGGAACAAAGCAAAACCCCGCCCCCGCTCCCCAAACCTGAATGGAATCGGGTTACTGTCAGTTATGAATCAAAATTAGAGACTGAGTAAACAATTAGGCTATTTTCCCCGTTAAACCGTCTCTGCCTCCTCAAACTGCGTTAAACGCTGCGGACTCAGGCGTCCAATGACACGGTCCCAGTTAAGTCCGGCAGTGCCACAGTTTGTACGGGGCAAGCATCTATTAATCCAGCGCATTGATGAAACGTTGTGCATCTTTAGGCGATTCAAACTTGTGCTCATTGCCATTGTAAGTCAGCACAAGCGTCGCTGGATAGCGCATCCTAAAGCGGATGCCCTTGTCGATTAAGGCACGGCAAGAAGCATTAAATCCCCGTCGTTTCTCACGGATCGCGTAGGAGAAATCCTGATGTATGAAGATCCGCTGCCCGTCGTGGCGGAGTTCGGGGGCCGCTTTCACTGCAGCCATAATCCGCTGTTTATCTCCGGAGTTGTGGAGCTTGATGATCACCGGCCTGGGGTGAGCACCCCGCGGGCCGAGGCCCCGGTGTGCGCGGTCAATTTTAATGCGGGCTTTACCCGCGGAGCTGTGTCCCAGCCCGAGTGTGGCAGGCAGCCAAGCCTCGAAAAACTGAGTAGGGCTCTCACCCTCCGCACCTTCTTTCAGGTTAATGATGCGAATATTGTCGCGCCTGCTGCGGTTCTCTAAGTCGTCCAAACCTTTTGCCATAACCTTAATCCTCCCCTCCGCTTCAGCCAGCCTCCCCGCGAGGTCAGTCACCCCATCTTCCATATCTGAGATTCTCTGCTCTGCCTCCGTGACGCGTTTGGAGACGTTTTCCAGCGAGGACGAAATTTTCTCCAGTGTCCCCGACAGTGCAGACAGTTTTTGGTCAATTACCTCACTGATGCTATCGGTCACCTCACGGACGAGAGTTGCGGTGTCCACCGGGGGCGAGGGCTGGTCGCCCATTGCTACTAGCATGTCAGTTTGGCTAGCATTGTTCATCACGACGGCCGTGGTCTTTCGAGATTGTATCTTCGTCTGCTTCGACATTATTTAACTTCCAAAAAGCGTATTTAGGACTGCTGAGTATTCCCAAAGCTCTCAGTCACTAGTTTAGGTAAAAATATAGACAGTAGTGCGCATTACACTGTGATAAGTACAGGTGGGAGCGGGAGCACAGTGAAAGCACGTCTTCTAGCCTACCATATTCACCGGAACTCAATCACTCACTTTTAAGTTTTGATTAAAATAATTTCTGACCTGTAGATATCTAAAAAAGTCATCTGACCCTAAGTCATGTTTACTCCTTAAAGATTCAAAGCTTTGAAATGCTCCCTTATGGACAAATGAATAATAATTAGTTATACCTTTTGAAATCCAGTTTTTGAATCTATTATCATATTGATTTTGAGGATTTGAAAGCAACAAGCAGAGAGGACTATACATAAAATAAAGAATCCTCTTAATGGACAAATAGAAACAGAACTGGGGAAAATTTAACTATGCTTCCAGAATTACAACAGAAAACTTTACTCCCAACCCTTTGTAGATAACAACTCTATTGTCAATACTTTCCTGTCTGGTCTAAAGTTGCAAGGTGTGACAGAGGAACAAAATAAAATGCTGTTGTCCACAATAACTAAAGAAGAAATTTACTTGGCAATTAAAAGACTAAAGGGAGGGAAAATGGCAGGGCCAGATGGTTCGGCCCAGAATGGTATAAAATAATGCAGGATCGTTTGACTCCCACCATGATAAAGACATTTAATTGGGTAATGGAAAAGAAAACTATCCCTTCTTCATGGAGGGAAGCAATAATTTCCATTATACCAAAAGAAGGAAAAGATAAACTAGAATATAGTAACTATCGCCCAATCAGTGTATTGAATATTGAATACAAGTTGTTTACATCTATTATCTCTAAGAGACTAGAAATGATATTATCAGTGAGATGGTCCTTTTTATACAAAGTGCTTGAGAAGTTTAATTTTGATAAATCTATAATTGATATTATTTCAGGGCTGTACAACAAACCAACAGCTAAAATCAAAATCAGTGGAGACCTCACCGAACCATTTATATTGGAATGAGGGACACGACAGGGTTGCTGCATTTCACCGCTGCTTTTTGCTTTGTTTATAGAACCATTAAGTCAGTGGATCAGGCAGAGACAGGATATAACAGGAGTAAGAACGCCAGGAGGGGAACAGAAATTAGCATTATTTGCTGACGACTTACTTTTAACATTATCCTACCCCTCACAGGCACTCCCCCAAATCATGGAAGCACTATCAGAGTATGGTTCTTTATCGGGATATAAGGTCAATGTAAATAAAATGCAGGTATTAAATTTAAACTATAAACCACCAGTCGAAATTAAGAATCGCTATAAATGGAAATGGGATGCAGATAGCATTAGGTATTTAGGGGTGGTAATACATCGTGACTTCACCAAAACGCTCAATGCCAACTATGCCCCGCTAAATGAATCTATAAAATCAGACATACAAAGATGGAACACTATTCCGTTTCTGGACCTACACTCCAGGATTGAATCAGTCAGATTAAATATTCTTCCCCGACTGCTGTATTTGTTTCAGTCTTTACCGATTGCCATACCACAAAAACAGTTTGCGGCATGGGATAGAACATTGTCAAAATACATCTGGAACGGGAAAAAAGCTAGAGTTAAATATAAAACGCTCCAATTAAAGAAAGAAAAGGGAGGTCGTGGGCTTCCCTGTCTACGAGAATATTATTGTGCAGCTCAGCTAAGACCACTGATTTGTCTCTGTTGTCCAGACTACACCGCCGGATGGAAAGATGTTGAAGGAACAATAGTAAAAGAAATACCAGTTTCAGCTTTAATATCGGACATAAAATTGCAGAATAAAATACATATGGCAGATAAACCTATACTACAAATAATGATATCTGCTTGGAAAGAAGTAATAAAAATTGGTGGTTTGGAAAATGCCTCTAAGGTTTTAAGATGGTGTGCACATGATTCAGATTTTAAACCTGGACATAATTTGATGCACAATTCTTCCCACTCCCAAGAAAGTGAGAACACTTCAAGATGCTAAACAGCATTTGGCTGACTTCAGAGTTGAGCAGTTCCCCAAACAACAAACAAAAAAACCTCTAGTGATCCTTATTTCTCTCTAACAGAAAATAAAAGGCAAGCAAATCACAATTCTCTAAGCTTTACTTCCAACCACAAAATAGGAGAAAACTGATTTATAAAAAAATGCCTTCTAACTCCTACTAAACTATCACAAGGTGCTCAGTATGTACAGCGTAAATGTACTTACGAATTACTACTGCAAAAAGCTCTCAGCTAACAGCACAGAGGGCAAAATAACCAACTTAGCTCTCAAGATTTATTTTTTAACTTCTAATCAGGCTTCTTGCACAAACACTCAAAATCATCTGGCAAACTAACTGCTGGCTCTGTGGTGGGTGCAGAGGAGGCACGGAGAGTGATGAGGTGGCTGTCTGCTGAAGGTTAAGAGGCAACTGTCTGTCTAGTGATCCAATCCACACACAACTTATTGAACAGCTTCTTCAAACCACCTTTTGTCAGTCTCCACTTGTGTCAGCAACAGTGATGGGAATAATTTCTATCGTTACAACGCTGTTATCATTGCTAACATGAAAATGCGTCACTGTTTTTCAACACACAGAGGGTTGAAGCTGTCTTCTTCTTACCGGGAGCTAGTGGGGCGAAACAATCGCACGAGTCCTGCTAATTGGCTGAGGAAGCATAAAGTAGTCATGGTAAACCAATCACATGACCAATTTAAGCTGTCATAGCAACAAGATGCTATAAACCAGTTTTCAAATTGTGTTGAAAGTCCACGAGATTTGTGACGTTTAGCATGTCTGGAGTGTGTAGCTAGTGTGTTGTGTAGTGGATAGTTTAGTGTTGTGTGTCAGAACAATGAGGGGACTGGTGAATGTCACAGTCGCTGCCAAAAAGCAACCAAAGGCAGATTACAGCGTAAACTCTGTCTCCAGGTAGAAAACAGGATGATACACCTCGTGCTGTCAGGCCTGCAGTTATCAGGTTTTCAATGTTCTCCTTTGTCTTATAGTGGACAGGAACTACTTTTTGGAGCGGCACAAATAATTTGTGTTTCAACTTATTTGATGCAGGAACACCTGATTGTTCTGTAAATAGTTTGAAATGGTTATAAAAAAACACCTTGGCTGCATTTTTAGGTAAATAGCTGCAAATAACTTTGTGGTTTGCAAAAGTTGTGCATAGGTTTTTAAAATTTACAATTTATATTTGCATTTCAAGTTATGAAAATGATTCGTTAAACATGTTTGTGGTTGTTACAGTAAAAAATCTAACCTTTTTCTACTCAGATTTTATGTTTTTTGTCTGATTTTATATCAATTGTGTTAATACAGTATGTCGAAATGAAAAAATAGATGTAAATTCAGACATGTGAGGTTGTGCTGAAAAGAATGATACCAAACAAGGCAAGATAAATAGTTGTTAAAGGTGAAATGCAGAGATAAAATCAAAAGTAGTCAAAAATGGCCAATTATACAGTGGACCCCAGAGGGTTAAACGTTTTAGTAATGCAATAGTTACTCTTTCTAGTAATTAGTTACTTTTAGAACATTGTAACTCAGGTTCTAACGCTGGAATGATTTAAAGTCTGATGGTACTTTTTCGGCATTCATAATTGCATCAATTTTGACAAGATCTCCAACACCACTGACTGAAATGCAGCCCAAACCATGACAGAGCCTCCACCATGTTTTACAGATGGCTGCACACACTTGCTGTCGTCCCTTTCCTCTGACAGCAACTTGAACCGTAATCTTGAAATCTGGATTCATCACTCCATCAGACCTGTTGCCTGGATTTTAAATCTAGTTCTTGTGTAATTTGGCATCACCTCAACCCTTCTCCATGTTTCCTTTCCTTATGAATGATTTCTTGACAGCCACCTTTCCACTATCCTCTGAAAATAGTCAGATACATGGACTGGACTGAAAATGAGTCAAAAAGCAGCCAGTGTAGTCCAAAGAAAAGCCTGGAGAACTATTGTTAAAGACCACTTTAGAATGATTTTTATTTTAGCACACAAAGCTGAACACATTTATAAAATGACCTAATTATGGAATTACATATATGTTACAGGAAAAATGATTCTATGTTTCTTTACCTTCTTTTAAATGTACAAAGATGCCTTTTGTCTGCCCTCTCCCTATGGTTAGATTAGTTTAGAATTATCTTTTTAGACTTTCCCAGCAAACACATCTTGTTTCTGGGACATATTGTTTTAGATTGTTTTATCTTCCCTAGCTCTCTGCTGACGAGACTAGCACCATATATGGAGTTGTTTTATTTTATCTGTTTATTATTTGTTATCCTGTTCTCACTGTCTCTGTGCTCTGTGCCTATAAAAATTACCAAGCCACTGTGCATGGTGTGAGTTGTTCTTAGCAGCTCACCCGTGTACACGTTTGATAAAGAAAGTAACTTTGTCTCATTGTGTCTTTATTTCTCCTGGGTCTTTTACAGAGTTTTCCCCCAACATTTCTTGGTCCTTCGAGCCGGAGCGCCTCCATCGTGTCCCATCTCCGTGACCAGTCCACGTTGTTCGTCTGTCGACAGCCCACACACTAGGTGTGTGGTCAAAGACCAAGGGCGTTAAATTCGAGTCTTGGCCAACGTTCTTAGAAAGCGACCCACGGTGGTGGGACCCGATCGAGGTGGACCAGACCCGGCGACACTGACCAGGTAGATACAGACACACTGACACAATCTTGCGTAAAAACGTATTTTAAATTCAGGGAATTTAAAATAGCGAAAGTAGCTCGTCGCGACTGGAAGCTCCCCACTTCTGTGGGTTTAAAGTAGCTCGTCTACAGAAAGACTGGCAGCTCCCCTTTATTATAAGGGTTCCGATCGCGCGAATAAGTGTGAATGTGAATGTATGCGTGTGTATTGTTGTAACTAACGGAGCAAGCTGAATTTTCACGGTCCGATAAGAGACTGAGCTGCTCCTACTGTGTTTTTCTTTTACTGCTATTCACTGACGTGCTGGTGAGTTGAGAGAACGGTCGAGTTCCGTCTCGTAAAGTTCACACCGCTTTTGGAAATAGTCCGAAAGTAGAAGGGCGTGTGAGCAACCACTCTCGTCTCTAATACCAGCGAAGGTGATAGCAGCTGTATTGTGTATATATTACTTAAACAAAAATAAGTAAATACATAAATAAGATGGGTAATCAAGCAAGTGAAATTAAAACTCACTCCTGCTGACGAGCAGTGGTGAGAAAAGAAAAGTCCAGACGCCGGACAAAAACAGTGTCTGTAAACTGAGAGATTTAAGAAAACAAAATATAAACAGTCGGGAGAACAGAATCCAACTGCCAGTTTAGTAAAACCAGAAGACGAGACACTGTGCAGTTCCCACAATCCTTTTAGTAAACCATCACCCATTCCTGCAGCCGCATCTGCAGCAACACCCATATCAGGAAGAACATAATAATCCCTTATTAGGTGAAAACTAGAGATCAAAGTAGTTTGAAGTAGTTTAAAAGGGTTGAAAACAGACCCCACTGAGTAGATATAAATATAAAAAGTACGAAATAAAGATAAACAAAGGGAAAATTACAGTAGAAATTATCTTTAGAGTATTTGAAATTAATAATAGCAAGGATAACAACCTGTAAAGTGATATTAACAATGAAACACAGTTGGCATGATGACCATGCCCACAATGTATAAAATGAATATAAAGCAAATAATTCACACGAAAATATTTTAATAACATAAATAAAGTATATTAAGGCTGTGTCACTGTTCAGCCAAGGACAGTGTGTGAAAAGGTAACTGTCTCCAGCTTGGGAAAAGGATGATTCTGCAGGTCATCTGAAGCCCTTGATGGATACAAAATAAAATATAAATAATACATTATAATAGAACTGCCTGGTCCGCCATGCAACAGAGAGAACAAATGTGACCGCAGATTGGATGAATTCAAAATTATCTGTTTGCTGAATAAGATGATCCTAACTATCAAATTGGCTCAGGAGTAGTATAGTGGTACACACTGATAAAATATTATAATATGCTATTGCTGTTATATAAGACAAAGAGGATAATATTAACAATGACATAATATTAATATGAAGAGGCACCTTAATCGGTTATGATGTGAGGTGGATAATTGTTAAGCAGTAGTCTGCATCAAGCTTAAGGTTTGCTGAAACTCAGTGTAATGACATGTGAGATGAAGACAATACGGAGAATAACTAAACTAATGAAGGTGCATAGAGGCACTTGACCAGCTTGAAACTTATCATTCTAGAATGACACATTGCTGAGATAGAGCACACCTATAATAACAACCAATAAGCAAAACCCTGTAGACAACAGCTAAAACTACAGGATTGAGAAGCTGAATTAAATATGTAGACACTGCTAAGCTGATGAGCATGTTACACATTTTCTTTTCTTTTTATTTATTTGTTTCTTTTAGAGCAGAAGCTGCTGTAACACACCCAAAAAAAGACTCTAGGTCTGACCAACCGTCTCAGTCATGGGCAAAAAGATGTCAGTCAATAAAATTCTAAAAGATAATTTGTTGACAAAAAATATATCAAGAGATAAAAAAATAAAACAGTCCAGTGTCCCACTTATGAATTGTATAAAAACACACAGTCCCAAGGCCAGAGCCAGCTATGCCACACAGCCAAGTTGCACTCCACATGTTGCCTTTAACAGGGTTAGAAGTTGTCCTTGGAGACCCACCACCCTGCAAGCATATAGTCAGTGGTCACTCAAGCCTCTGCAACCCTGCTGCCTTTAGGCTGTGGCATATAATAGGCCCTGGACTGCACAGAGAGACAAAACGACACACTTAATATAAAATTCATAGCGCAAAACCCGTCCATCCCAAACATATCTGATTTCATCACATTACATACCTGCACAGAGAGACAAAACAACACAGCAGTGTTATAAGTAGACCAGTGTATCAGTGCAATTAAGTACACCTGCCTCTAATTAGTCCAACCCCATTCCAGCCATTGGCTCACCAAAAATGTGACACACACAAAACCACTCCCAACCCAGTGCAACTTCACACAATAATATGGAGCTGAATTAACACAGGCACATTAGTCTACCATGTTACAAGCTGCATGCTATTACAACCCAACATATGCAGACTTCTGCCTTGTTCGGGTGGCAGCATTTTTCTTTTTTCTTTTGTGTCCTGACACGTTTATGTTTTTTGGTTTTGTTTGATTATTTTGTTGGTTTTGGAAACGAATTTAAACGAACTTGTGACCATACTTGAGAATCACAGTGACACATAGTGATTAGGCATATGATTGAAAAATGCCTAGGTTTAGAGCTGTGAGCTATGAGCTGTGAGCAATGCAAAGTTAAATATATATATTTGTATAAATGGGAAACAACCCTAACTTGAAAGTTTGAAATGTGTGAGATCCATGCATTGTTTGAAGAACTAGAAATTATCTAAAACTGCCTTAAGTGAAAATGTAGAGTTGCATCTATTCTCCCAAACAAAAAAACAAAAAACAAAAAAAGGGAGAAGCATTCTGTAACTTAAAAATAAGGCTGACTGTTGACAACAGACTAAAACACTAATTCGCAGGTGGCTATCAGGAACAGAGAGGCGAGCAAAGTCACAAACACCAAGGCCGCAGACAGCCACGCAGAAACAGCAGATAACATAGAGACAACGCCTGCTAGAACCGTGGAGAGGAAGGTCACTTCACACGAGATTGTTGCGCATGTGAAATACACAAAGATAAACAAATAACCATTTATATAGACAGCCAGTATGTTTTCTCTGCTGTGCATCATTTTGCAAAAAATCTGGAAAACCAGAGGAATGATTACACCAACTGGCAAACCAGCATGCCAACCTCTTACAACGCCTACTGACTCTTTCATTACTACAGGCAACAATTTTGCTGACAGAGCAGCAAAATAGGCGGCACAACAGGCAAACATCACATTGATGGCAGTAAACACACATCAGATTCCACTGGATGTGTTGAAAAATGAACAAAAAGCAGCAAGCACAGCAGAGCAGGCAAAATGGCTAAAACACGGTGCAGTTCTGACAAACGACTTAATGATGTGTTATGGCAAGCCAGTGTTGCCAAAATTCCTCCACAAATGGCGGCATTAGTGACTCATGGCTGTACGCATTTGTCAACGGGGGGACTGACCAGTATTGTCAACTCTCATTTCTACACTGTAAATTCTACACAATACTCTCATTTCTACACTGTAAATTCTACACTGTAAATTTTGAAACCTCAGCAAAACAATTTGTCAGAACATGCATGACGTGTCAAAAATGTAATGCTCAGGGAAACCTGAGACCACACAATCCATATGGACTTTATTGAGCTAAATGAATGCCAAGGGTAAAAATACACCCTAGTGGTTATAGATGTATTCTCAAAGTGGCCAGAAATCTACCCAGTGAAAAAGGCAGATACAATTTCAGTAGCAAAATGTATGTCTAAGTTGTAGGAAAATAAAGAGATGATTGTAAATGACGAAGAATGTAATGATGTCTATCAAGTGTCTTGCAGATCACAGCCCGGTGACTGGGTTCTGATCAAAGTGCTCCAAAGGAAAAACTGGAGCTTGCAAAATAGCGGAACGACCATCTTGCATCCATCAGAGCCAGTAAGTGAAGCCATCTAAACACAGCTGACGGCAGGCTTGCCCACTTGTTGTGATCTCGCCCGGTGGAGGGGTCAGCTTTCCTGGCCGGGGGGTCTACTCGCGACAGGAGGGTGTGTCCCGTCGTCATGAGGTGGTGGCTCTTAACAACTGCAGCGGCCCTGACCATGGCCGGGCTCCTCACCTTTGCTTCCGTGAGGGACAACAAGTCACGTTATATGGAGAAAAGGCAGACACTGTATGACAAAGGAAAGTACACCAAGTTTCCCCATGGCTATGCCACTAATTTCTGGTGGCAGTTTATGAACACTACAGCTTACTTGAATAATAAAACTGACTGCTATGCAAATACATATACACTTTCTGCCCACCGAGGAACGAGAGGAAGTGTATGGACTGTTCACTCAACGAAACCTGTGCCAGTAACGCGACACTGATGAGCCTCAACTGTCGCTCCAACTACAGCTACCGAATGATACTACAAACAAAGACTCATTACCAGACAGGATGTGCACGGACGGCACCAAGCAGTAAAGGAACCAGAGTTTCGCATCTGAGGAGGAGTGAAATTCTTACAGAGCTTGATCCCCGGCATTGGAGTTGCCGAGGTGCGGGATCATGTGGAAATCAACCGATATGCTCTGCTACGACACATCAACTTGACTAAGACCCTGGGAACCGCCTTAGCAGGAGAACAGCAGGCCATCAGAACGATGGTGCTGCAGAACAGACTGACACTAGACCTGCTAACAGCATCACAAGGAGGAGTTTGCAAGCTGATCGGGGAAACATGTTGCACTTTTATCCCTGATGGATACGAAACTGGAGGAGACATTTATGAAACTTTGCAGAATTTGTCCATTCTGCAAAAATATGTCACTGACCACACATCTGGAGCAGCTACACCGCCATGTCTAAGAGTAATGATTTCAAAGATGATAACAACTACAATGACTGCTTATGTTGCCGTGCCTAAAGAAGAACAGCATCCCGTTGCAATTCTGTTAGAGGAGAACTTGTAATAACTGCTAATGAATGACGTGGTGATTAAAAATGACTTGTCAAGTGATCATGCACTGATTAACACATTAGTAGTTTATGCAGGTACAATATAAGGTTTTCACCCTTTTATTTTTTGAAGTTCTCATCCTTTATTTTTTGAAGTTTTCATTTTAAATATGAAGTTTTCATTATTTTACATATAAAGTTTTCAATTTAAGGTTTGCATCATTTTAAGTATAAGGTTTTCATCCTTGTATTTTTTTTGAAGTTTTCATTTTACATATGAAGTTTTCATCATTTTTAAATACAAAGTTTTCATTTTAGTTTTCATCCTTTTATTTTTTGTAGTTTTCGTTTTAAAATATAAGGTTTTTATCTTTTATTTTTTGTAGTTTTAGTTTTATTATTTTTTCTTGTTTATTCCACTTGTTATTTCAATTACTATGATTTTCATTTACTATGTTTTTCTTTTTATTATTTTCTTTTGTTTTATTCTTTAGACCAAATGACTTCCATTTCTGCTATGCTGACATTTTGAAAATTAAAAAATTGCTTAAGATACTTAATAAATAACCTTCACAGACAATTGTTGTATACATTTAAAATAAGTTAAAACAGGAGGGAATGTTACAGGAAAAATGATTCTATGTTTCTTTACCTTCTTTTAAATGTACAAAGATGCCTTTTGTCTGCCCTCTCCCTATGGTTAGATTAGTTTAGAATTATCTTTTTAGACTTTCCCAGCAAACACATCTTGTTTCTGGGACATATTGTTTTAGATTGTTTTATCTTCCCTAGCTCTCTGCTGACGAGACTAGCACCATATATGGAGTTGTTTTATTTTATCTGTTTATTATTTGTTATCCTGTTCTCACTGTCTCTGTGCTCTGTGCCTATAAAAATTACCAAGCCACTGTGCATGGGGTGAGTTGTTCTTAGCAGCTCACCCGTGTACACGTTTGATAAAGAAAGTAACTTTGTCTCATTGTGTCTTTATTTCTCCTGGGTCTTTTACAGAGTTTTCCCCCAACAATATATGAAACACTTGCCAGAGTCAGTGGGATTTATGCTCTGGGAACAATGGATGTGCCAAATTTCATGGAACGCTGTCCAACAGTAGAGAGACTGGTAAATGGTGGACAGAAGGACTCACCAACAAACAAACATTGCCAGCATGGCTAAAAACCGTTTCTGCCATTTTCTTCAATTCTCGCAACATGAGGCAGTTAGTCAGCAGCGGGATTCATCAAGCATTGCTTGCTGGCTGTCCTGAAATCAGGTAGAAGTAGGTGTCGAGCTGCAGCCCACATAACGTGACCCATTTTTTTCCAAAAGGAGGAGCAATCAGCAGCATAGCCGAGGGGTGCCAGAGACAGGGAGCACACATGCAGTCCCAGAAGACAGACAGCGATACAGCACAGGAAATACAATCATCCATGAGCCTAGAGGCTAAATGTAAGATTCAGCAACAGTGCAGCAGAGGAGTTAAGTCCTTTTAAAGTCCAACCAGCAAACCCCCCACTCACTTCTAAATGTGTTTGAGCTGCTGGAAAATTTCATCAAAGATACTTGTACACCTATTGAGAGGAATTGTTGATGCATCACAAAATATTATAGCTGCAGAATTGAGGATTTTCCTTGGGTTTAATCTGTCTTGAGACTTCTATTCCATCTGCAATTACCGGACTTCTGCGTAGCGAATACATAGCTGCTGGTTTCTAGTAAAGCGAGATGAGAGCGTCAAATGGAGAGACTGGATGAAAGAGGAGAGTGGAGCGAGGATGAATGGAGATGAGAGGTCACAGCGGAGGAGAGCACACTGACAGATATGGAAATTAAGTCAAGAGGGAGACAGAGACACGAACTTTTCCTTCACTTCCTCTTTGTATTTACCCTTCAAAAAAAGAGAGTGAGACCTAATAAAACATTTATCATTCCAGGAAAGAGCTTTAATGTCAAAGACATTAAAGAGCGGAAAAGAGGAAGAGAAAGTTGAAAAGAAAGCGTGAGAGAGAAGGATTCCCAGAGTGGATGATGGTGGTGAAAGATGGAGTAGTGTCGGGGCTCAGGGAGGCAGGGGACAAGAAATCAGAGGTACAGGTGTGACAGGAAGTAAGTGGCAGATAACAGTGGAAGCTAAAAGGGTTGCATTACACAGAGTCTAAAGATGAGCAGGAGCTCTGACAAAGAGACACCAAACTTAAATCTACAAACATTTGAGTCCAAAAGCTTGAAAGGAAGGATCCACAGGCCTGCAAATGATTAAAAGAACCTCTTTTTTTTTGTTCCAACACAAACTTGGGGTGAAATACTAATAAATTTAATTAATTCATAAATTTGGCGTGCATTTTTTTATTCTTTTGCTATTCATTGTTTTTAACCAAGTAACAAAAAGTGCTCCACTATCCAGGTTTCCATGTTGTTCACTTCCATTTAATATCCATGTGAATTACCACAGTCTGTATATAAAAGATGGATGTAGCCACAGTTATTTACCTACTCGTTATTGAAGTCCTGTTAGAAAAAGGCTCTGAAGTTACCAAACAGCTTGATTGACACATCGTTAGCCAAAGAGCTCAACTTGTATTATCCTTCTTTCTGAAAAATAACTAGCATTTGGGCCCATGAAGTAATCAGGAAAAATGTTTACTGATGTTCACATGCAAGAGTAGCAAAGGCTACAAAAAATCTTTCTGCAACCAGACAAGTCGCCCCCTGCTGACCATCAAAAGGAAATCAGGTTTAAGGCAACACCATTTATATTAGAACCTTATAGTTCTAATGAAGTTAACGCCAGGTCTCTCTTTTCATTGTTCAGTAAAACTACAAAACCTCCAGACACATTCCCCTCCCACATGTATTCTGTTGATTTTTGCAATTCTCTTATCTCTTTTTTCACTTGTAAAATCTCTGATATTCACCGTCAACTTAACTTTTTAGGAGCTTCTGACTCTGAAGTACACTTCCTGTTTCCCCCACTGTCTTCCTGTCAGTTATTTTATTGTCAGCTATACTCTTCCCTCCATAACTGATGTATCTAATCTTATTAAAAAATCTAAGTCATCCCCCTGTCAACTTGACCCTCTCCTCACTGTGTTAGTTAAAGTCTGTCTTCCCTTGTTAGCACCACTCATAACCATTATTATTCATTCCTCCCTGAACACTGGAATTGTTCCTGAAGCACTGAAAAATGCTTCTGTTATTCCAATTCTCAAAAAGCCTGGTGCAGACCCCAATAACTTTGATAATCTTCGCCCTATATCAAATCTCCCCTTTATTTCAAAAATTCTCGAAAAAGTTGTCGCCGCCCAGCTTCATTTACATCTTAATAACCATAATCTCTATGAACAATTTCAATCTGGTTTCCGCCCCAATCATAGCACAGAAACTGCTCTGTTAAGGATTACCAATGACCTTCTGATGGCAGCTGATTCTGGTCTCCTATCCATCCTCATCCTTCTTGAGCTTAGTGCAGCGTTTGATACCATGGATAGCATCCATTGGCATTACTGTTATGCCGATGACACCCAGCTCTACATTTCTTCTAAACCCAATGCATCCCTCCCACCTACCTCCCTCTCAAACTGTCTTATTGAGATTAGATCCTGGTTCTCCTCCAATTTTCTCAAACTTAACAGTAATAAAACTGAAGTTTTACTTGTTGCTACACCATCTATCTTAACCAAATCCAACAGCTTTTCCATTAACATTGAAAATTCTCCTACCCTTCCCTCCCCTCAGGTTAAGAGTTTGGGTGTCCTACTTGATAATGCTCTTTCATTCCAGTCTCACATTAATTACATAACCCGGTCTGCTTACTTCCATTTACGTAATATTAACCGACTCCGTCCCTTCCTTACTCCCCATGCTGCTGCCATCCTTGTCCATAGTCTTATTATGTCCCGTATTGATTACTGTAATTCCCTCCCTAAAAGGTCCCTTCATAAACTCCAACTTCTTCAAAATTCTGCAGCTCGGGTCATAACTTGCACTCCGTCAAGAGCTCATATTACCTCAGTTCTTCAGCAGCTTCACTGGTTGCCTGTAGAAGACAGGATAAATTTTAAAATCGTACTTCTTACATACAAGTGTATCTATAAATCTGCTCCTTCATATTTGTGTGACCTGCTCCATATCACCACTGTTTCCCGCCCTCTCAGATCATCATCTGCTATTCATCTTACTGTTCCGTCCTCACGCCTTGTCACTATGGGGAACAGAGCTTTCAGTCGCTCTGCTCCTCGGCTCTGGAACTCTCTTCCTCCAGCCATAAGAAATATTGACTCCCTTTCCGTATTTAAGTCACAGCTCAAAACACATCTGTTTAAACTGGTTTATTCACTTTAGTGCTGATTTTATCTGTTGTCAAGCTCTGTTTTGCAATTTTAACTTATTTTATGTATTTTACGATTATTGTTCCTTTTATTAATTTTGTTCTTTGTAAGGTGACCTTGGGTTTCTGAAAGGCGACCTCAAATAAAATGCATTATTATTATTATTATATACAGTCTATGTCAGCGGTGGGCAACTCCAGGCCTCGAGGCCCGGTGTCCTGCAGGTTTTAGATGTGTCCTTGATCCAACACAGCTGATTTAAATGGCTAAATGACCTCCCCAACATGTCTTGAAGTTCTCCAGAGGCCTGGTAATGAACTAATCATTTGATTCAGGTGTGTTGACCCAGGGTGAGATCTAAAACCTGCAGGACACCGGCCCTCGAGGCCTGGAGTTGCCCACCCCTGGTCTATGTGAATCACAGATGCACCTTACAAACCAAGCTAGCTAGCCAGCTGATAACACTTAGCCACGGTCATCTTTTACAGTTCTTTATAGTGCTAACATATATAACTATGGGCTAGAATCAGCCCACTGCAGACATGCCTCCCACACTACACATATAAAAAAACTCACATTTGTGCTACTGTCTAAGTTAAGACAGCAGCTACTTTTATCAACTGTTCTTGGTCTGTTTTCATTGGATGGTTTATTAAATGTAACCATAAAAAAGGTAACAATTGGGAGGTGTTGTTTTGTAAGTCACACTGACATGGAGCCACTGATCATTCCCTGAAACTTGTCTGACACACAGAAATGTGGACTTTTTTCTCCATATGCTTTTCTTTGATTTACAGTTCTGAAAACAAGCTGTTCTAGTTCACAAAGAATGATTGTAAAAGTCTGAGCTTATTAAAGAAATGTTTGTGGATTTAGTTTAAGTGCTTGTCTTCCCTGAAAAATGCGTCTGAAGTGGCAATGAGAAGGGAAGACAGCGAGTAGCTGACAGAGAAATTAAAAAAAAAAAATTATGCAGAGACGTAAAAATAAAAGCGAAGCCGACAAAGAGGCAGAAAACAGACCGAGGAATTAATGAAAATGAAATGTGACGGTGTAAGAGAAACCTCGTGGATGTTCTCAATCAGCTGAACAAACAGATGAGCAGACTGAACACAAACAAGCCAAAAGATTTGTCCTCAGCCACACAATTCTGAAGGTGTTTCACACAAACAAATCTCACTACAACCCCACACGAGAAAGACTAAACATACTGATTAGCAGCAGTACAGTGTGCATGCAGAGTGTCACTTATAAAATAAAATCAGTTCACCTGAGTGTCAACGCTCGTATTATTTCCTGTTATCGTGAAAAGTGATCACAGCATCTATGTCAGGTTGTTGCGCACACTCCTGCAGTACATGTGTTGCTCACTGCTGAAGAGCGACACGTACACGTACTTGCTGTCACTTATTACAGGTATGAAAGGCCTGCTGACACCAGATGAACTTTGCTTTTCAAAACGAAAGAAAAAACATCAAAGAGAAAGAACAAAGCTTGATGTTTCATATATTAGGCTTAAAGCTAGAGCGGATATTTGAGCTTCAGTTATTTGGTTACATATTGTGTTACCAAAGGTTACAGTTACAGTTTGACATTTTGGGATTTGATAAGTTGGGCAAACACTGTGCAATTTTTTTCAGTCGCGTTATTCAGCTCCTGCTCAAACTGTACGATTGACTTGCAGAGGTTAGAAGTTCGTAGGTCACGATGCAGGGTCTCACACTAAACGGCTCGATGCTCTGATGCGACCTGAGTGCTCACACTATGCGTCCATAACATGAAGGTTATAACACAAAACCTGTCTTTCACTCACACAGACACGCACACCACCACCATCAACTTTGCTAAATTGCTAATGAAAAACATTGATCAGACAGCTGTGATTGAGCAGCAATGTAGATCCAACTATTTTCACGGTTGTTGCAGTCGCGATCATTTTGTGAGGCCACATCGAAAAGGCTCAGGTGAGCCAAAGTTCTACAAGTTGTGCCTTCATCGCTTGTGTCCAGATCACGCGCTGCACTGCTGTGCTACTCCGTTTTTCACTTTGCGCAGTGTGAGAGGCTGCGGTTACACCCTCACGACGGTCGACAGGATTTCAAACAGGTTTGATTTTCTTACGACCAAACGACTGATGATCGGGAGCTGGTCGTGAGGTGTTAATCGCTTCTCAACGTATACTACACGATGCACGACACACGATGAAGGCGAAACTCGGGCCAATCCCCAAAACGGTCGCAAGGCTGAAAAATCGGCTCAAAATGGGCCAAAGATCGCACAGTGTAAAGCCAGCAGAAGTACTGACATTCACTTACAGTTATAGCTAGACTGATTTCTTCTGTCTGTAAAGACAGAGTCATCATGCTCTGAGGTAAGCTGGAGAAATAGCTACAGATATTTTTTTCTATGTAATTCTGTCAAAACCTAACTACACCTCAAGATTCAGTGGCTAGTAAAACCACCATTAGCAGCAATAACTTCACATCGTTGTGAAGGATTTCTGGCTCACTCGTCTTTACAATGTTGCTTTACTTTACCGAGGTGTTCACTTTGGCACAGCTCTCTCCAGGTTTCACCACAGCATTTCAATCGCGTTCAGGTGTCAACACTTTGATTATTTGGTTTTTCAGTCATTCTGTTGCAGATTTGCTGCTGTGTTTGGGGCTGTTGTCCTGTTGCATGACCCAATTTAAAGTTTTAGCAGTCTCAGATCTGATTCTAGAATACTTTAATATACAGACGAGTTCATGGTGGACTCCATAACTGCAGGGTCCCCAGGTCCTTTGTCTGCAAAGCCCAAATCATCACCCCTGCACCACTGTCCTTATAGCTGCTGTGGGTGTTTGTGTTGCTCTGCAGCATTGCTTTTACCAAATAAGGTTGCACGTGCATTAAGGCCGAACATGTGCACTCTGATCTTGTTTGGGCGTTGTTTCAGAAGTCTTGTGGTTTGTTCAGGGACACATTTGCAACCTAACCTGTGCTGCCTGGCAAACCCTCCAAACAAATACTGTGTGTTAACCCACAATGCTACAATCTTCAGTTAATCAATTGCATTTGATTAGAAACACCTAGCTGCTAGTAACCCTCTTACTTCCTGTGAATACACTAATGATGTACTAAGGATGTACACAGGACTACAGCCTGGCTCTTCACATCTTTTTGTCTTCTTATATTTCAGTTCCTAAATATAAAACGTGATTGGAGCATCACATAAATAAATATGTAAAACAGTTGTTTTACGCTGTCATGTTGTTGCTCTGTGCAGACTGCAATTAAGTTGATAATATCTGGTGGGTTTCTGCTTAGTGCTGCTGTTGTGTGAAACTAAGGTGTCAGCTTTTAACAAGTTAGGAAGGTAATGTCTTCAGTTTTGGAGTCATTATTTTCAGCTTATCTGCTGTTCTTGTTAATGTTTTAGGAGAAGCTGGAGATTTATCGCGGTTTTAAAGGCAACTCAAATCAAATTCAAACATGGAGCTACTTGGTTTTCACAAGCCAGCAATTTTGTTTAATTTATTTTTTTTACACATCTATGCCATGTGTTTTATCAATTTGAACACAGTTTTTGGTAAAGCTGTTTAATTGGGTTGATATAATGCTTAGTCGAATAAAAACAAATAATCCAAGAGAAGAAAAAACTTCACAGCATCACAGCCTGACAGATCAGGTGCTGATTATGTAAATCAATGTTTGTCCACCTGGTCATTAAGAGCGCTCCCATCTGTTCCTTGAAGTCTGGTCTCTAATGAACTACGGCCGCATCACGCTGAATATGAAAATATGAAAGACAAATAAGTGTGATGCAATTTTACTGAGCGTGTTGTGTTACGGAACAAACACTGTGAAAGTACAAATGCTGAAAGTACAAAAGTCAAGGATAAATAAATAGTGTGTCATTGAAGTCAGCCAGAGCAGATTCGGCCCCGTGAACGAATAGAATAGAAAGACATTCACTGCTCCTCACGTAGACAGCTTCGTCTCACACACCAGTCAATTGACTTTTTAAGAAATCATCAAAGGAAACGACTCCAACAGAGAGAGAAACACAACAAATGTGCTGTGCTTAACACGCTCGGTGCATCTTTCACAACTCAGCAGTCTGACTGAGCTGTAAGGTTTTTTATTAAGGGTTTGTACAATTTTACCTTAATAATGAGAGTAATTAGCACACTTGTGGTAACCCGACTGGTCATTTCTGATGGTAAACAACTCAATACACTGCAACTTCCATGGCTAAAAAATGAAGCCAACAGGAAGTGCTGTTAGCTGATAACTTGTCCAAATGCAATCATCTGGCTCAAAACAAAAAAAACAAATATGGCAGCAACCAAAATGCTAATGTTCAGGCTTTAAAATGTCTACAGACAAATGGGTGGGCCTGCAGTGGCTACCAGTTTAGGGTTTTTAACACTAATGCCTATATTTGTGAATTCAAAATCAAATATATTGGCAGATTTTTTGTTTCTTTCAGAAACATGCAACATAAGCAGATTTCCCGAATATGCCTTATGTGTGATTATCAGCGACCCACGCAAGCACAGGGAGAACATGCAAAGTCCACACAAAAAGACCCCGGCCTGATGGTGGATCAGGACATTCTTGCTGTGAGGCAACAGTGCTAAACACCGTGCCACCGTTAAAACAACAGTGCAATTTAAAAAAATTTAAACTTGTTTTATTATCACAACAAGTCGTGGCTCACTCGTTTACACCCTCAGTACAGCAGATAACACGTCGGTTTCGTCGCACAACACCGACTGACACGGGATGAAAGGCGAGCATAAAAACATCATTAGCTTGTTGTTGTTTTTGTGGCGTTGCAGAGTGACAGTGGACGAACTATGTAAAGTCTACACTCATGACATGGCTGTTTCTTCTGTAATTTTTTTCATTTATCTGCCAGCCGATATATTCAAAATGCTAATATATCGTCAAATAGCTCCTGTAATATGGACCCAAAGATATATGAGTCGGGGTCTACAGTCTCTTGTATATTGGAGTAGTCGGCTGTAAGTAGTGAATGTGAGTGTGAGTGGCTACTGCAATAGACTGAATGGCTCCGTCCTCATCACGACCCTGCACTGGATATACAAAAGAAAACAGACGGATGGATGGACAGTATAGTTTGAAAATATAAGGATATGGAGTGTACCATCACGTTACACATACTTTTATTGAAACGACAGTCTCCTGTTTCAACAGAGGGGATAGGACGCTGTAAGAATACGCTGTGCCCCGCTCATCTGCTTTGTGTTTTTCCCAATCCCAGTGAGCATACGCAACAACGAAAGCATGCTGTAAATACATCCGCTGGACAATGACTCGCAAACACGCAGGCACAGACAGACGCCTTTGTGCTGCGCTTTCTGTGTTGCTGTGGAAATTTCAAGCGACAAGATAATCCAAACACCTGTAAATAGAAGTAATTCTGACACCAAAGCATTATGTGATTCCAGCACAAGTAGCAGAGCAGGATGAATGAGTTTAGAATTTAAGCTTACGCTTTATTGCATTTTTCTTTAATTAAAACAGGATTGGAGTGCATGAATTACATCACTGTTACAAATCTGTTTGTGTACTGCTGAGCTGAAACCATCACACTGCTGTGTCTTGATTTTTTTTCTAAAGCTCTTTGAGGCCCTTCACGCATTTGCTCCGTATGTTTCTAATAAAGCACACATTGAAACGCCTACAGTGATGTGCCACACAGAAAAAGAAGCAGGCATCACACACCAGTGACAGATTGGGGTTAGTGTTTAGGGACTGATGTGCAGACTGGAGAAGCCGGGGATCGAACTACCAACTTTCCAGTTAGCAGCCTGCTCTGCCTCCTGAGCCAAAGCTGCTTCATTTAAGATTAAACATGCTTTTTAATTTCAAAGTTTTTAAAAGGTTATTTAAATATTCTTTAAGAATAATTAGTAATAATTACAAAAACTGATTACTAATAATACATTTGTCTCTGGGGTTTTGTAACCTGGATAAAATCTCCCAGAATCATTTAACAGAAAAAAAAGGAAAGACATGAAGCTGGGCTCCCTCTTCCAGGGTGGACAGAGAGGTGGTTTGTGTTTAAAAATGATGTTTTAAGATAAATCCAGACTTGGCCCGTGGCTGTGCAAGATCACAGAGTCTTTAATCCCCTATGAGCCTGATGACACTATGAAACCTGGAGGCCAGAGTCAAACTAAAGTTCTGACTGATGACTAAAGGATGTTAGTGTTGGAGACACTGTAAATCCAGCCATAGTAAAGTGGCAGAGTCTACGTGCTGAAAATACCTCCAGCACTGTCAGCTTTGCATTTAGCTCACAGCATAGCAACAAGGTTTTCTTTTCACAGGCTAACACATAAACACGTTCTTGTTCTTGGTATAAAACATCTTGTATGTCAGCTCTGAATCCTACCAGCTAAAATAGGAATATTGATATGGTGTCAGCGAAGTAAACTTTTCTTTTCTCTCTGTTTTGCTTCCAATCCAGACAAGTGAGAGTTTGTGCCAGACTTAATTCTGTTTGTTATGCCATGTAATATCTCCTTGGCTTCATTTTCCAGGCTCAGAGGTTACCTTCTGTACCGGAGCTACAGACCATTTTAATCTAAGCTCGACAGTCACTTTACTAGACTTCCCACTCCCTAGTTCCCCCTTTTTCCTTCAGAACAGCCTTCATTTTTCATAGCACACATTCAGCAAGGTGCTGGAAATATCAGAGATTTATCAGACGCACATCCATCCACTCTCCAATTACGCCACAGCCCAAAAGTACTCTATTGGATTTAGATCTGGTGACTGTGGAGGCCATTAGAGTACAATGGACTCATTGTCATTTTTAAGTATGCACTTTGAGAAGATCTGAGGTTGATCACATGGTGTGTAATCCTGGTGTGCTGCACCAGCAGCAGCCTGAACTTCTGCTGCAAGACAGAATGGATCCACGCTTCGAGATTCTGACCCCACCATCTGAATGTTGCAGCAGGTATTTTCTATTACCCAACTATGGTGCGCCCATGTGAAGTGTAGCTTCAGTTTCCTGCTCTTAGCTGACATGAGTGGCAACCAGTTTGGTAAGCCAATATGCTGCAAAGCATGTTCATGCCATAGGGTCTGCCGTGGTCATTTACATCCTCGTTTCATTTCAAAAACACACATTCAAATGTATTTGATGATTTACTTCCTCTACTGATCTGGTCATATACATATTACTCCTATTTAAAAACAAACCACCTCGAACCACTATATTTTCATCCACTTTAATAACACTTCATTGGAAGCAGTATATTTCCACCTGGCCAGAATTCAATAGCACTCTTTCCAGCTCTGATCACAGGCTCACAGAGCAGACTTAAGAGTCTGACAGCCTCTGGGCCTTAGCCACAAGAGCCGAAGTTCAAGTCTCACTGGGGGGTCCCGTCACATTTCTGCCTGCGTTAAGTAGCTCAGGCAGTGTCTGGACTATATGCATATATGTGCTCCCGCACACATACACACACACGCGTGCCCACACACATACATGAGCTTAAGACGGACACTTCCTCCTTTCCTATTGGGCCTTGCTCTTCTATTGCTCGGGTCCACTGTGGTCTGCCACAGACGGCGGTTTGTCTGTCACACAGTCTGTGCCGAGCCTGGCAGTACGGCTCCAGGGAGGAATTCTCGCTCACGGGCAGATGAGGCAGCCAAGTTCAAGCCTCAAGTGACGCCTGATCTCACCATGACACAGCCCTGCCAATCTGTGAAATCAGAGCTGCGAGGTGAGGGCGGCTGTGTTTCACTTTAGCTAACATCCCCAACACGTGTATTTTAGCACAAACTAAAAAAAACACACACACACAAGTATGTGTCCTGAAATGAAGAAACAAAATCCTTGGATTGATTCAAACAAACAAATTACATCCTTTATATTCAGAGTTAATCAAGGGTGAATGTCCCGCTGCTCTCACAGCATCAGGCTCTAATTTGTTCCAGGTATGTGGAGCACAAAATGTAAAATCTGTCTTTCTAAGGTCAGCGCTAACTCAAGGAAGCAACAACATCACACAGTGCCGTCAATAAGCCTCTTGAAATAAGAGAATAAATATTTACTATACAGAAAGAAATGTTGATCTGTTTTGAATAAATTCCACTCAAGGTTGTGATAAAAAATAAATACACTGATAACCATTAAAAATAAAAACCATTGAGAATCCTGATATCACGCGCATCACATAAATCGTGGCTTCATACTCCCCAGTCTGAGGCTTCAACCTTAGCGCTCTAGCTTTATTTGGGGTTTCTAACACCCAAACAGCTATTACTAAAAGTACTAAAGTATCAGAAAAGACTAACTAGCTAGTTAGAAGGAAGTCTCCATTAACTATGCAGGTACAAAGAACAGACGCACACACATCCGTTTTAATTCTAAATAACAGACCAACAAAATACCAGAATTTCATTCACCAATACAGAAGAAGAAGCTTCTTGGATGGTTTGTTCAATTAAAGATTTGAAGGTATAGTGAGTCATTTTTTGAGGTTCTTCCAACAAATTGATACGGTCTCATGAACTTAGAATGAATCCATTAAAAATACATAGGAGTTTGGGGAAGCAGCCATGTTGCCTCACCATCCTGGATACAGTGGCCAAGGTGGACATTACATCGAGACCAGCCACATGCATAATTCATCAAAAGGAGAGGAGCCGAGAACTCGTAGAAGTTCAAGAATCATGGAGGCAAATTTTAATTCATTGCTGCACCTTCAGACTCAACATGTGGGGGATCATATCTATGTTTTATCATCTGAGAAATGGTCCAATTCACCAAAAAAAGAAAACAAGAAGGAAAAAGACAACACGACCAGCATCTTAATGAAACGTCATCCTCTACCTCTTCACCTCAAGTGTTTTAAGTCAAAGTCAGAGCTCCAACACACAGAAATGTGCATAAACATTTCCAAATCTTGTCACAATTACTTAATGTCTGCAGATTAGACATGGGACATGTCTCTAGACAGCTGAAGCAAGCAGGCTAAACAACAACAGCTGGTTATAACCTAACATTATGCCCGCTAATGTTAAGCTTGAGTGTCCTAGTAGTCACACTTTCCTTCTGATAAACAGTTTGATTATATTCTCACATTATATCAGAGTTTTTCACTGAACGTCCAACTCCAACAATCTTAGATGGACATCAAAGAAAATTTTATTAATGCTGACTAACAGCAGCTAACATAGGCGAACAGTAGCTATAAGAGGCTAACAGCAGCTAACACATGCTAACAGCAGCATTTCCTCAACAGCTTACCTCAGTATGGCTATCATCACACAGAAGTGAGCTTCACTGACTCATTTCAGACTCCTTTCACTTCCTCCTCTGAGTAAACAGACATGGACACCACCTGACGTAAACAGGCTGCACTCACTACAGATGAACGGTGGCCACAGCGTTAGCTAGGTTAATGCACTCGAACTTGGGATGGGTAAGAAAACAAACTTCAGTTGACTGCAATCTACTGACATCTACTGTTCAGATTTTACGGACTAACTTTAAGCTGTTTTTACACATAAGCTTTTCATACTTTACCCACTAGGTGCAGAACACAAATACAGTCTGATCGGTCATTAGAATGTCTTTAACCTGCTAGCTATTTCAGTCCAGCGCGATGACAGCCCAGATACTGTTTGGGTGAATTCACAGCAAGCGAGCGGTTGTCCTGTTTCCTGGCATTTTATGACATTTTCCAAAGTTCATGTGTGAAAACAGCTGTATGGTACAAAATAAACATTCAAGGACATCAGCCCCTTTCTCCTCCTACCCATTACCATTGCACTCCCATGGTTCTTTGCTATATTTATAATCGGGGGCAAAATTTGTCCTTGATCAGGTTACACAGTGTATTGCAGTCAACTGAGAAACATATTCTGTTGTTGAGAATCAATGAGAACAATGTCCATCAGTGGCAGATGTTATCTGTGGTTGTGGTCACTGAGCAGTGCCTTTCACCTGGAAGGAAAATCACACAGATTTTTCCTTCTAGAGGAACACAAGAGGCCTTATGAGTAATGTCATCTAGTCCTGTTCAAGTCTGTTGTGAACAGCATATACAGATAGCATGGATGATCAGGTATTTTGGATATAGCTTTGGTGAACCTGAGGTAAATGTAAATTTATTCTGTGAGTGAAGAGAGAGAAAGACACTTTTGCAAGGACGGCAGGCAAAGTCAGAATCGCAGGATCACAACGTAAAGTCAGACTTCATTTACATACTCGTCACATCCAGTGTGCATCTTGCCAGAGGCACGATATCCCTGTGTGTAACTGCAGGGTTTGAACTAATATTACTGTGGGGCATGAATATAAAATATCACTTGAGCATTGTTGTGCAGAGCTGATGAGATAATCTATAACATTTTCCAATATATAAACGTCTGCTTAACATCCAGCTGATAAAACTGCGTTAGAGCCCATTTAATCAAAGCTGTTGGTGTCAGTTACATCGTTCCATCCAGGTAAAACGCCGCTGTGCATATAGAGTGACGTGATTTCACAGCTGCAGATGAAGTCAATTTAAACTGCAGATTTAGCTCAGATTTATTTATCTCTGATGTGTCATACATGATGGATGTAGAGGCATTTGTTTTCAGAACAGTCTGTCTGCTTGTGACACTGAACAGAAGTCATTTAAATCCCATCTTTTTTCAGTATAAAAGAATCAGATTTAACATTATCTTTAATTCTGTATTTAAAAAAACTCCACCTGCTATTTTCTCCTCGCAGTAGGAAATCTTTTAACACGCATATCTGTTTTTGAGTAAAAATCTAATCAGCCCAGGTTAGTCACGTCACCGTGGGGCGAGTCCGGTGGCGTCGAATTGAACCACAAGCTCCTCTTTTTTTGATGAACTGATCACTTCTATCATATTACAGTAGTTTTAGATAAATGTGGCTCAAATGTAGTGAGTTAAGAGACTTCAAAGGGTGCTTTGAAATGAGGCCATGAAAATGCCAGAGCACTGGTGGAGCGTGTGCGTCTGTCCTTTAAAGTCTGCTCCTGGCTTCCTGGCTGCGTGTTAATGATGAGCAGATAAAAAATTCAACCGGGTGGCACCGCTCTGCTGTCTGTCTGCCTGTCTGTGCTCCCCTCTCAGCTTGCTGCATATGCAGGCATGTGCGCGAGCAAACAGAAAGCAAGGGTGTCCGTCCGTCTGTCGACTTGTCGTCACAACACCGTGGGTTATAAATGTAACTGACTGTGCTGTTTTGCCTTCAAGTAAAAGGGCTGCGGATATGTGGTCTGCGGTTAGAGTGTGTCCGAGTGCGAGGCAGCAGGCAGTTAGTCTTATCTAAGAGACGGAGAGTCGGGCTGTGTAATTATTTTCACTGGCTTTGATCCAGAGCAGTCTCTTCTAGGCACCTGTTGGCCTCTGGCTCTTGTCTGAGGCCCGATAATTAGACCCACAACCGCAGGAGCAAGGACACACGTGCACCAGCAGCAGCACACATACGCATACAAAGCATTTGTCTCCACTAACGCTCCTATTTATTTCATGTCATAGTCACGGCTAATCCAGTTTGAACTTTCTGCGGATGGCTCTGCAGTGCATGTGCACTGTCACAGCGGCTGTGAGAGTCAGAGACGAAGTGACAGCCGTCGTCAGTCAGACTGCAACTCTGTGTCTTAGATTTAATTTCTCTGTGTTCCTCACTTCAGTGTCTCGCTGTGAGACTCAAAGCAGCTGCCATTCAAAGTGTGCAGACTTTCAAATGACATTCACAGTCAACGTTTCTTTTGTCCATTCCTGCGACACAAATGGCAACTACAGCTATCGATTGTAAGGTTTTTTTTTTAAGGAAACACATTTAATTGAAATTTCATTCAATTTGTGTTTTTCTTATTTTTCACTGTCGAACACAAAGAGAGTAAAAAAAGACACCTTCAGGAAAATGGTCAATGGAAGGCATTATTTTAGAGAACTCAGTTTCTTTAAGAAATAATCATTTAGTGAGAAAGTAATTTCCTGACATGCCTTGTCTTGTCCTTTCATTTCAGTACATTCCCAAGGCTGCCTATTATTTTTCAAAGAACAGGGGAGCTTTCTGCCAGATGAACCAAAGACATACAAAGAATTTCTGGCTGGAGTCACTATCTACAAATCAGCAGCACAAAAGCCTTGTTTGCAGCAGCCAAGAACGGAAGGTTCTCGGGCTATGAACTTTTTTATGTGTACAAATTCATTGTTAAATGTTTATATCGCTGATCGCACAGCAATCACACTGAAAACCTCAAGCCAAACTTCAAAGCTCGTCTGAATAATCAGCCTTTACAAACCTGGCACTTTAATTTAGCGTGAACCTCGTTAATCAGCTATTATATCATTACGTTCTTTTGCTAAACACTAAACAGAGATGACACCTTTACAGCCCGCTCCATCTGTGTGCTGTGGCTCTGACAGCAAATTTTCTATACAGGTTATTAAAATGGACAATAGCAGCCAGCATATTTTAGTCTGGGTATCTCACTGTGGTGTGCAAAAAGTCTGCTTATTTTCTTCAGCTAATTTACTATGGGGAATTAAATTCAATAACCAGCGAATAAGTATTTAGACACAAGTCATTGACAGGAACTGTCAGAAGTTTTAAACTCCTTACACAGCACTGGTTATTATAGTTTTATAATAACTATAATAACCGGGGGCAGCAGCCTAAGCAGAGAAGCCCAGACCTCTCTCTCCCCAGCCACCTCCTCCAGCTTATCCAGGGGAACACCAAGGCGTTCCCAGGCCAGCTGAGAGATATAATCTCTCCAGCGTGTCCTGGGTCTGCCCCGGGGCCTCCTCCCGGTGGGACATGCCTGGAACACCTCACCCAGGACGCGCCCAGGGGGCATCCTTGTCAGATGCCCAAACCACCTCAACTGGCTCCTTTCGATGTGGAGGAGCAGCGGCTCTACTCTGAGCCCCTCCCGAATGGCCAAACTTCTCTCCCTATCTCTAAGGGAGAGGCCAGCCACCCTTCGGAGGAAACTCATTTCCACCACTTGTATCGTTCTTTCGGTCACTACCCACAGCTTGTGATCATAGGTGAGGGTAGGGACGTAGATCGACCGGTAAATTGAGAGCTTCGCTTTTACACTCAGCTCCCTCTTCACCACAACGGACCGGTACAGCGTCTGCATCACTGCGGCCGCTGCACCAATCCGTCTGTCAATCTCTGCTCCCTTCTCCCATCACTCGTGAACAAGACCCTGAGATACTTAAACTCCTCCACTTGGGGCAGGGTCTCGTCCCCGACCCGGAGTGGGCACTCCACCCTTTTCCAGCTGAGGACCATGGTCTCAGATTTGGAGGTGCTGATTCTCATTCCCATTATTAAGTTTATTAAGTTAATTGCGGTGAACTTTAAATATGGCCCTGTTTTCAGTACTGTTTGGATTGCTTTCTTTTCTAAGCCGACATTTTTAGGTCACTATAGGTAACTGTATAGGTTTGTTCTTTTCTCTGGTGTGTGCAGTAGCTTTTTTCTCTGAAAAGGGTTTGCCTTAAAAAAAAAAGTTAAAAAGGAAAAATCTGTGGGCCGTAAAACCAGAACAATCGGCGGGTGGGGGATGTGAAACTGGGTGATGGTTTTCTCAAGGAGCCTAAGGTGGAACGACTTGGCAATATTTATCTTTTGCACGTGTATTCGCAAAGCAGTTTATCTTCTTTGCATCCACAGCCAATATGAAATTCTAAATGATGCTAACGTGCATGTCTTTGGACTGTGGGAGGAAGCTGGATTACCTGGAGGAAACCCACACAGGGACCGTGACGTGCACATGAACTCCACACAGAAAGACTCCAGCTGACACAGTTAATAAAAAGTGTTAATGGTAAGTTAGTAACAGAGTACTCATTAGTGCTCAAGCTCAAGCTGTTTAGTGCACATTTTATACTAGTGATCTCATGCCCCCGTTATGAACATAAAGCCATGATGCATTCACCTGCAAGTCATTTAAAGCCTACATTTCACTGGAAAAAGTGCAAAGGAAACATCCACCAGGAGACTGTATTGTCTATCCATCCATCAGTGCAACCACTCCACCGCTGTGTTGCCCAAGTTTTGGCACAGAAGGCTACAGCTTCACTAATTGAAATGTTTTTCTTCTCCTTCGTATGCGAGTGGTTTAACTTGTATCCATGGATGCAGAGATGAACTGTGTCCAGCGTTCACGCGCACTGGTTTTCAGAAATCTTCTTAAGCCTGTGTAACAATTCCCACTACACAAATGTGTCTGTTTTCAATGGAGAAGATGATGGCTATTCAATAATGGCTTCAGCGCTCTTCTTTGCATACAGGGATTTCTCCAGATTCTCTAAACCTTTAATGTTGTAAAGAAAGAAGTCCCTCTGCAAATTTACATTGAGGAACCATTCTTGAATTATTAAACGTCTTGCCCTTGCAATCTTACAGAGAGTGATGTACTCTTTAAAATCTTTACAACTAAAAGGCTCTTTAGATGCTCCTTTAATACCCAGTCATGTCACTAATGAACATAATTAGCTGTGAGATTAACCCTGCTAAAGACCGGCAACCTGTCCATTCTCGCCCAGTGACAGCTGGAACAGGCTGCAGCCCTGCACCACCCTCAGCTGGATGAACAGTTGAGAAAATGGATGAAACTAGATTTTTCACCAGTTTCTACGCAACTATTCCAGCCCTTTTTTTTGGGGGGGGGGGGTCATCAAGTGTAACATGTAGTGAAAATAAGTATTGAACATGTCAACATTCTTTTCCTTTTTTTTCAGTAAATATATTTTTAATGGGGCTATTGATGGGAAATTTTCACCAGATGTCAGTGACAACCCAGGGAATCCACACATGCAAAGAAATCAAAATAAACAAGTCCATATAATAATAAAGCGGAATGACACGGAATGAACGTGGGTTAAACATATGATGAAAAGGAGATGCAAAAATACATGGAAAACCAAGAAACCAGCTAAAATATCTGTCTGTTTTGAAAGCAATCCTTCCCCCTGTCAGTGCAGTTTAGTATCAGCTGATTCAGTCGTAACTGATGGCTTATAAAAAAGGCTTCAACCAGGGTCTCACAGAAGAAGCCTCTCATGATGGGTAAAAGCAAAGAGCTCTCTCAAGCCCATCGCAACCTTAGTGTTGCAAAACACACTGCTGTCAGTGGTTGTAGACATATTTCTTAACTTCTGAATGTACCCGTGAGCACTGCTGGGGGCATCCAGGAATGTGGAAATTCCACCATAAACCAGCCACAAGCAGATTTCTGGCAGACTATTCAAAAGACTAATCAGGACTATCGTGCAAACCTCCTCTGCTGAAGAAAAGCCATGTTTAGCTCACTTAAAGTTTGCTGCACAACATTTGGAGAGACCAATAAACTACTGGGAGAAAAATCGTGTCAGACTAGAACTGAACTCCTTGGATGTCATTGCACATCACCCCCAAAACACCACACCAGCAGTGTTGTTTGGAGGTAGAAACATCATGGAGTGAGGCATACGAGGCCCCCGGAACCTTCAGGATTTGGTGGAAATTTAATGTCAATATTCCTATTAAAGAATATTCAGTGAAAAATATGTTGATGCGCTCAACACTTGTTTTCCCCGCCGTAAGAGACACATTTGATATGTTATTTTGGTATATTTTCACCTAATAATATAGGGTTTTAAAAGATTTACAAGTCAATGAATTCTGTTTTCATTAACATTTTACACGGCATTCAAATTTCTTGGAAAGAGATTTGCATGAAATTAACATAAATATTTAGAACTGGAAGCAAAGGGGAAAATCTTATAATATTTTGTCTGTTCCTTTAGGGCCATCTGGCTTCTTCTTCCTCTCTGCGTTGCTGCTGACCATGTTTTCCCCTGAGATGGTCATTAGCCTTCACGGGCTCTCTTCTCATTTTTACTCTCTTAACCTCACGAGGGCATCTGTATACGTACTGGAGTGTTGTAAGGAGATCCAGTCATCAGTGCACCCTTGGGTCTTGTCTACAGTTTGCTCTGAAATGTCGCGGTTAAACCCAACACCTCTCTTGGGGTTTCATCAGGGTTTGGACACTTTTACTGCATGTGTGAGTCATCTGAACAAACTGCTCCTACTGTTTTCATGGTGTACCTCTAACCAGTGTTTTAACCACATAACTGCATTGCAGATATTTTAACATTAATACTGAAATATCTCTAATGTAACTGCACGAAATGCTCAAATTAGGATGGTGATATTTACCCTTAATGTTTAATGTAATCAAGAAAAACAACAGGAGTTGTGAAGTCCAGAACCTCAACCTGATTGAAATGCTGTCAGGACCTTAAGAGAGCTGTGAGAGACTGATAAATTCATACAGAAAACTTACTTGAGGTTATTGCTGCTAAAGATTCAGTAGTTCTGCAACCTATTGAATCATAGCGTGTTTTTAGGTTTTCACAGGTGTGCGTAACCTTTCCACATAAAAGAGTGTGAAATATGAATGTATACAAAAGGTACATAGTGAGGTTTGTACCGTATTTGTCGGACTATAAGGCGCACCATCGGTGAACGGGTCTGTTTTCATACATGAGGTGCACCAGATTATAAGGCGCATTAAGCAAAACAAAACAGTTAAATCAAACTTTAGTCATTCATTCTTCTTGCTTCCTCCACTTCCGTAACATTGATTCATTAATGTTGAATTCTCTCACAGCTGCTCTATTCCCATGTTGTTGCAGTATATTAATGTTTAACCTGGTATTGTGGATGGATTATCTCAGTTGTTCTCCTGACTGAAGTTTGGTCCGTTTACAGCATCCTGCCATGTGATTGCATTTGTCCCTAACCATCGGGAACCCTCATGTTAACTTTTATCCAGTGGAAAAAAGTTAGCGTTCATCCTCCAGCTTCACAGTTTTGGACCCAGATTCCTCCGTGAGGCTCCTGCCTACGGTAGCCGTAATGCTCCAACAATCCATCGAGCGGTGCGGCTTCGTAGCTTAGCAAAGTCGTACTAAAACATTTTTTGACAGAGTTTTGAGCGCCGTGTACCACATAAAATTGGTTCGAGGTCAGTAAGCACAACCAGAATTCATACATAAGACGCACCAGATAATAAAGCGCACTGTTAATTTTGAGAAAATTAAAGGATTTTAAGTGCGCCTTATAGTGTGGAAAATACAGTAAGTCTAACTTCGATCTTTTGCTGACTAGTCTTAGGGTTTTACCAATTGCTTATCTTGAGCACGTGAAGCTCACTTGGTGTCATAATGTCAATCCAGATGGGGAAAAAATAAAATCTGAGGTTTTTCTAATCTATAAAACATCATATGGTAATAGGTATTGATATAGGGGACAAACATAGGCATCAGCCCCTGTCTGCTTTGTTGACCAACGTTAGCATATGAGAGTTTTTCAGGTGTTAGAAGCTATTTATCGGTTATTTTGCATAGATTTTGCTTAGTGTTCAGACAAATACAGAAGCAGTATGGGATTGAAATCATTATGTAATGGATGGTGACAGTTGTGAAGGTGACAGAAAAGTTAAGTAAAAGATTGAGTTAATCATGACTGTAACTGTAATTAAAGTTACTCAAGTACTGATGAGTAATCAATTAACTATACATCGAGTCATTTTTCTGTCTTTGTGTTCCCCGCCAAATTAAAAGAATCCGTTCTAAAGAAAAATAAAATACTCCATCCTTTAGTAACCTCGTTTTTAAAGAAATTCCGCCAACCTTCAGAAGCAAGAGATATTTTTTCCCTTATACACCTATACAAGATGTTAAGCCTCATCACACAAAGAGTGGTTTATATGACTGTGTATTTGTAGTTGAAGGAGAGGAAATAAAAGCGTAGAGAAGTATGTGAACGTGTTGCGTGCAGACAGACACATGAGCAGCTTCTATACTTTCCCAGGTGCATTTGACTGTGCAGTTTTGCTCGACAAACAAGCCCACTAGGAGAAAACACGGCCTGGAATCAAACAATAACACAACATAAGAGATACCAGCGTGGTGTAAGGTGTGCAAATTAAGCTGCGAAAGACAAAGCTCAACATGAGGGGGAAATCTGCATCGGCTCAGGGAGGCTCTTGTTGCTTCAATTAATGGGGCGTTTCACACACACACACACACACACACACACACACACACACACACACACACACACACACACACACACACACACACACACACACCTTTTCTCTCAGCCTGATGTGGGCCTGGTCATTAAGATTATGCAATCTACTCAGGCGTATCGAGTCTGCTTTTCGATGCTGAAATCGCCAAAATGAAGCAGAGTTCAAAGCAGGACAGAAAAGACTTTATGGCATAATGAGAACGAGAGCTTCCTGCTAACACCTGTGACAAATCCTGGTCTACTGAGGAGAACAGGAAGCCTTCAGAAAGGAAGACAGTTGGGAGAAGAATACTGGAAAAACAAAGACTGTCATGGTCCTGGGCCATGTTGGCCCAGTATTCTTGGTTTTCGTGTGTTTTGTATTTTGTTCTTTATTTATGCCGTGGTTCCTAGGTTCTGTAAAGATGTTCCTTATTTGATTACCCTCTGTGTATCTGTGAGCCCTCGTTTCCCCTCCTTGTGTTTTATTCCATGTTTTCCCCAGCCCGTTATGTCTGTGCTCTCCCCGTGCTCTCTCTCATCCTGTCTGAACCTCTGCGTACTTCCTGTTTTACTTTGACAGTCTCACGTCAGTGTTGCGTTTACTCCCGCCGTGTCTTGTTATGATTATCAGTGTCACCTGTGTTCCCCGTGTGCTCCCACTTCCCTCGTTAACCCTCTGTGTATGTCTGCGTCTCCCTCAGTTCTGTGTCGTGTTCTCCCTCATTCATTGGCCGTGTGTTTTTCCGTGTAACTGTCACGGCTGGGGCGGCAGTCGTGTGGAGGGTGAGAAAGGAGGATCCAATAGCAGACAATGGCGGAGGTGCAAGTGGGTTTTATTTACAGTGCAGAAAACCAAGGTGTGGACAGAACCGAACATAAACCTAAACTGGGAAAACTAATGCAAAATGGAGGACACGAGGCGAGGGGCAGAGAGACACGAAGAAACATGGAACAGAGCAGACTACACGAGAGGTTCACAGAGAAACGCAGAATGAATACCAGGTAACAGAATAATGCAGACTGACATGGAGTTAAACAGACGACGCGACAGAGAGCACAGGAAAACACAGGGCTTAAATACACGGGGAGTAATCAGGGAATGGGCCACAGGAGGGAGACACAGCTGGGAGCAATAAGGCTAACGAGACAGGGGAGAGGTAAAACTGAACACACTGACATGAGACATGAACTTTCAGAATAAAACAGGAAACTAACAGACAGAGAACCAGACCGGACACTGAACTTGACAGGCAGACTCATGAGCAGACACAATAACACCATGGACAGACAGAGGGAACACAGAAGTGGAAGCAGGCAGGCAAAGAACAGAAACCTAACAAATGGCAAAATCACAACAGAATACACACTCTGAATGAACAAAAGCATAAGGAACACAAAACACTGAGTCCTCAGACTCAGGACCATGACAGTACCCCCCCCCTCAAGGGCTGGCACCAGACAGCCCAACAGAAACACAAAAACGGACCAAAGCCAAAAAAAAACTCCACGAACCAAAAAACAGAAAACGACCCGACCAGGGCGGGCGGTGGGGGTCCAGGACGGAGGGACATAGTCCGAAAAGGCCCAGACGGACAAGGTCAGGGGGCCGACCCGGAGGCCAAAACAGTTCAGTTCCGGGGGCCGACCGCGTGAAAGGCAGCAGCAGTGGGGCAGGTCCGGAGGCTGGCCACGCAGTAGGCAGTGGCGCGGAAACAGTTCTGGGGGCCGGCTGTGCGGACGGCAACAGCGGCGTGGAAACAAGTCCGGAGGCCGGCCACGCGGAAGGCAGTGGCGGCGTTCAGGAGGACGTTCAGGAGGGCGTCCACGGTGGGGGAGATGCCCAACAAGCGGCCTGGCAGATGACCGACGATGTGGAGGTGGTAGTAGGGGACCCGAAGGCTGCGTGGCCCCTGCAGCCCCAGGCGAAGCGGAGGCTGACGAGGACGCGGAGGCCGGACCAGGCGAGGCTGGACCGGACGAAGCAGCTGATGAGGATGCTGGACCGGACGAAGCAGCTGATGAGGATGCTGGACCGGACGAAGCAGCTGATGAGGATGCTGGACCGGACGAAGCAGCTGATGAGGAAGCGGAAGCTGGACCAGGCGAGAGTAATGAGACTGCAGCTGGTGATGAGACTGCAGCTGGTGATGAGACTGCAGCTGAGGGCTGGACGGGCTCCTCGGGCCCCCCAGCTGACCAGGCAGAAGGCTGGACGGGCTCCTCGGGCCCCCCAGCTGACGAGGCGGATGGCTGGACGGGCTCCTCGGGCCCCCCAGCAAAAACAGTCTCAGAACCAGTGGGCACTGGAGCCCCTGGCACACACAGAACAGAACCAGCAGGTGCGGAGACCTCTGGCAGAGACTGAACAGAACCAGCAGGCACACGGGCCTCTGGCAGGAACGCAACAGAACCAGCAGGCACACGGGCCTCTGGCAGGAACGCAACAGAACCAGCAGGCGCGGGGACCTCTGGCAGAGACAGATCAGAACCAGCAGGCACACGGGCCTCTGGCAGGAACGCAACAGAACCAGCAGGCACACGGGCCACTGGCAGGGACAGATCAGAACCAGCAGGCGCGGGGACCTCTGGCAGGGACAGAACAGAACCAGCAGGCGCGGGGACCTCTGGCAGGAACAGATCGGATAGTGGCTGCGCGGAGCACCGACCCTGCTCAGGCAGCGACAGCCGGGTGCAGTCCTGAGCTGGGTTCTTAGCCTCCAGGGGTCCAGAGTCAGCTGAGGGCTGTAACTTAGCTTCTGGTGAGGCCCTGGAGCAAGTAACAGTCTCTAAACTAGCCAGCTGTTGAGGGACGATTGCATTTTTAACGTGCTTGACTCTCTGCGAATAATGCGTACTAGAAAAAGAGTCCAAAATGGGAGGCACAGGCACAGCCTCCCGTACAGAGGGAGTCGGTGAAGACGGAGACGGCATAGATGACCGGGCTAGCGGGGATGCCGGGGGCCGAGTTGAATGCTGTAGTGCATCTACACGAGCTTGCGGCAGTGCAGCTAAACAAGGCAAAGACAGCCGAGCAGGAGAATGAACAGGCAACAAACAGTTCTCATTGTCATCTGCCGCACCAAACAAAGCCCCTGAATAAACTGTCCCACAGTCCAAAACAGACAAGGGGTCCTTCCCACTAACCACAGCCGGTGGCTCTGAAGTCCTGATATCCGGCTGCGGGGTGACGCGCTGACGCCGCGATCGTCGCCTCCTCCCTGCCGACGGCTCCGACGGGCTGGGCAAAGTCTCCTCCAGCGGGCCGGGTAACTCCTCCGGCGGGCGAAGCTGACGTGGCCGTTCCGGGGCGGCTGTAGCCCGCTGCTGCTGGACAAAGCCTGTGGATCCCCGAGCTTGCACCACCCCCCGGGCTTTATGCAGGTCGCAAACGAAGGCTGACACTCCCTTAAGCTGGCAGAGGTAGGGATTTCCCTCCAGAATTGCCTCGATGGCGTTTAACCCCACCACTTTTGCCCGTGCGTTGGTGGTGTGGGTTACCCAGTCCATCAGGCGTTGGATGCGTGCGAGGTCACTCTCTCCGGACAAAGCTGCTGGATCCATCTTGTGGTCGCGTCGTACTGTCACGGCTGGGGCGGCAGTCGTGTGGAGGGTGAGAAAGGAGGATCCAATAGCAGACAATGGCGGAGGTGCAAGTGGGTTTTATTTACAGTGCAGAAAACCAAGGTGTGGACAGAACCGAACATAAACCTAAACTGGGAAAACTAATGCAAAATGGAGGACACGAGGCGAGGGGCAGAGAGACACGAAGAAACATGGAACAGAGCAGACTACACGAGAGGTTCACAGAGAAACGCAGAATGAATACCAGGTAACAGAATAATGCAGACTGACATGGAGTTAAACAGACGACGCGACAGAGAGCACAGGAAAACACAGGGCTTAAATACACGGGGAGTAATCAGGGAATGGGCCACAGGAGGGAGACACAGCTGGGAGCAATAAGGCTAACGAGACAGGGGAGAGGTAAAACTGAACACACTGACATGAGACATGAACTTTCAGAATAAAACAGGAAACTAACAGACAGAGAACCAGACCGGACACTGAACTTGACAGGCAGACTCATGAGCAGACACAATAACACCATGGACAGACAGAGGGAACACAGAAGTGGAAGCAGGCAGGCAAAGAACAGAAACCTAACAAATGGCAAAATCACAACAGAATACACACTCTGAATGAACAAAAGCATAAGGAACACAAAACACTGAGTCCTCAGACTCAGGACCATGACAGTAACATGTTATAGTTTCCAGTTTAGTTTGTATGGTTTTTCTGTCCAGCAATAAAGCTGTGAATTTTGAGTTAATTCCTGCCTCCGTGAGTTTGCGATTGGGTCCTCATCCAGCCTGCACACAGCTGCAACCATGACAAAGACAGAGATTTAAAAAAAGAACAGTGGGCCTAAAAGAGCAGAAAGAGGACATTTAAAATCCTGCATCTTTTAGTACTTTGGTAGTATTTGTTCTGGAGCCTGCACAAAGGCAGGGCTTTACTCATAAGACAGATGTAAAGATCAGTACCACTTTTAGATCACATTACTGTTATACGTATATAATAGCTTCATTGTTAGCATATAAACACAAGTGCTGCATTGATCGTCACTTTTGAAGGACGCAGGAAAGCAAACGGGCATAATTCATAAAGCCCTGAATGCTCCTTTCAGCAGCGTGATCTGTGTCATATCTGCACAGGCAGGACAGAGAGAAATTAGGGAGGAAAATCTCGGTTATTAAAGCTGCATGAAAGCCTGAACTCTGTCTGACTTCAGAGCGGTGATATGCACTTCAGCCAAATGAGGCCGGGACCAGGAAGGCCTGCACGGGTGAATGCTTGTTATTATCTTTAGATTGGTAGAGAGGGAGGGCAGAGTTTGACTGTAGCAGCCATTAATCCACCCAGGCTGCTCAGAGCGCCGTCACACGTCGGCACAATCCCGACTGAGCAGATCACACGTGTACGGATGTGTTTACAAATTGAAGCGGAGAACGCAGATGGCGCAGCATTCACTGAGGGAGCACACGCTTTTGTGACATGGCTGCAGAAATGAAAAATAATGACAGTCCCAGCAGAAGCTGTCAGGTAGGAAAAGCAGCGCGATGAGGGCTGTGATGGATGGGGGTGAGGGTGGAGGGAAGGAGCTCGAGGGAAAAGAGACAGGTAGCACTGCAGCACCCATGAGAGACAAGGAGGGGTGTGGGAGGGTGAGGACAAGAGGAGTGAGTGACAGGGTGACACTGCCAGCTCCTCTGCGGCGCGCTCTTCAGGGGAGCCCCGGAGCGTGTTCTGTTAAGTAAACAGCTGCAGCGACGAGAGCTCCTCAAATATTAATAGGGAGCGATCCCCTCCGCTAGCCTTGTTCAAACTGACGTTCCCTGAATTGGGACAACAGCACTCCAGTAGAGAGCAAACATCCCGGCCCCCTGTAATGCACCAGAGGCCACCAGGGTCGCCTGCAGCTCCCATCAGACCTGACAGAGCAAGGCTGAACCCTCGGACACCCAAGCTGCAACACAGGCCCCTGGTGGCTCATTATGATTGCCGCCATCAAAGGCAAACATCTCAGACTGCTAATGAAAACGCACTAAAACACAGCTTGCACCCACCCTCTCCAGCCTCCATCTGTGTCCATCAGGCAGAGATGAATTATAAATGAAAGGGTGCTCGATCTGAGAGGATCGATACTAACGAGGTTCAAGTTAGCCGTGACACAGTTCTCCATCTTTGTTTGTTCCTCCCCTCTTCCCGCCACTTCTCAGTCTCGCTGGCTCTTAGGAGGAGAGAGACGATCTCTCGGTGCATGCTAAAAAGTCCGCCTAACAAGGCAGAATTAACTACTTTTAGAGGCTTCATTTGGAAGTTGCTAAAAAGCACACATAGCTGATGAGGGAGCTGGTAAATGAACAAGACTCCACTCCATTCTACCTCCTTTGATCGACCCACCACTCCCCAGCACCCACCCCATCACCTCTTCACTGACAGGCAGACCAGGGGAATTGGCTGAGGAGGAGTAATGGAGCTTGTCGGAGAGCTCCCTGCTTCACACCACTTAGCCTCTAGTCCAGTCATGGGAGGGGTGGTAGGGTGGGTCCACTGATGAAGCTCCACCGGGACTCACAGCAGACTCTTCACCACCCAAACATTTCTCTTCACATCAGTCACGCCATACAGACACGGAAGTGTACAGCAGCTCCCCACCACCATCACTTCCACCTCTCTTTCTTTCCTTCGTTAAGCTGCTCCGTCTTGGCACGTCCTTGGGCTACAGTGCCCTCTTCACACACTCCTGCTGGGTGAACACAGTGTTCCAATTCATCAATAATTTCTAGGGTCAATCATTACTGTATGGAAGACTACACACTAGATATTCTCTTAAGAAAAGAGTTTTAATGTAGGACCAAAAAAACTGCTTTATTGGCTTAGGAAGTACTATCACCCGCTGGTGTGCAAAGTCCTGCTTTGATTCAATTAAAGTTGAGCGTTCCTAGAGCCAAAAGTACAGTTAGTACAATTAAACCACAAGGCAGGTCATGTCTGTCAGACAACTGTATCAAAAATGCTCCAGAAGGCACCTTTACCACAAACAGTCCAGAGGTCTAGTCCACTGACTTAAATTAGCTAAGCTAAAACCAACACACAGCCGCTTGTCATCCAGCTAAAGTGAACATGCCACTAACTTGTTTCTGTGCGTGCATGGCTGCCACTGCTGTTATGAAAAGAGAAATTAACTAATATGGTCCAGTGTTATTTTGTCATTTTGGAGATTGTACATATGTTAGCTTAATGAGGTTTTGCATTCATATGACCACTAATCACATGACATATACCTGTCTCCCACTTTGGATGTGTGACAATGTTGGGTCAACTAAATAAGACCTCAGTCATACAGGCCTATACACCAGTCTCCAGTCATCTGGTAAGCACCAATCACAATGAAAACCGTCTTGTCTTCAGTCTTCAAACTACAAGAAGCCACAGAAATTTGCTAGCTACCAAAGTAATTGCAAGGAAGTTTTTAGGGCGACCATTTACCAACCAAACAGGAAGTACACATTTTTCCTTAGCAACCAGTGGTTGTTTAATGCTCAACATGGTGGGAAAACTCCCAAACTATGCCAAGTAATGACCTGAAAAAAACCTCTATATGGATTAAAGGGTGGCGTGGTAATTTATCACTTAATGCTAGCTAGCTCGGTTAGCAAGCTGTATTCATTAATCGCACTGTTGCAACACACAGAAACAGCCAAATAAACTAGAATTTCATTCCCCAAAACACAACTACAAGCTTGTGTGATAGTCTCTACCTCACAATAAGCCATGGTGTTAATCATGTTAGCTAACAGCACACACAGCAAAGCAGCACAGTTTAAGACTAAAAATAGTGGAAGAGGCCTAGCAGATGATCTACTCCAGCTAACTTTGTTGGGCTTTTAACATGCTTTCAGTGCTGTAGTGGTGGACATTTAAACATTAAACCTGTGTACTGGGAGAAGCAGAGAGAAGCAGCAGTTTTTGCCAGTTCCATGTTGGTCATGGGACTCTATGCTATATTTTTGGAGATTAAGTTACATTTCCATTATAGCATTTTTATTTTGCTTAGCTTTATGCTAACATATGCTAACATGGCTTTATGCTAACATAAGCAATTAAACTCAAAGCATTTCTCCCTGAGCCACAGTCTCATATTCTTCTATGTCATTTGCATAACTGCATGTGTAGTTTGAATTAACAAAACTAGGAAATCCCAGTTTCACTCTGGCTCCATATAGATAAAATCAGTTTAGACAACTAATCTGGGCTAAGTTCTAAGGTTATACATGTTGTAAATATCATATTACTTTATCTTTGCAACTTAGAAATCCGTATAGTCTCACTGCAATAACAGCCATAAGTCATTTGAACTGTCTCCATGATAGTGTTGGTTGAGAAACAGCGAGTCTTCTTCCTCAAGAGGAAGTTGAATTTGAATAAATGTTGTTATATTGTTGGAAATAGGCAATGAGATCCCAAAGATGGGAGATAAGCCCCTCTGCCCTGCTCCACTCTGACCTGACATGCTTGTTATGTTCGCATGGCTGAGCACACATTGCGTAAGTTTTTCAATATTTCATAGGCCGAAATGAAAAATGCATCTCTTTGAACTATAAGTGCACGATTGCAGGGCAACCTGGTGGGGTCGGGAGGTGAAGTATGAACTGCGGAAAAATAGATGAGCAGAGATAAATGGCTCACTCCTGGCTGCCGTAACAGTCCTACAATCTTCCTATTCATGCAAACGCTTTGCTGATACCATGAAATAGTAACCTGAATTACACTTAAACATGTCAGACATGCGCGAACCGACTGCGGAGTGCATTTCGGCAAAGCAGAGGCGGCTTTTCACAAACAACGCAACCTTGAAGATTAATTCTGGAACAGGGGTCCCATGCCACGACCTGCCAAACGTGGTGCACAAAGAAAAAGATTGACAGGCAAACACCTTCAGGTCTTGCTTGGGTTGCCCCCACAGAGCTGCGCTCAAATAACTTCAGACTGAGGGAGTGAGAGCTTTGAGCAAAAGGGAACTTTTGGAGCCACAGTGTATCAGCTATAAAGAATCATTCAGCCTCCAGATCAAGACCAAACGTGCCCGCCCTGGTGCAAGGATGCAAACAAAGTGACATCTAAAAATAGACTCCATTTGGGTTAATGTGAAGACAAATGTGTGCCTTCTAAAGTGCGCCTTGTTAATAGATGTGGCTGTTCAGATGTGAGCTTACATTTGCATTGATTTCGCTGGCAGAGCAGGCTTTGATTAAAAAGAACTGTAGGCATTTCTGAAAAGCAGATCTGTATCATCCATTAAGCGGGAGAAAAAAGTCTCACATGATGTATGGAGACACTGGGTGATTCATTTAAAGGAGCTTATTAGCTCGGTAGGCGATGTGTACATATCAATATGCTGCTTTTCATCCTTTTCTCTTTACTTTGCATTTCTGCTACTTACTCTTCATTTTCTCTATTCCTTTTTTTAATCCGAGCTCTTCCCTTTCCCTTCCCAGCTGATGCACTAGTCATCAGACTTGGAAAGAAACAAAGGCTGCTTCCCTCAGTTGGAGCTGGGAGGAGCTGTCAGTCCCTACAGCGCTTTTTGATGATAGCATTTCAAATGACACTTTGATCCCCACTCCACACTGTTTGTTTTTTCCTCTATGATGAAATTCGGCTCGAGAGGCGTGCAACAGGGCACATCATTCAAACGTGGCTCAAACACTGAGAGCCAGGCTCGTCCCTAGAAACCACCCATGACAATTTTGTCTTTCCGCGTCGGCTTACAGAACACAACAGGGTAGGTGATGTCGCAACCGTAGAACTGAACGGGACCACGCGTTCACCCCACAGATAACGCTCCGCTGAGGTGACGCCAAAGCTCAGTCAAAACTCTCTAGAATAAATAAATCTAATGAGGCAGATCTGCCAGAGCTAAGTGTTGTCTCTGATCTGGTGGGAGCTGAAGCCCAAACGCCTGCGTCCCAGCTCAAGGAGGAGGATGAGTGCATTTGCAGACGCAACTACAAGTAAAAGCTTCACTTCAGAACCATGAAAGGCTCATTTATGTTGAGTAAGATGTTGCTTTTCACGAGAAAACATTCAAGGACACAAGCTAGATCGGAACAAACAAAAAAAATGGACCTGCAACTTTTAAAGCAATTTCTTCTTTTTTAAATTCTTTTTATTTCTAAAGATTTAATTCTAAAAGCTCAGAAGCAAAGCTAACCAATCTTTCACAGGTTTTTCCAAATTTAATATGAACATACTACACCGGCTCCTAATCTCAACGGAGGAATGAGCCTTTGTTTAAAAAATAATGGTGGGAGTGAATAAGACGAACAGCCCAAAGAGTTTGTCTGAGGGAGTTGGCTCATTTCTTCCTGGGGTGATAATTCTCCTATTGAAGATTTCCAGAGTCACAGTTGAAATAATATGCAAATAAGTACCCCATGGGGTGCTGACTGGCTGACATATTATCAGCAGAGAGACAGACGCTGCATTTTTTGAGGGGGGCTTGAGCGTGGTCAAATCAAAAGACAGAGGCCCGATTAAAAAGGTGTACTGCGACGCGCACAAGACTACAGGAGCACTTTAAACAGGATGCCAACCCTGTTGGGAATAGGAGGCTGAGGCTTCCTGTGGAGACAGGAGCGACTAGCAGCCAACACAAAAGCCTGCAGAGATAAGGCGAACACTTTGGAAAGCCAAACAATGGAAAAATAAAAGAATGTAAAAAAAGAAAGAAAAAAAAACTGTATCTGGGGGAATAAAAAGAATGATATGAAATTGTTTCTACAGACTCTCCACCAATAAACAAAGCCATTGATTAGTTAGTATGATGTGAGTTAGCCCGGGTTAGAGGACCAGTGAAGCAAACCTCAATAAACCTGCTGTTGTCTCTGTATAAAAGTAAAGTGTTTCTAATTTATAGATGTCTTTCAGTACCATTTTATATCCACTATATGTACTCTGTACCCGTTTTTGACAGGCTTACTTTACTTCAAGTCAAACAGAACACCTGTCCACTTGTTTGAGGTTTGAAAGTGGCGGTTAAACCAATTCTTCTATCATTATTTGGAATTTGCTAAGAATAATGCACTGTAAATCCCTTTTCCAGTTGAATCCGTTTCATCATCATAGTGTTGTATAATAAGAGTTTTAAATATGTTTTGTAATGACACAATGATGTGTTCCTGACTGCAATAACCACTCAGCAGTTTGTGACGTTTCCGTAGTCACAGTGAGCTCTACCGATCACACGCTGTCATTTCTATTTAGAATTGTGGGTACAGTAGTTCTTTTGCAACATATCATAAATAAATTACCTTATTGTTGAAATAAGTTTGGTATCATACAGACTTGCAGTTTCTAAAGGAGCATGTACCATCATGTCACAATCTTGTAGCACATAGAAAGTAATAGTAATCATAAGAATATAGCCGTGTCCAAATTCATAGGCTGCATCCTCCTGAGGACCCGGCCTTTGCGGTCTACGTGGGCCGGGTCCTCTGAAGGCTGGGTAGGCCCGAAGTGAGCGGCTGTGAAATGGGATGCTCTAGCCTTCAGTTATTAAACTCCACTGAGCTGTCTCGGTGGAGATTAATAAACTCAGCATCTGCTCCTTGCTATCTAAAATATATCAGGACACTGCCGTAAATTCTCGATCATCTCACACTTTAATCAGTTTTCCGTTTGACGTTTATTCAGCTGTAATCTCAGCCAAACCGATTTACTCACAAACAAGTAAAACACTGAAAAAAGACAAACAATAACATCTTTAAGTTATCTAAGTGACTTATAAATCATGTTTAACCTGAGTAGTGAAAGACTGCGGGGGGTTTGAAAACGATGTGCCGGGAGTTCGCTGCTCTCGCCGGCTCTAGTGAGCCTTGAACCCCGGGCTAGCTATCGAGCTGGTGGGTAACAGATGTCTTAGAAAACGTCGGAGCACTTTTGCAAATATGTGATGTCTTGATAAACCGAGCAGATATTTGAAGTTTACACAGCTATATTCTCACCTGAAAACATCTTGAAAGTTTATTTTGTGATCCAGAAAGATTAATAAGAGTAATATTAAAACTAAGCAGCTGCCGCCATTGTTGGAAACTGGAATTGGCTGGCCGCTAGGGATGGGTATTGATAAGATTTTCACGATTCCGATTCCATTTTCGATTTTGTTTAACGATTCGATTCTTTATCAATTCTCTTATCGATTCTTTTTTTTTTTTTTTAAAGGAGAACACTAAGTTCGATTAGCTTAGAACTTTGTTTTACATTTTCTCTTTGAACAAGGTAGAAATTTAGGAGTAACATGGCCTTACAAACCCAACAGTGAGATCTTAAGAGATCCAGCCTACGGCTCTTCAATGGGGTGTCACAGGGCCCCCAGGAAAAAAAATTGTAAATGTAAAATAATAAAATAAATATTCTTCTGTAGCAATAACAAAGTATAACATAAATTATTCTGTAGCAATTACACAAGAATATCCAGTAATGTCCCTGCCTACAATTAAACACATTCCGAAAATCTTGGGCATCTGCTGTGGCAAATGGGTGCAAGCCTTTTACCACAAACTTAGTCACTGCTCGGTGACATTCGTCTATCCTGGCCTGAAAGGAGACGCTACCGATAGACTGCAGCGAGAACTGCCAGCATCTGAGCCGGCCAGACTCTGCTAACATAATATGCACTGTTAGTTGATTATTTACCTGCCGCATTAACGGGAGAGGACGTGCAAACGTTACCGCTGCTGCTGGGTTGAGATTCACGAGTCCGGAGCAGAATTAAAAACACGACATTCATTTAAGGTCATCGTGTGTTTTGTGAGCAAATGCTTTTGCATATTCGTAGCGTTTCCTCCCTTAAATGAAATATCTACTTTGCAAGTATTGCAAGTTGCCCTGTTGTCATCCGTTCTCGTAAAGTATAACCAAACTTTTGAGCGTTTGAGCCGCTTAGGCGCCGTGTTTCCTGCCAGGTAAATGATGCTCCGCAACGTGGTGACGTCATTCGGGGCGACTGGAATCGATAAGGGAATCGTTTGCAAAAATGGCAAACAATTCCAAGGAATTGAAACAGTGGGAACCAGTTCTCAACAAGAACCGGTTTTTGATACCCATCCCTACTGGCCGCGCTATGAATTCTGGGATATTTTGGGCCACGAAGTATACACCTGACTGTCACTACCCGATCCATACCGGAAACCCGATCGGTACCCCGCATGCGCGAAAGGTTTCTACTTCCGGTCGTAGCGTTTTACGATAGTTCTGGGTCAGAGTAAGAGTTAAGATGTTAAGAATAACAAGTATATCTTAAAATGTTTGCAATAATGAAGCATTTCAGTACAATGTAGACAAAAACGAAAAATAAAAAGAAAGTTACGGATCAGGACTCTCCGATCCTTACTGCGCATGTGTAAAGTCTGACTGTACAAATCGGGTCTACCCGATCCGTACCGCGCATGTGCAGATGTTTTCTTCTTCTTCTGTTCGTTTAATGGCAGTTTACTCCCCAGTGTACGAGGATACCGCCACCTGCTGACCGAGCGAATAAACCCTATTATAAACTGAATTATCGTCATTACAAACGTGTGTTAAATCTGATTTAGCGATAGTCGAGTGTGTTTATGCTTGTCTGTGAGGAGAGGATTGTTGGAATAGTGATGATGATGTGCGCTATCACTGTCAATTGTCAGTAAACACTTAATCTGGCTGATGAATCTACACGTGAGATATTACAAAGTCTGCATTATTAACTCTGTAATTAGGCGCCATTCTTCTTATTTTACAGCGCTGTTGCTCAATCGGGGACGCTCTCTGTTGAGGAGAAAAGCATGATTTCTTTGTATACGGATTATCCATTGTTTAAATGTCCCGGGCAGTCGAAAAGGAGGCAGAGCTGTTGAGAAATGCTAGGAGCTAACTGGGCGCTAACCGTATCATTCAAATATATTGAATGTCGCAATGTTGGCAAAGAGAGGAAGTGACGTAAGATTTGCGCATGCGGGGTACCGATCGGGTTTCCGGTACGGATCGGGTAGTGACACTGACCCATGCTTCAAATCTGGGGAAAAGGAGGACGCATTTGTCGGCCGCATTTGGAGGAGTCTACAAATTTGGACAGCCTTCATCGCGTCACTGTGACATAATTGGACTACAAATGCGGCCTCAGGAGGATGCAGCCTGTGAATTTGGACACCCCCTATGGCTCACAATCAAAATCCTCTGGAGAACATGAATACAATTTTTTCTTCCAGAACATCACGATTCTGGCGTACACTCTAAATCTCAATAAACAAATCCTAATGCCTAATACGGCTAATTTATGTTAGATATTTGAGTTGTATGAAAAGACATTTATTTAAAATTTTTTACTTTTCAAATCATTACCCTTTATTTAGTTACAAAAAAAATCAAATAATTACAACAAAGGAATTAACAGCTCACACGCTGCAGAACTCCAGTTTACTTTATGAGTATCATCTTAAGTAGTGTGTGACGTTTAGCGCACACCTGTTCTTCATCAGAGAATGAAACACAGGCACTACCACCTTAAATCACCTATGATTGGTCCCATGACCACAAATGATGACAGTAATACTTAGAGCAAACAGCTGATATAAAGTTGAAATAAATTACATTTCCTCCTGGCAGAAGCATAAAAATTTAATGCCCAGAAAAGAAAAACTCAATAAAAGGTCTTACACAAGACCTTTTATTGAGTTTTATTGAAGAATGTTTCTCTTTTGATAGTATAGTGTGTCAATGTTATAGAACTTTTTATATACTAGATAATTTATGTGGCACATTGGAGTTCATAAGGTGAATAAATCTGATATATACCTAAATAACTGCATGAAGTATTTTATTCTTATACATTGCTTGAGGCATTATGGGTATTTTTTCTTTCTGTTTGTTACTTAGTATTTAAATATTTTTTTTATTTTACTTTTTTAACAGGATTGTTTTATTTTGTTTTACTTAGGTCAATTAAAAATGTTTTTTCACGCTTAATTCTTTTTGCTTTGCTTTTTTTATTTTAGGTAATTACAATAACAACCTCACTGTTAATCTAGCTAACAGTTAGCTAGATATCAAGCATTGCCTTGTTTGGTTCTCCTTCCATTTCCCACCATTATGGGAGCAAAGTATGCAACACATAGTCCACACACCATCCAGAAAAGTATTCAGGATCACACCTGATAGTGTGAACACACTCAAAATAACACAAGTATGGAAGTACACAGTATGGAAGCCAAACACACAGCAAACCTTTTAGCTGCATCTGCAGAGTTTGAGGTTGATCTGACGTCATTATAATATAGTTTTACATACAAAACTTACAATTCTCACACGTGCTAAAGGGTCCCCCTTGGACACACAGCACATGTCCATACGACAGTCAGACTTGTCCCTTATTTTTGTTAGCATGTCTGGAATCACTTTAGCCATTGCTGTTGTTATGCTAACTACCAGAAACCACATTTAAGTCACGAATCCGCTCTTTTTAATGTAGTTTCAGTTGTTACCAGTGAATGGCTGTGGAATTAAAGCACTTTGAAACTGGATAATTCTTTTTGACAGAGCCTGTATTAATAATATATTTTCAGTGTATTAAGTAGCCTAGCGTGGGACAGGATACTGTATCCCCTGTTGCACCATTTTCCTCTATATAATATGGAGAGAACTAGAGGGTGAACCTAAATGCATAATTATGATAACAATCTGAGACATGACTAAAAGCAATTTGTGACCAATGGTGTGACTCAGCAAAGCAAAATCTGATGAAAGACATTCAGACCCATGCCACATCACAAGTGTACCCACCTAAAGGCTAGGGAAAAAAAGACTTACCGACCTCCTGTGGAAACAGTGTTGACCATTTATGCTACATGAAAGGAAAATGGTGAATTCAGCACTGAGCCAAAGATCAAGTTCAGATAGTGGAGGCAGCGAGCGAGGGTGTAGCTGGCCAAACAAATGACCACCAGGCTATACTACTCACATACTCACTCACATTACTTAGTCCAGGAAGCCACAAACTTGCACAACTTTTTCATCACTCTGAGAAACTGTTTTCAATTCAGTTTGCCTATTTTGTGCCTTCTTTCAAGGAAATGAAAAAAGGTGACATGTACTCAAAGTCCTACTAAAAGAGAATTCCAAATAGCTGAAGCGCCGTTATAATAACAAGAGTTTCTGAGAATTCTGACATCAGTTCATTGAATTCAAAGCACTGCTGGCATAAAACACATATTGATTTTTTGGTTCTTACAAGACTGCAAATGTGTTTTTACACCATTACTAAAGGTAATGTGATTCACAACACAACTTTGTTAACACATTCATGTATGTTCTTCCAATTTTTCCACTTCAATCTAAAAGAATATGCGAAGAAGCAAGATTAATACATTTCTGTCTGCAGTACTTCTCAGCTTCTGCCTTTGTCGTGCAGAAAAGGATGACACACAAAAGAAAAACACACATGTTAGAGTTTAATTTCAGTGGCACCCAAACATCCGTTTGCCACTAGTAAATCACATTAGGCTTTCTCCACAAAACAGCGACAGAAACAATAAGGAGGCTTCGTACATTTGCTGTACCTGGATGTTTGGGTGCTCCTTTGTATCTGCTGCTGCTGCTGTTTCTTCATCTAGCTCACTATGTTCTCTCGGGCTCACAGCAAAGAGACACGCTTTTTCCTCTGTGGCTCCAGAGCTCCAAGAGAAACCTCAGAAGTCAGACAGACAGCACACCCTTCAGAATTACAGTGCTTTATTAAGTATCAATCTGTACAACAGTTTGCCGGCCCAGCAGAGGGATCAAAAAAGTACTGAAAATCTCATTACGGGAAAACTAATAAGTGACGCACAATGATAAAACAGCAGCAATTAGTTTAAAACCAAGTTACCAGTTGATAAAAGAAGATGTGGTAATGGCTGGTATATCTCATCGTGTCTGGTAAACGATGCTCGAAGGAGCCCATTGGACATAGCAACACTGCCTCTCCCCATCATTAAGTTATTAGATTAGCCCGGGGCAGCAAGTAAACAACTTCAGACATCTCACTGCAGGCATACATCCCACCAGCCCTCACCGTTATTGGATTACTCAGGGAAACTTTTCCAGAAGACAAAATGACTCCATGGAGCGAGCGAGCTACGGGATGATTATTGGAAAGCAGATGATGGGAAGAGCAGAGGAAAGGCCTGCTCAGGCCAGACGCCCGGAGCACTTAGGATCGAGCGGATGGCTAACAAGCAGGAGACAGGGAAGGGATACAGAGGGCAGCGAGGTCTGGTTTTGATTATTGGCTGCTGGAAGGAGAGGCAGCTCGAGTCTGCCAGGTTTCTGCATCATCCGCCTCCTGCCACATCTCGTTTGGGTTACTGCCACAGCAAATGTCCATTCAGCACTATCAGAGACAAATGAGGGCAAACTCCTGTCAAGGTCAACAACCACCTCCACTACGGCCACAGGGGGTCTGCCATTGTAATTCCTTATACACTCAGAGTAATTAAAACTCGTCCAGAAGAAGCGGGGGAAGTCGATGGAATTTTTTGAGACTGCTAATGAGATGCTAATTTGTTGGCCCGCTAGGAACGAGGCATGAGGATCTCAAGGACACAAAAGATTTATTCCCTTTTAAAATGATGGTGTGTGCGTGTGTGTGTCTTCTTCTTCACTAAAACATTTGCCAAGTTTGTTGAGCAATACACACGGCAGGACTCCCGGTGTCTTTATGTTTGATAAAAAGATACGAGCATCCTTTCAAACTCTTTCCAAACTCCTGATAATTTACAGAGCATCACCCCTGTGAGTTCAGAGTAAAGTGGAGAAAGCTCCCCTGCCTCGCGGCAACGAGTGAAGCCACACGCAGATCGCCCTCATGCTGCCTGAAAGTAGTCCAAGTCAGACCTGTTTTCGAACACCCCACTGAGCCAGCCTTCTCATTGAGTCATTCCAGGAGCGCCAGGCTGGCTGTCCCACTTTTTTCAACAGATATCACACAGACTCTCTGATATCTACGCGCGCGCACGCTTGCACTGCACAACTTTCCTCCCCACACATTCCACTTTATAAGCAATCGGGCCAATCCTGTCCTCTCATGTTTATTAATTAGGCTTGCTCTTGGACTTGAATCTGACTCCCTTCTGGGTGAAGACTATTCCTCGGGAACGCCAAGCTGTGCTGAAACTGAGCGAGACAGCACTGTGGTCATTTTCTGATATGTCATTTTTTACACAAGCGCCGCACAAGAAAGCAGCCCTATCCAGCCCGCAGTGCCAATCAGCTACAGCGGCTTTCAGCACTAATGCAAAAAGAGATCACTCCAATAAAAGTTAGTTAAAGTTAAATAAACGCGTCTCTCATTAACAGAGAAGTATAATTTCATTTTTAATCTGCGGGCTCAGGCTGAGTGTCGTCGCAACAGTGGCAGCGCAGCTCTGAAGGACAACACTGGGGAAATAACATCAATTAGAGCTGCCAATCACCCAAAATGCCAGAAGACAGTTTTGGATGAATTTCTGCTTTGTCGGGCAGTTACACAGACGACAGGGAGGATGGGTGAGTCAGAGGGGATGAGATGAGGTGTGAAGTGTAATCACATCACAAACACAAATCTGTGGCTTACTTCGCTAAGCCTCAACATAAAGACGTCATTTTTGGACTTGTTCTTCAGAGCAGACCGTTTACCGCACATGTGCAACTCAAAATCACACCTGAAAGTTCATTCTAATTAGTGCTGACAGTCCACTTAAGAACTTTAGTGCTGAAGCAGCTAACCAAAATGATAAATTCACTGCCCCGGGCAGCACTCACAACATTAGTGTTTGGTCACTGTCAGCTGGATGCTATAAAATCAAACCCACACTAAGTGTTTTAGTTTTTCAGATATTCTTCCTAATTCCAGCTCCTCAAATCTGATGGTTCTCTTCTTTTGTCTATTTTGAATCGTGATTCGAGCACTCCAGGGGCTTTCGAGTGTTAGTCACACAAATCAAGCAATTAAAAGGTTGCCAGCTTGAGCTGTGAGAAGCCGTCATTATCTTCTCACTATTTTTCAAAATTGTCTAGACTGTATGATTGCACAAGCAGTCAGAAAACAGGGCACTCAAAGGGCTTATGCAACAGTTTAGTGTTTACATGCCTGTGTTGATGAGAGACTTATAGAGATAGGACCTTGAGACCACGTTTTTGTAACTCTATAACCCAGATAGTCGACTTATGGGTGGTCTGTTTAATTTGAAGTCTTCAACACAGACTGTAGATTAAAGATTGGTGTGGCCTCCACATGTCCCAATTGGCTGGTGGCCGACTATCACCCAGTTCCCAGCAACTGGGAGTCCCTCCTCCTTCTCCTGGGGCGTATCTACTTTAAACTATGAACACGCCCATTTCACTTAATTGCAGAGTGTCTTAGAATTAAGTTTTTAAAATGTAAATTATCAAAAGTATTACCAGTATACAATTCTTTATTTCAATCGAATCTAATAAAAAGATACAACTGAAAAATTTAAATACCATTTTTTTTTGCACACTGTGTAAAAAGCATGGCCAATTCCTGTAAGTTCCTTACACCTGCATTCTTTCTAATGGCCAGCAGGGGGCAGTTGCAAAAAACTAAAAGCAGCCCAATTGTATAAATGCGATTTATTCATTTGATCGACTCATGACCTAAGTAAAGACTTGCAGTCGAACCTATGATCTCACTGATTGTTGTTTAGTCTTTTTTAATATTATTAATATTATTTAATATTATTATTAGTATAGTTAGTACAAGAAATGATAAAGCAGGGTATGTTTTCAGTCGTGGTTACATTCATCACACCCAGTTTCAAAAGTCCAATTTTGTAATAGCGACTATGCTGAAGTCCAGGCTTGTCTATCTTTTATATACAGTCTGTGGTCCCAAAGCTTGTGATGTCACGTGTTTATTTATTTATATGTTTATTTGAGGACAGGCTAAAAAGCCACGTGGGACCGTATATGAGAACTTTCACCAGATGTGTTATTACTAGTGAAAAGCATAGATCAAGCTCTATGTTTAAAATCTATGCAATGCCCCTTTAAAGACTCTCAAATTACCCTAATCACTATCATCTACTCTCACCACTCCAAACTCTGCAATAAAAAACATGTTCACCGATGTGCAACATCACATACTAATGCACTCGTCAGAAATATTGAACTCCATGATTTATTTACCAAATTAAATTCTGAGATCAGACTCTCGTTACAAAGATTAGATTTAAAGCTGTGCATCCTGCGCAGGGTACAGATTCTCATTTTGAAACTAAACTGACATCATCAAGACGCTGAACGTGAGGCAATCTCGGCGAACACGGCCGTATGATCGCGCTAATGCGAATCAAAGTGAAATCCAATCATCTGTCATATTAGAGAGGATACGGTGTTTTATCCATTATGTTGTATTTTCCTGCTATGCTATAAAGAGATCAGCTAAGGCTCATTAGATTGTGAACTGGCATTTGAAACATGCGCAAAGCACAATTCCTAATGCCTTACCTATTTCCTGGTATTGATCCTAAAGAAAGCTAAAGTTAAGGCGGCCTGTCATCTTACTACTTAAAAGACAAAGATAGACAGAGCCATTACTTTTCCATTGTTTGCAGAAGTTCACTTCAAAAGGGTGAAAACTCTGGTGTAGTCTGAGGCTTGGGAAAGCAGAGCAGGCAGGTGGAGCTGGAAGGAGAGGAGGATGCAGGGATGGAGAGATTGGAGACAGAGGAGTGAAGAGGGGGAGCCCTTTGATCTCTGGCAGAAGTGGATGCTGAAGAGAAGAGACAGAGAGCTGCAAAGAAGACTGCAAACAAGGCATGCACTCAATTCCCAATAGTCGCACCAACGCGAAAGGAAGATAGAAAAAGAGGGGAAGACAGAAGGAGAGAGAAAAGTTGAGCAGATTGAACGAGACAGAAAGGAGAGGGCGAAAGAGAATGGCAGGGTCGCAGAGAGATAGAGAAGAAAGGAGGAGAAGACAGAGAGGATGAAAATGAAGTTGAGGGAAACAGATAAGACCAGGATGTTAAAAGGATTTCAGTCCGTGGGCTGTTTGGGGAGTTCTCTCCAGCCCTATGCTAAAGCAATTAGTATTGAACCCCTTCTAGGAAAGAGCAGCCAAACCACAGCGGCAATCTCTAACATTGTTAGTGTGAAACAACCAAGTCAAGCAAACCCCACGGTCCCCATTAAACCTCAAGTTTTAATTGCCGTGTCAGGATGGTGCCGCATTTCACAGCCCATAAGTGTGTACTCTCAAAAAAGTTGGCCCAGTGAGTCCCTCTTCAACTGGAAACCCCGAGACAGTAAACAGTGCTGCTTTGCTGGGTTGAAAAGGCCTGCATAGCACGATAACAAAAGCTCAACATTAAAAGTGAAAGGGATACTTCGAAAGAGCTGTCGATAGCGTGGCGACAGAGAGAAACGAGCTGTGTGTTTCTTTGTTGCCGTCCAGCTCATTTGAAACCACTTTGTAAAGTTTTCATTCAAAGTGAGATTGTGTCATTTCTGCCGTCGCCATCTTGGTTTTTTCTTTTTTTAAAACAACAACTCTGACTGTGAAACCACTCGCTCACTGGCAGTGTTGGGATTGTAACTAAATGAAAATGTTATGTAGCACACATCACATTTCTTGACAGTAACGAAGTACGTGACTTCATTATTCCCTGGAAGATTCATCACACTACTCAGTACATTACTGTCTGGTAAAATGACCTGATACACACTGTAACCTAATTACCAGTTAGGCTACAGTTCCACACACTGATCAAAATCGCCGTCCTGCCAAGGACACGTGTGATCTTTCTTTCATTGTTCGTGTATGAACGCAAAGCAAAGCTGAAAACCAGCGCAGAGAGACTTCAAAGTAATCATCACAGAGACTCTACTTTAGAAACATGAGCAGGTAGAAACAGAGCCTACAGCCTGACTGCTCGTCACTGGGGTTGGGAGTCACTCAGCTTTTTTTGCTAGCTTTGTGTTAGCATGCTGTTTCTGCAGATGTTTGCAAAGAGTCTGTTTGCAGCACAACAAGTTCTTTTTCTGTCCTGGGTGCCGATTGAACTTTGTGCTCTTTCCTGCAGTGCAATAAAAATAAAAACAATGTCCGCATCTCCACTCAACTGAAATCAGTTGATTAAAGAAAAAACATGTTTCATGTTTTTTTTTCCTTTTTATCTGATTACAATTGTAATGTAATTACTGCATGTAGTACACTAACACGTTACTTTATTGCACTGGTGTCGAACTCCAGGCCTCAAGGCCCGGTGTCCTGCAGGTTTTAGATGTTTCCCCGATCCAACACAGCTGATTTACCTCCTCAACATGTCCTGAAGTTCCCCAGAGGCCTGGTAATGAACTGATCACTTGATTCAGGTGTGTTGACCCAGGGTGAGATCTAAAACCTGCAGGACACCGGCCCTCGAGGCCTGGAGTTTGACACCTCTGCTTTATTGCCTTACTAGAAGACGTATTGTGATTACCTGTCAATCACAAGTCATTAGCCAATGAGTGTGCTGTGGATAATCTAGGCTTCTGGAGGATTCTTACGATGCATGTGTCCAATGATCCCACGTACTGTGGAGACACCACAGCAGTCACACGACCGGCCAGCTCTCTCTATGTCTGTCTCATTTCTTAGCCTGGACTTGTGTTGCATCAGCCCTAATAGTTCCTTTGATGTTATCCAGCCACTTCTTTTGCTGTCCGCTTTTTCTTCCTCTCCCCTGGAGAGTGGTCTTTGTCAAACTTGTCATTCTTGAGACGTGGCCGTATTGAGATTTTAATTTCCCTTCTTTTTGACTGGTGACAGGAGTTCTTAACCGATGCCCAGGATCTTACAAACCAGAAGCAGTGTCTTTTCACTGCCTGTTTTTTCTCTCCCAGGTCACCTGAAAGCATCCATGTAGAGCAGTGGTGTCAAACATATGGCCCAGGGGCCAGAATCAGCCAAGTGAAGAGTCCAATCTGGCCAGCTGGGCAGCTCCGGAAAATGTGAAGGAGTGCATAGATTTTTGCCTGTATTTTTGTAACTTTTACAGCTTATTCTATTCATAAAGAGGCATTAAAATTCATACTTCACCAGAGTAATTAAATAATAGCTAAACGATAACAAAAAAATTTCAGTTTTTCTGCCATGTATATCAAAATGTCTGGGTTTGGGGGGTTTTGAGGGCGGTTAATAGGTCAGTGAGTTCACAGTAAAAACTTTATAATTACAGGATAATCTGGACAGTGAACTATCATAACCTTTTCTGTAATTTTACCCGTTTAACTCATAATTTCACTGGTCCAGTCCGGCTGAGAGGAATACTTGGATAACAGTCGTATTTTAAGCTTTATTCTCAGAGTGAAGATCTTATCTGTACATATTGGCTTTAGCATGACAAATGTCATAGTTTGGACTATTTTGGACTACTGAACCATGCATACACTAGAAGCAGGAGGAAACACCTTTACCTACTGCAGGTTATAACTTTGCATTTACTTTCCAAGAGTGTTTTTCTTTTCATCTAATTTTCAACAGGAAAACACAGAAGCATCGTACATTTTCTTTAACAGAATGATTCGGACACTGTAATAGTCTTTGCACACCTGAGTAGCACCTGCTACACCAGGTATTTCATTTCACTGTTCAGTCACTCACCTGCTTCCTGCACCTTCGACAAAATCTACGTCTTTTTTTCGCGTCACCGTTTCCCCGAGTTGTTATTTTGCATGCGACTGTTCGCTTGAGTTAGTCCTAGCAGCGCGCCTCCTCTGACCGCTCTCATCCAGGTTTCCAGGAAGGCTGCTGACTGTCGTGGGGGATTTTCTCTCTCTTTCCCTGTGAATAACAGTCATCGCCAACTGCAGTGCGCCAAATCTCAGGAGGCTGTCACTTTCTGGAGCAACATGTCTGGCACAGACAACCACACTACATCTAAAGTCACTTAAACAACGCGTCGCTGCCATTCCAACATTTAGTTGAACAGCAGCCTCCTGTCTGTATGCATTTTGCTACAGCTTTATTTATACGTGACTCCCTGCCTGGAGGAGTGAGCTGCCGATGTGAAAAAAAAATTGTAGCCAAGAAAGTGAACACTGTTGATTTATGTGTTTAAATGTGTGCATTTGTGACACTGGGTTGTTTTTTTGTTGTGCGTGCCAGATGAAATTATCTCGTCTTTCTTCGAGGCAGGTCTTGGATGAACTGTGCAGACTGCTTACCTTGGAATATCGCGGCGTTCTGGATGATGAGACGTTTGAGTTGTGCGCTGACAACCTGCAGACCAGACTCCATATTGCTGCGCGCCGCTACCTGATACCGCTCCTCCATCTTCTTGGAACAGCAGGTCGGGCCTTTGGTTTGGCAAACCTGCAGATCTGCACCTGGCAGGAAATCAGCAGGGACAGGATGGTAGTCTGGATGAACAGAGGGAAGTAGCTGCGAAGCCACTGGTGTTTAATTTTCAAGAAAAAAAAGACACACAAATAGATTCAGCAGCATTTTCCGAATGCAAAAACTAAGAAATATCTCCAGCAGAGTCCGCAGCCTTAATGAGCGTATGATTATTATGTAGAGGCTGTGTTATGTAGCCGGGCTCAAGTCAAAAATAAATTGCTGCTTAAAAATAAGTCATTTTGATCCACATTCGCGCAAAACACTAAAGCTGTGTAGTTCTCCTCAGAGATCAATTTGGTCAACAGAAACTTTTCCTCCACTCAAGGCTACACTTTTCACTCCGAGGATCAAAAAAAGTATGTTTTTTTTGTGTTTTTAGACTTAAGATGAGAGCCAGGAGCAGTGCATCATGCAGACAAATAAACCTAGGTTCCAGCATGCTTTCATTATGGATACACATAAAAAAAAAACAGCCACGAGTAAGATTGAAGGCAGTGAAACAACATTCGTTCACCTGGCTGTGGACACTAAAGGTTGTTTACACCTATGAGAAATAATTGGATTCCCCGAGCTCCTTTTTGAGCGACGCATTCAAGCCTGCGAAAGCAAAACTGGGGTGTCAGGGATGTTTCAGAGGGGCGATGTAGCCAGACACGACCTGATCAAAGAGCAAACACGTCGAAGAAATTAATTCAATTAATCGCACACAGGAGGAAAGCAGGAAAGATAAACAAGAGCCTGCCGCCACTGTGAAACTCAGTAAACTTCGAGTCATGGTCATGCTAAAAGGAGTGTGAAATCTGTTTGTTTGTTTTTGTTTTTTTAGATAAAAAGAGTTCACATTAATAAAGAGGAAACAACACAATATCTGTGTCTTTAAATAAATGCTTTGCATCATATTTTCTGAGCTAAAGTTCAGTGTACCCACAGTGGATTTTAGCCTGAACAGTCAAGATGTGACACAAATACAGAAGATCGGGTTAATTTGGGGAGGGCCTAAAAAATATTGAAATAACTGTTTGGAAATTACAGACATTTTTATATGAATTACAGTGTTTTTAATTTTTTTAGTTCCACATTTTCAGAGCTTCAAAAGTAACTGGACAACGTGGCATCGTTTTAAATTTAAGGATTCTTTTTGATGCGTGCTATTTTCAGCTGTCACAAGTGGTCTCCACACCGGGTGGCCTTCCTGATTCAGCCCCAAAGTAGATTTGTGTCTCCACCTGCAACCGGCAATCTTTTGCTTGCCAGTAAAATGTGTTAACCACCACACTGTGGAGCCAACATAAGGAGCAAATATAAGGACTGTTTTTAGTGCTTGGATGAAAATCCGGTGCAGTCAGTGACAGCCTGGAGTGTAGAACCCATAAACATCACCAAATGCTCTGCCAGACCTTTACTGTCTTTCAGTTGCTGTTTGTCTGTGAGTCTTTCTGCCTATCTTTTGCATTTAATAACTGAAAAGCTGCTCTGTTGCATTTGCAGGATGCTTTGGGTCGTTATCCATTTGAACTGTGAAGCACTGGTTGATCAGTTTTGCAGCATTTGGCTGAATCTGATTGGAGACTACGGCCCTGCATGCGCTACGATTCATCCTGATACGTCATATCAGCAGTATCATAATCAATAAACACTAGTGACCTTGCTTCCACTGGCACCCATACACACTCATGCAATAACACTGCCTCCACCGTGTTTGTCAGATGATGTGTTGTGTTTCAGATCATGAGCCTGTCAGTCTCCATACTTTTCTCTTCCCTTCATTGTGCTACAATTTAATCTTGGTTTCACCTGTTCAAAGATGTTTTTCCAGGACTGTGCAGACTCTTTTAAATGTTTTCTGATAAAATCTAATCTGGCTTTCATGTTCTTGAATGTAATCGGTGGTTTGCACCTTGTTGTAAATCCTCTGCATTTTGAGTCGTCTAATAATTTGCTCCATTCTTGATTGCAAACTTTGAGAATAGTTAACCCACCTCCTTGAGAGGGTTCTTCAGTTGGTTAGATGTTGTGAAGCTGTTCATCATAGAAATAATTCTGTGATCATTCACCTTTTTCACTTCACGTTTGATGTTGCTGAGCTGGGTGGTGAATTCCTTCTTTTAAAGCACCAGATTTTTGACTTGGACATGTTTTTGCCATCTCTCTTGTTTCTTTTGATCTTTCGACCAAATGATGGCCTCTCGACAGCGGTCATATGCAAGTTCAGCACTGGAAGTGTATCTGTTTATCTTGTCATAAAATAATGAAGGAAAGGGCCTCATCAGGCCATGAAACTCCCTGTCAGTCAATTTTCTGATTACTTTTTTTTTGCAAATACTTAAAGAACATTACATAGTAATCAAAACAGTAAGAACAAGACAAAAACAACAACATAAACAATTATAAAGACAAAAAGAGGCAGTGGAGGAGTTCGAGTGAGTAGGAGATTAGTTCGGCCGCAGAAACCCCATTTCAAGTTAGAATTTGATCATAAAATTAAATAAAATTTAAGATTCCTATGTGAAACCAAAACCTTCATGTTGAAAATTTGTAGAGATCAGAACGTTTGTCCACATAAAGGAGAGTAATATCGGTTTCCGCCAATTTTCTAAAAACTTTTGAGCCTCTGAAAATGGGAGATTGTGTATAAAAACAGGCTTTAATTCCTAATTAAAGCTGAAACTAACTGACTGGTTTAAAATCCCCTGTTGTCGTGTAGAGAGGCAACATTGCAAAATTACAAATCTGCATAATTGTCCAAATACTTACAAAGTTTAAAGATTTCCACCTTATCTCTGCTTGAAAATGATGGACAGTCAGACATAAGTAGGACACAACCATCCAGTGTTTAGATACAAAGAGCAGCTCCAGTGAAAACCCCTTTCCTCGGTGCTTCCCCCTCTCAGCCTCTCTGTCCCACATGGCTGCTGAGAGCTCAGTGGAGGCTGCAGTGGTAACGTGCCAAAGCCTCGTTGAGGAGTTGTCTCCAGGATCTGCCTCCCTGAGAGGCATCGGTGACAAGGGCCTGATTGATGCCACGGTACACAAATGTCAGGGGAGCCTGCCAGCTTTGGCTGCCGCTGCTTTGGATGCGAGGATATAAGGAGGCGGAAGCAGTGAGATTAATTTGGAGGAAGGGGGGGCTGCTAGGATTGCGAATCAGAAAAGTCTTGATAGCTGGCGTGTCAAAAGACGGAGGAAAGGCTTTTGTGGAGGCAGAGGGTTTATCTTAATAACAAAAGTGAGTGTCTCTATTGGATCGGGGCTCTTTCTCTGTGAGATCTTCAAAAGAATAGATCTTTAGTAGCGGGCTCGGGCTGCAACAATGCAGACACAGACACGGTGCACATTAAACTACCGGGAGATGCAACAGAGCGACAGTCTTGATAATTAAGAATCGCTGCAGAATTAAACAGAGAACAGCTTCTGCTAACTCCCAGCTCACCCCTGACTCCCAGCAGGGTTTAGGGTGTACAGTCTAATGAGCAAAAGAGGCAATAAAGCTGTCACCCAGCACCTTTTTGTGTGCATACTGACAGGCTTAATATCTTAAATCAATGCGGACAAAAGACTCCTGACGGATAAGATCAAGTTAATTTCAGACTGCAGGGGCAAAATTATTAAGCTGTCAATAGCGCCGTAGGTGAGGCGAGCGCGGCCTGAGCGGAGAAGAGACGGGGATTTAGCAATTATCTCCGGCGAAACAGGCAGATTCATCTGCACCGTTTGTCGTTTTGCAGATGATAAATGTGTTTCATTACACGAGTTCCACAGCACTGAGGGAATAAGCGAAGGATTCGGGAGGGAGATGATTCCCCCGTAGAGTTTCAGAAATAACAAAATCGTACCGTCTAAATAAAGCTTTCTTTCTGACTGACACATCACTGGGGAACGAGCTTCCTCCTGCTCCCCTTTGCTTTAGGCTCCATCCCTGTTTCTCGCCCCTCTGCTTTCTTATTTTTCCTCTTTTACTCCTTTTCATCTGCGCGCACTTTTGTTCCGAGCTCGTTTTCCTTCACCTACCTTGAGCTTAACAGCTCCTGGGCACTGTGAGCAACTTTAAAATCAGCCTGTTATTGGTTAATTGGTCAATTTTGGGCGTCCTTATGGCCAATTCTCTATCGCAAAATGAAGAAAGACAAGGTAGCAATTTACATGTAAATTTCCCCAGCATGCAATCTCGGTCCAAGGTGGCGCCTTTAAATTACTGCGTGCTTTCAATCAATACTGTGAAAGGAGGCCGGGTAATTCGACGTGCAGGACAGCTGCTGTTTTTATGAGTGTCTCTGAATGCCTTTTATAAACACATTGATCGCCCTTCAGATTGTCACAGCCTCATCTAACCATCCTCGCTGCTCTACCCCTCACAGAAAGTTTCCTTTGAAAGGCCACTGCTGGAAACGATGGCCCTGTCCTCACACTAACACACACAAACACTGGAGGAGTCCTCACATCTTTAACAAGCCCAGGAAATCAGAGTCAGGGGAACAGATACAGTGCATTATGTGTCTAAGTTTCTCGGCACCAATTAGAAAGCTATCACTATGCAAGCTTAATGATGGCGACCATGGGGGAAAAAACAAGTTGTACTAAAATATAGAATATGCTAAAAGCCGTTCATTATGAGCATAAATTATACAACAGCTAGTTTCGAGTGGAAGCGCGTGGGACTCCGTGGCTACCTCTCCGGGGCAAAATAAGCCAGTGTCACTTTTTAAAGATAGAGCCATTTACAACCAACCTAAGGAGTGATAATATCATTAACTACTGGGGATTAAAGTGGCTTTAAGTATTTTTAGAGCTGCTCCACTTTAAACCATTTGACGAAGCAATGGTTTGAAAGCTGGAAGCAGGAATGTGAAAGTGCCCAACATTGTTCTCTGCTTTTTCCTTTTTGTTTTGCACATAACAATGAGGCAGTAAACAAAAGGCTCCTGTCTTTAAAGTGGGACCGTTCAAAAAGGAAGAACTGAATAAAACCAAGTATGAATCGGTGTTTAACCAGCTGGAAAGGCTTCTCGCTTCAAATCAGACTCATCCACCTATTAGTCATTCGCTGTCATTTCTAAAACAGGGGCATTTGGGACCTTTTTGCATGGCATCCTGCTGAGAACTATAAAGCAACACAAAGCTATAATTGTTTTAGCTCACAGCAAAAGGAGGAGGAGGAAAAAACTCCTTTGCAGGACCTCTTTGCAGGATTTTCTGCTGAAACTAGTTGGATCTCAGCCTCCAGCACACAAGTGTTACTCTTATATTTCGTGAGTATCTGATGCTGCTCTCATGAATCAGGTCCCACCGCCGCTGTCGGAGATCCAAAAGGTCTTCCCATCATCAAGCCAGCGCCGTCACTAGTGGAGCCGCTTTCTCGCTCATGTCCCGGGGTGAGTGTTCAGCGCTGCCTGTGCGCCTCGCCTCACACATATGTGATGACACGATGGAGTGAACCGACACCCAGCCTCCATTTCACCTTCAGCCAATCCAACCACCCACAGCAACAGCCGCAACAAAGACACGAGTGGTACTACTCCTACAGATGTGCCAAGCTTTGATTTTTTCCCCTCTATATGCCTGCTGTAATCTTCCTCTGCACTCACTTCTTTTGAATCACACTTTTGGAAAGAAAAACTTTAGTCTTTTGGTGCTTTTTTTGCCCCCTCCGGCACCACATGCAGCATTATTAGAAATTCTGCTCTGCCTTCCTGCGGACATGTTTCTGAATCAGCCACCTCCCCTACACTATACTCAATATCGATACAGTCCACTTCACATTTCACTCATACACACACACACACACACACACACACACGCACGCACGCAGAAAGTTATACTTCCCTCAGTCGGATCACAACTAGCCACCCTCAACAAGTAATTTCATCAATCTTTCATTTACTGTGCGCCTCATCGGAGAACTCGTGTTATATCAGCCTGCATGACAAGCAGCTGTAGCTGTGACTCCAACTTATTCAGCATGAATTAATGGTGAGTATATATTATAGATGAGACATGACCAAAAATGCATAAAAAATAGGTCAAAAATGTACTAAATGTGTGAAAAGTGACTGCCGATTTCATGTCCTCCCCAAAAATAATACTAATAATAATAAAGTCAGCTCATTAGGACAAAAGTGGAAGATTTGAGAGTTATGGAAATTCCACCAAAAGCTCGAGCATGCCCAATAAGCCGCTCATTCTGAAATCTTTACAGAGTGCTTAAAATCTGTTAAGGACCAGCACTGGTCACTGCACATAAAGCATTGTGGGGCCATTCAGCGTCACTACCGCGAGCCCAAAATCAAATCCCATCCGTCCCAGTATCTGTGATACAGCGGGACTGCAGATATTTCAGGACATCTGGGATTTTTAATTTCCTATATTACTTCAGTTTCTTTTCAAAAGACATGAAGTGAACGTGAGAGACACCTGTCACCATACAGGTACAGTTACATAATTCTTCATTAGTCATAAGTAAATGGTAAATGGCCTGTATTTATATAGCGCTTTACTAGTCCCTAAGGACCCCAAAGATCCAGTCATCCACCCATTCACACACTGGTGATGGCAAGCTACATTGTAGCCACAGCCACCCTGGGGCGCACTCACAGAGGCCTACTCTTTAATACAAATGCTGTAAAAACTGATGAAATGATGTACGGCAACGTGCTCAGTCAGTGTTAAAGAACTGAAGAAGTAAGTGACAAAGACTTGAAGCATGGTCATTTCCAACCTGTCTACAGCAGTGACTCATGGGTGTTTATGAGGAAATCATTAATTCAGCAGCTTTGTGATGGTTCTATTAGTTATTTTCCACTCTGACTTTGACTGGTGTGTTTTCCTGAAAACTGAGAATGGTATTTAGAGTTTGATTAGCAATGGGCCAAGCGGTTAACAGCGATAAATCACAAACATTTATCTGCAGGGCCGGTGCTTAAATGTTGAAGACAGAATGAAGACAGAATAAAGTGCTGCAAGTGTAATGCTGTGTTACAGTCTTTGCATCAGTACAGTGATGTTTTACAGTTGTTGTTGTTGTAGTTTACAGTAGCTGTCAAAATAACAGTTTCATGCTGGTAAATCTAGCTTGAGGGATGTACTATAGATACTTTATTGGGAGCTGTGTTACAGTACACTCTTATTTTTCTAACGTTTAAATCTAAATGTTGGAGAAAGAACTCTAACTGGGTATATTAACCCTGGAGTTTGTCTGATATTTGCTTTGCTGAAAGTGATTGATTTCTTTTTTTTTATTTTATTTTTTTTTTATTTTTATTTTTTTTATTTTTTTTTTTTTTATCTCTTGCTGTTTTGCATTGAAACAATATAATGCAGAACGCATTCAGAAAATTCAGCTTGCACAGTTGATTAACGGGAGAAAATACTTAAAGTGCTATTGTTTTGCTGAGAAGAGGGTATTTATAGAGTATTATTGAATATTTAGGACCTAATGTACAGTATATTTTTCCATTTGCCAAAATGCTCAAGGCCAAATAAAACTTCTAGATGTTTCCTCCATGCACAAGGTATTTTTAACAAATTGCCAGGAGCATCAGTTGTGTGTAGCATCACTGAGGGTACTGTTAACCTCTATCATAGATACAGGGGATACAAACATTTTTTTTTTTATATCCGACATAACATTTAGTCAATCAGCAGACTTCAGGGAGCCAAAGCAGAACATTAGGTTTAACACGCTTGTGAACACCTTTTCTGCAGAACTGTATAAGCCATAAACCAAGCAATTAATCTGCAACAGACCTGCAGCGAGGATGAGTAAACCAAACCATGCCTTCGCTGGCCGTGATGGATTGTTCTATGGCTGATTGGTGAATTGATTCCAGTGAAAGTAATGGTTATGAACTGTTAGTGTCCAGCTCAGACTGATTCCTTAGAGATGGTGCACAGACAGCTGGTCTGCCTAGCCTCAGATTTGGGAAGGCTAAATATTTCTCATTGCCTGCCAAGAGAAATATTTAGCTTCCCCTTTGGCTGGCAGATAAAACGCCTGATGGCCTAGGTGCAAGGTGTGTGATTAAACATGGATGCTTGGAGAAATGTAGGGCTCAGCGGTTAGGGCTGCATGCACCTTACACGATGGGAGCTTAATATATGGCAGAAGGAGCATGACAAAATATGCTTCAAAGTGCATCGCGCTCTCTCTCTCCTGCTGTTTGATTTGAAGTATTTTGCGATTCGCCACACTCTTTCATGTTTACAAAACATTTAGTGTTATTCAAAAAGAAAAAAAAGAAAGAAAAAAAAAAAACACCCCTCTTTGAATCAGGTGGGAGTATTGCATGCTGCGAACGGAGAGAAAACAGATAACCTGGAGCACTTCCCTGTGCTGACATGACACTAAAACACCTAATTAACATTTGCGGCTGGCTGTGATGCAGACACATGAGAGGCTTTTACCATTTCCATAGTGAATCAGAATGCACGCAACAGGCTCCAGTGCACCAACATGCTGCATTCTGCAAAAGAGGACAAAAATATGGACTTCTGTCCACAAAGACCCGAATCATTTCACCATTAACCTTTTCTGTTTTTTGCCAACTCACTTCTCCAGATCTATTCCTTCTTCATTAGAGAAGATAGAAGTCAGTGACAGTTGAGCTCCATGGAACAAAAACAATAAAGATGAGTTTGGATCATTGCATCATTTACAAAATAACTTCCAGTTTGCTTGCAGCTCAGATCACACACATAATTGATATTTGCTGACAATGTAACAGGAGTGGCTGTGTACATTTTGACTATTAATCCTCTTTCATTCCCTCAGCTTTTACCCCGTCGTCATGTATTTAAACAAGCACCAAAGTTAGTGTTTTAAGGAGGCTGTCAATATCCTAACTCAAATCTTGCAATGTTTCAGCACCAACAGAATCAAAGTGAGGTGCAAGGCAAGGTTACTCCATGTTCAGATCAATACAAGAACAAATTTTACAAGTTTCAGTTTCGTATTTGTAACAGGATATTCCGCTTAATGCGGCCAGATTTTATTTTTTTTTTTTTTTTTAAATAAAATAAAATTCTCAGAGCAGGTTAGTAAACGTTCAGCCAGAGGGATGGAGAGTGTGTGGGTTGGCTCTCACTGAAAAGGTCAGCATTTAAAACAAAACACAGAAGCGCTATAGCGGTACTATCCGCTAGGAAAAAATATATATTTACAAATCTATATTTGACTTAATGCGTTGGTGCCGATTGTTAGAAACGTGCTCTATCCCACAACATTATCAGGAGTACGTAAAACATTAACGTCCCGTATCTACGAGCTTTATTAATGACAGTTACCTGACACTGGGGTTTCGGGGACCCACTTGGAGCCCGGGTGCAGAGACTGAAATACTGTGCGCACCTCCTGGCAGTTTGGCACGTGTCCGCCGGGAAGGGAGAACAGCTGGAGGAAGGCGCACAGAAAGAGCGCACTGTGGACCGGTGAGGAAGCCATGGCTGACGGGCAGCAGCACTCAACCAAAGCGGACAGAGTAGAAGAAGCAGCGGTAAAGTTCAGCGCGCTAAAAGTTACAGAAGGAGCCAGCGTTTGCGCTGATGAGGTGAAGCTGCAGCTCCCGGCTCGGCTCGGATCAGCATCCTTCCGCTTTCCTCTTCTCCTCCTCTCAGAGTCCGTGCACTCTGCAAAGCTGCTTTCTCGGGCTTCTTGGAGCTACACGGATGCCGAGAACTTATGACTCCCTGTTCATTTGCAGCAGCGAGCGTCATCTCTCCGCACAGATGGATGAACGCCCCCCCCCGATTCCATGTGCGCGCTCATTAAAAAGCGCGCGCCACGGCGTGAAGCTAGCTGCGCTTACAGAGAGCTCCTCTCAGTGATGCGCTGACACAGTGGCCCTGTGTGGGCGCTCGAGTGGAAATATGAGGGGCTTAATGCGCTGCACGAGCCGCTTTAGATTAACCGTACGGGATTTAACTGGGGCACATCACTCGTGCGTTTCACTATACATTTAAACCCGTGTTTACCAGGAGCTGCACACAAAACACCAAAGACATGTATGAGCGGCAGTTTATTTTTCATTCACATGGAGATTGTTCATACAGACAGCTGGTTGTGCACGAAGCACAAAACTCACTGTTACATTATACAGATTTCTTCATGTCAGTTTAAAATGAGTCTTACTTTCACTCAGATCTACAAGCATTAAAGTTGAGATGGTGCCATCTAGTGTTCAGTGTGGATGTCAACAGCAAAAACGTTGCCCAACAGACAAGGACAAGATATTAAACTCCGCAGACCGAACAGTTCATCAAGTCAGAAAAGTTGTTTTGGGAGTTTAATTTCTCATCTATTCACAATGTTAAGTGTTGAAATTTAAATCATCCATCTTAAAAACAGCAAGTGTCACAACACCAGAATCACAGCAGAAGTAGAAACAGCAGCAGCTCATCTCGTGCCTGCTGTGAAAGGCTTTCAGTCTTTCAAGTGTTGCTCAGGACAGACAAAACACACGCGTGTCGCATTTCTGAGAAACAGAGAGCTTTGCATGGATTTGCACAGCAGAGTCTTTCAGAAGCTGAGAACAAACCATCAAAACTCACTGTAAGCCCAGCTGAGTTTAAGTGCTATGAACAGGCGGAAAGGTGACCAGCAATACCCCAAGTGCACAAACTGCAGTAGATGAACGTTTACTACCTGCACTGTGAGCACTTTGGAACTGCCGGGACAACAGTGTGTTCATCTCAAGGAATGAGAAGTCATGAGGGAAGATGTCAGAGGAAAGACCTGTAAAGAAGCACATGTGACAGACACAGACTGCTTTTACTGTCACACTTATACAAGATGATTTTTTTAATTTTTTTTAAATGGCCAGCAACCATTGCTTCTATGTTCCAGTGGCATGTGTTATATTTTTCGATTTTAAAAATACAAATTGATGGGTGGGCCGTGGGGGGGGACAACTCCCTGGGCAACTTTAAAGCATCCATTTATCAATCTAGATATTTGTCCATTGAGTTTTTTCTTACCACTGTCGCCAAGTGTTCGTTGGGGGGGGGGGGGGGGGGGGGGCAATATAAAGCGCCGTACGCCATCTTGTTGATTGGGCGCTACACAATTGAAGTGAACTGAAAAACAAGCCCTCCAGACAGAAGGGGCAACTAGGGCAGTAGACTTTGAATACTTCACCAACTACACTAGATGCACCTTAGCTGGAGGACCATGAGGCAAAAATGGAGGGAAGTGATAAACTGGATCACTTCCACACACCGCCAGTCTGCACGATCTGCAAGGAAATCAAACAGAACATGAATAATTACTTAAACGGATTCCAATATTAAGACTGGATACATGTGTTGCCTTTAAGTGGTATAGGAAACTCATTAACACCAACGTGCTCTATATTAGAGTTAAAAAGAAGTTAAACACGATAAACGGCGGTTTACAGGCACGACATTGCAAAAAGGATGGTCACGTTGCCATTAGCCCTGCACTGACACGCAAAAGTTACAGTCCAAGAGATTCTGATATGTTACACGTGCACACACTCCTTCACATTAAAGGAAATTATTCCGTCTGCTCATTTAAAAATCCGATTAACCTGTGCAATTAAACACTGCATCAGATTTAACCAGCTGATGCACCGAGGAAATCCTATAACTGAGTTACAACGGGCTGCCGAAGCTGTTCTGCAGCGTGGAGAAAACATGGAGAAGTTTCCCTTTGCACCAATGTGAAGTCTCATTTTTCAGAAATAAAACCGTGAAAACGCCTCACAAATGATCCGACGTACCCCGAGTTTTGCATGAGTGCAGGCCAGCTTTGGTACTCCACATTACCCAAAGGTTACAATCAAGCCTTAATCTTCGATCGAGCCACACCAGTTCTAGAGGTTTCTCTCCACGGTATCAGCACGGCCCACGTGTTTCACTAAAGTTTGGAGAAGCAGGAGGAAGTTTAAACTTACGACGCTCCATTTTCCAAAACCATATTTCAGGATACAACATCGGAGGTCATCTTTGTTCGCTTTTTATCCCTGAACTAAAAGTTTCAGAAGGCCGGAGAGCCGAGCCCTGCCCTGCTCTGCTCTGCTTTCACGAAGCGGCGCCAGCGGCGTCTGGTGCTGCCCTGATGAGCGCATGGAGTCCCTCAATTAAAGAATAGCACTCAATCAATCTAATGACGCAATTAAGACAATCAGTGCCGGCTGCTGAGCAGTAAGCGGGTTCATGTTTAGGTGTTCGCGGATTAATAAAGAGATCGGCCTTCATTTGCGACCTGAGCAAATGCACTTTAACAAGCTATTGTCAGCCTTCGTGTGCAGATTACACCAAGACTGAATAATCCGATAGATTCAATACTGCCTCACACAGCGTTCAGATTAATGCGCAGGTGGCGCCGACAAACTAATCAACAGCCGCATCAGACTTTATGTCCAGACCTTGCCAATCAAACGTTTCTATTAGCGCAGTTGTCAGCACACGGCTTACCTCTGATCGTGTTGAGCTTCATTCAGTTTAATGGGTGTAGTCAAACCAACGGGGGCTTCCCATAAAGCAGAAATCTCGCAGTATCTCTGTGGATTTTCCATCTCAGTGTATTCCTTTTACCACCCTTCAGCGCAAAAAAACAACAACAACAACAAAAAAACTTTTGTCATTCATCAAATTGTAACAGCATCTTTTTCTCTTTCTGTATTTCTTCCTCTTTGTGGGGGTGGGGGCAGGAGCGCAGGCGGATGTGCGTCCTTAAATCCACTCATAATCAATGCACTTGTAGATATTTGGTATCATATATCTACAAGCTTTCCTCTGAAGCGACATCCGCTGGGGAAGAAAAAAACAATCTGAATATGAAACCTGAAGTGAGATCAGTTTTATTGACCCACCTCACTCATCCATTCACTGCCGTGCTGGCCAAAGAAACCCAGGAAGCTTGTGACCTATAACCCCAGTAAAACCCTGCCCCCACATAGCCTTCTGTGCTGTCCGCAGCCAGGATGTCCCTCCTCTGCAGTCCCACACAAAACACCATTTAATAAAACTCTGTTTTCAGCTGTCAAGCAGAGGGATGCACGGCCTTTCCAAAGCACGGCGGCACTCCCCTCTCCACCGTGGAGCCGAGCTGCAGTGTTGCCTTACTTTCCGTCTTCTCTGGTTGAACTTTGACCTAGTTTCCCAGGCTGTATGTGTGTTAGAAAGCCTGTGATTGGCTGCATAAAGAGAAAGAAGGCCCCCAGCTGCCATTTTATTTAACTCATCTGCAATACGTGATTGATGTCTGCACAGACACAAGAAAAGGGATCATCATAGAAACACAGAAAAAAAACTTGTGTCAAGCCAGCCTCCAATTCGAGACTTGCAGTCAAGCCAGCCTCCAGTTTGTTTTACGTTCCCTGTGTATTCAAAGTATTACGGGAATGGATGTGGAAACCGGATTTCAAAATAAAAGCCAACTTCGAGTGAATTAACAGATATGTTAAGAACATAATAACATATAATTTAGGCTTTTTTTTTTTTACAAACTCTAATGTTAGATCTATATGACACAGCCTTGTACCCTAATTGTGCCCTGTCACTATCAAGGCCATCTTATTTTGGATTTCAAAGTAAAAGCCCTGTGAATCTTCATTTTTGAACTACTCTTTCAATGACTTAATAATGCTCTTAAAAGCAAAAGTCGTATTTCCAAATACTATTTGAACTTTATATCAACACTTTCCAACCACAGTCTTTTTACAGTGATACCATATCAATATCAAGTCAGTCTGATTTTGCCTTTCATAGTAATGGCCCTTTGAAATTGTCCATAATTGACTTAATCTTCTAACGATTCAAAATGCTCTAAAAGTGAAAATTGCTGTTTCCACAGGGTAATTCCACCTTAGATCAACAGTATACAGCCCCACAGTGATACCATATCAATATCAAGTCATTCTGATTATGCCTTCCAAAATAAAAGCCTTTTTAAATTGTCCATAATTGACCTAACTTTCAGTGATTTCAAAATGTTTTAAAATGGAAATTTCCTGTTTCCACAGGGTAATTCCACTCCAGATCAACAGTATACAACCTCACGATGTTACCATATAAATATCAAAACATTCTGATATTGCTTTAAAAAATAAAAGCATTTTCAAACTGCCCATATCTGAGTTGCTCCTGGAACAATTTCAAAATGCTCTAAAATGGCACATTCCTGTTTCCACAGGGTAATTCCACTTTAGATCAACAGTATACAGCCCCACAGTGATACCATATCAATATCAAGTCATTCTGATTTTGCTCTCAAAAATAAAAGCCTTTTCAAATTGTCCATAATTGACCTAACTTTCAGTGATTTCAAAATGCTCTAAAATGGAAATTTCCTGTTTCCACAGGGTAATTCCACCTTAGATCAACAGTATACAGCCCCATAGTGATACCATATCAATATCAAGTCATTCTGATTATGCCTTCCAAAATAAATGCCCTTTCAAATTGAGCATATATACGACCTACTTTTTTAACGATTTCAAAATGTTCTTAAAAAGAATTTTGCTGTTTCCACAGGATAATTTCACTTTAGGTCAACAGTATACAACCTCACGATGTTACCATATCAATTTCAAGTCATTCTGATTATGCCTTCCAAAATAATGGCCTGTTGAAAATGCCCATAATTTACCTAACTTTCAGTGATTTCAGAATGCTCTAAAAAGGAAGATTTCAGTTTCCACAGGGTAATTCCACTTTAGATCAACAGTATACAACCTCACGATGTTACCATGTCAATTTCAAGTCAGTCTGATTTTGCTTTTCAAAATAAAAGTATTTTCAAATTGCCCGTAGACGACCTACTCGTTTAACGATTTCAAAATGCTCTTAAATTGAAAGATGCTGTTTCCACAGGATAATTCCACTTTAGATCAACAGTATCCAACCCGACAGTAAAACCATGTAAATTTCATGTTGGTCTGATTTTGCCTTTCAAATTAATGGCCCGTCGAATTTGTCCATATGTGATATACTCTTTCAATTATTTCAGAATGTTTTAAAAATGAAAATTGCTGTTTCAACACATATTGGGTTTTCATTTTGAAAAGCAAAATCAGACTCAATTGATTATGACAGAATTGAATCATAAAGATGATGTAAAAGGAAGCTGAAATTGCCACTAGGTTGTAATTGATAGTACGTTTATATTTTAAGTCTGTGGAAAGATGTCATGGTTGGTTTGCAAGCTGTTTTGTAATTTCTTTATTTAGAATGACATCTTTCCACAGACTTAAAATATAAACGTACTATCAATTACAACCTAGTGGCAATTTCAGCTTCCTTTTACATCATCTTTATGATTCAATTCTGTCATAATCAATTGAGTCTGATTTTGCTTTTCAAAATGAAAACCCAATATGTGTTGAAACAGCAATTTTCATTTTTAAAACATTCTGAAATAATTGAAAGAGTATATCACATATGGACAAATTCGACGGGCCATTAATTTGAAAGGCAAAATCAGACCAACATGAAATTTACATGGTTTTACTGTCGGGTTGGATACTGTTGATCTAAAGTGGAATTATCCTGTGGAAACAGCATCTTTCAATTTAAGAGCATTTTGAAATCGTTAAACGAGTAGGTCGTCTACGGGCAATTTGAAAATACTTTTATTTTGGAAGGCAAAATCAGAGTGACTTGATCTTAACATCGTATCTCTGTGGGGTTGTATACTGTTGATTTAAAGTGAAATTATTCTGTGGAAACAGAAAATTTCCTTTTTAGAGCATTCCGAAATCACTGAAAGTTAGGTAAGTTATTGGCATTTTCAACAGGCCATTATTTTGGAAGGCAAAATCAGAATGACTTGAAATTGAAGTAGTACCATGGTGTGGATGTACACTTTTGATCTAACATGGATTCATCCTGTGGAAAGAGCAAGTTTCATTTTTAGAGCGTTCTGAATTCTTTAAAAGAGTAGGTCGTATATCAGCAATTTGAAAAGTCTTTTATTTTGGAAGGCAACATCAGACTGATTTGATATTGATATGGTATCACTGTGGGGTTGGATACTATTGATCTAAAGTGGAATTATGCTGTGGAAACAGCAATTTTCCATCTTAGAGCATTTTGAATTCGCTCCAAGAGTAAGTCATATATGGGCAAATTGAAAATACTTTTATTTTGAAAAGCAAAATCAGACTGACTTGAAATTGACATGGTAACATCGTGAGGTTGTATACTGTTGATCTAAAGTGGAATTACCCTGTGGAAACTGAAATCTTCCTTTTTAGAGCATTCTGAAATCACTGAAAGTTAGGTAAATTATGGGCATTTTCAACAGGCCATTATTTTGGAAGGCATAATCAGAATGACTTGAAATTGATATGGTAACATCGTGAGGTTGTATACTGTTGACCTAAAGTGAAATTATCCTGTGGAAACAGCAATTTTCACTTTTAGAGCATTTTGAAATCTTTAAAAGAGTAGGTCGTATCTTGGCAATTTAAAAAGTCTTTTATTTTGGAAGGCATAATCAGAATGACTTGATATTGATATGGTAACATCGTGAGGTTGTATACTGTTGACCTAAAGTGAAATTATCCTGTGGAAACAGCAAAATTCTTTTTAAGAACATTTTGAAATCGTTAAAAAAGTAGGTCGTATATATGCTCAATTTGAAAGGGCATTTATTTTGGAAGGCATAATCAGAATGACTTGATATTGATATGATATCACTGTGGGGCTGTATACTGTTGATCTAAGGTGGAATTACCCTGTGGAAACAGGAATTTTCCATTTTAGAGCATTTTGAAATTGTTCCAGGATCAAGTCAGATATGGGCAGTTTGAAAATGCTTTTATTTTTGAAAGCAAAATCAGAATGACTTGATATTGATATGGTAACATCGTGAGGTTGTATACTGTTGATCTAAGGTGGAATTACCCTGTGGAAACAGGAAATTTCCATTTTAGAGCATTTTGAAATCACTGAAAGTTAGGTCAATTGTGGACAATTTGAAAAGGCTTTTACTTTGGAAGGCAAAATCAGAATGACTTGACATTGATATGGTATCACTGTGGGGCTGTATACTGTTGATCTAAAGTGGAATTACCCTGTGGAAACAGGAAATTTCCATTTTAGAGCATTTTGAAATCACTGAAAGTTAGGTCAATTATGGACAATTTAAAAAGGCTTTTATTTTGGAAGGCATAATCAGAATGACTTGATATTGATATGGTATCACTGTGGGGCTGTATACAGTTGATCTAAGGTGGAATTACCCTGTGGAAACAGGAATTTTCCTTTTTAGAGCATTTTGAAATCACTGAAAGTTAGGTCAATTATGGACAATTTGAAAAGGCTTTTATTTTTGAGAGCAAAATCAGAATGACTTGATATTGATATGGTATCACTGTGGGGCTGTATACTGTTGATCTAAGGTGGAATTACCCTGTGGAAACAAGAATTTTTCATTCTAGAGCATTTTGAATCGTTAGAAGATTAAGTCAATTATGGACAATTTCAAAGGGCCATTACTATGAAAGGCAAAATCAGACTGACTTGATATTGATATGGTATCACTGTAAAAAGACTGTGGTTGGAAAGTGTTGATATAAAGTTCAAATAGTATTTGGAAATACGACTTTTGCTTTTAAGAGCATTATTAAGTCATTGAAAGAGTAGTTCAAAAATGAAGATTCACAGGGCTTTTACTTTGAAATCCAAAATAAGATGGCCTTGATAGTGACAGGGCACAATTAGGGTACAAGGCTGTGTCATATAGATCTAACATTAGAGTTTGTAAAAAAAAAAAAGCCTAAATTATATGTTATTATGTTCTTAACATATCTGTTAATTCACTCGAAGTTGGCTTTTATTTTGAAATCCGGTTTCCACATCCATTCCCGTAATACTTTGAATACACAGGGAACGTAAAACAAACTGGAGGCTGGCTTGACTGCAAGTCTCGAATTGGAGGCTGGCTTGACACCAGTGAAAAAAAAATGCAGAGTCCATTGTGTGCATTGGTGGCAGCAGCAGGGTGGCTCAGTGGTTTACATTGGTGCCTGTAGGTGGCTCGGGGTTACCCCCGCCATCGAAACTGCGCCCAACTCCAGCACAGATCAAGTTGCTCCTCCTGCCGTCGCACTGCCTGCTACACATGAGAGGATCAATCAAAATATCGATAGTATTGATACCAACGATGGTATTGGTATCGGATACATACTTTGTTTCTATCCTCAGAATCAGTGTCAGTCATTCTGAATCAGAATTTGCAAACTGATGATGATTCATCTCATAAATCACGATACTACTGCCCACTCCGCTTGCGATACACCCTGCTCTTTTACTTAGAGCCAGCTTGAAGAACGCATGCAGACGTGGACAAAATTATTAGCCCTGCTATGAATTTTAAAGTTTTTATCAAAGAACAGAAAAACAGAAAAACAGAAAATAGCATTTTGAAACAAACTAGTTTTCTTTTCTTTATCTCATCAAGGTGGAAGGAAACCTCAAGGAGTCAGAAACAATCCTGGGTCTGGGTCGTCTCTTTATTTTCAAACACAACAACGACCCAAAATCTGTCGCTCCTGGTGAAGAACTACCTCCAGAAGACCAAAGTAAAATTCCTGACTGGCCGGCACAAATCCCTGACTTGAATCCCACTGAAAATCTCTGTGTTGAACTGAAGACCAGGATCTATGCTGGAAGATCATGAAATCTGGAGGAGCTTGAGAGATTCTTTGAAGGAGAATGAGCTGGAATTGTTCAGGATACGATGTTTTGAAAAGCTGTGTTAAAAATTTGCTCTGTGTAGCAGCACTTGAGAAATACTAATACAAAACAGGCAACAAGCTCTGGGTGGAAGCTGCCCTCTTTTGTCCTAGGAGCTGAGAGGAGTGACACCCAGTGCGGTCTTCTGCTGCTGTAGCCCATCTGCTTGCTTTGCGCATTTAGAGATGCTCTTCTGCATATGTTGGTATGTAATGATCCATTGGTTTAGTTACTGTTGCCCTCCAATCAGCTCAGAGCAGCCTGTCCAATCTCTGCTGACCTCTGGTGTCAACAAGACATTTTCACACAGAGAACTGCTGCCCACTGGATATTTCCTCTTTTTCAGGACATTCTCTCTGAACCCTAACAATGTTTGTAGGAAGATTCCAGCAGATCACCAATTTCTGAAATACTCAGACCACCCTGTTTGGTACCACAACATTGCCATGTTCAGAGTTCCTTTCCCACTTTGAACTTCAGCAGGTTGTCTTGACCATGTCAATATGCTAATGAGTTGCTCTCATGTGATTGGGTGATTAGAAATTTGTGTCAATAACCAGTTTCCTTCAAACATTATCACAAAACTGGAGGCCATATCACTCAAGCATTCTCTGTGTTCTGAGACATCAGCAAAAATTTATTATGAGGCTGCTCCTTAACTTTATGCATAAATAATTAACTGTTTGCTACAAAGTTATTAGTCCTGAGGTTTTATTGATTTGCACCCTTATTATAAATATCATACATTCATTTGTGGTAGTTTCCTAAAAGTCTGGCGTAATTTCATGAGTTTTATTTATTTATTTACTAAGATGATTAAAGCTTTGCTGTGAGAGATAAACTAATAAGTGACTACCACACTCTGTATCACCCTACACGTTCATGTGTAATAATTGTTTAGGCAACAAAAACAATGCAAAACAAAACATTGCAATGACATTTTATTTTCATGAATGCTCTCACACTTCACTTATCCTTTATAAAGTTATGTACACATAATTTCCTCCCGAAGAAAATAAAATATCCAGTGTGGAAAGGTAAAGAAAGAAAAGAAGGCAACAGAGTCAAAAAACGTAAAGCACAATAACCCAGAAAAGTTAAATTCATTTCATACATATTATTGATTTTAAGGAATTTAAATTTGTGACTACATATTGCCAGTGACTCGTATATTCATAACAGGAGGTAGGGTTAAAGAAACTTGAAATGCTTTGTTTGTACAACTAACACAAGTGCTAACACTGTTGCTAACAGCACCCCCTAGTGGGATGGCTGCGCACAACACATCCTTCTAAAAGTGCATGTCAAGACTGGGGCCAAATTTCAAAGTCTGCATACAAATTCATACGGGCAATAATTTTTTTTCCTCCTTCCATTAATTATTACTGATAACAGACTTTTTGTCCTCAGTAAATCTATAGTCAGCTGCATGGAGACATCAGTAATGACCACTGTGTATACGGATTATTCCCAACGTATTCTCACAGTTTTCATTTGTTTTATAGTTTCTAAACTGATGACATGACAATGCACGGTGTGTAGGACTTCAGTTTATCTATGCATCGTGTACCACATTCACAGCAAGTTTATCAAATTATTTAATGGCTCCTGAAAGTCCTCACTCTTTGTGACGGTCTCATGAAGTGGACCAAAGAATGATCAAGCCAAATCAACCCAACTGAAAACTACACTGTGTGATGCCTACTACAGATCTCTTAAAATATATTTACACTCCCAGGGTTTACATATAAGCAAGTATCGCAGTTAGTAATAAACCTGGTCTACGCATGAACATGAGAAATTAACTGCTAATGTATTTGGGACCTGAAATTAACATTTTTTTAAATTAATTTTTTACATTTTTAAACCCTTTTTTCATATCAGCTTTGGTTTAAAACAAATTAGAAATTGAAAGAATCAATCATGATCCATGAAATGTCTTTAAATAAGGCAAAAATTCATTACAAGGTACCACACTGCAATTCATTATGAATTAACATTTATGAGGTACCACACAATGAAAAGTTTAAGTTTTAAAAAAGGATCCAGTTTTCCATTGTGAAAACCAGGCTGCGGTTCCTGCTCAAGTCGGAACAAATGTATCACATGTCGGCATCCATTCAAACCACTGCTGTGTGCTTTTGTTTTGGTCAAATGTCAAATTAAATATCTTGTCAAGGAAATAAAATAAAAAAAATAAAAACCAGCATCCGCAAACTCAAATCCCATGAGGTATATACACTAACAGTCTGCACAGACAACGCATTCTGAAACGCTGTAATTTCAGCCACTATAACAACAACAACAGCAGAAATAGGGTAATTATTTCAACTGAGCTCTGGTGATGCACGTGAGGAGTAAAGTCAGTGCTCATCATCCAAAAATCTCATGTGGAACAGTGCATGTGGTTATCCTGACAATATTGTGACATGAGATGGGACCTACTGTTCTGATGCTTTGCAGGCATGTTGTTGCACTGTGTCACTGTTATAATCATATCAGAAAAGAGAGCTAACCTAACAATTTACCTTTTCCTTAAGCAGTTTGTCTCTTCTGTATTAAAGTGAATGATGGTGTGGTTAGGAGTTTGCATTTGTGTGGTTTCTGAGGTGAAATGTCATTTTGTTTTAGTAATATTTCAGTCTTCAGACTAATCAAGTCCAGTGTAGCAGTGAAATTAATCAGGGGAAAAACACGACCCTGATTAAAATTATTATAAAAGTCTGTGGTTCAATAACACACCGTGCTCCGATATGAATATAACAGTGTAACATTTTTATGATTTTTTGTTAATTTGTTGCCATCAGTTTTAGAACGTGAAGAAGAAATGAAGCGCATCCAGCGAGATCAATCGGTGTATCCTGGCTGTCCGCGTTAGCTGTGAACGGATGGGCTGGTAGCCTGCAGCGTTATCTGATGCCTTGTTTCTATTTCAGTCATGTAAGCATCGCTGAGCACAGCCTGAAAAATCACAGTACAATTAATTGATTCCTCTATAGTTTTGATTTTCTCTTCCTGTGACAGCTAATGCATTGGCTAGTGCAGCACTGCGGAGTCGTTTCTGACCAGCATAATCGCGTGCACTCCAACGAAAGCCTGAAAACTGCGCAATAATTGCCAAATGTTACTACTACGAGCTGACCTGCCCAATATGAGCCGACGTGCCACTCTTCTAAAGCTGGATTTCTAAAGACAGTCCCTGTACAAAGAACAGCTTTCCAAAAAACAAAAGACGCAACAAACCAAACCTAAGCAATGAGAATAAGCATCATTCAGAAAGAAGAGTTACTGGAGGCTTTAAATGTTTTAGCATAAAAGATACATTAGAAAAATAATATATTTACCTCTCAACCTTTCAATCTCTAAAGCATGTACAAGTTCTGGAAAATGACCTCAGTGCTCGAGCTGGTTGCGAATTTCCATGTATATGGAAAAGTAACAGCGTAAGGTCCAACATTAGAAGAAGGAACCAAAAGGCATTTGGTTATAACTAAATAAGAAGCACTGCGGTTTAAATAACAGTTCTTGGCCCACTCAGGTTGCTGGATGGAAAGAACCTCCACATCCACACTAAGCCAGAAAGTGAAGGAAGTAAACTTAACGTTTCCTATTTTTTATACTTAGTATGAACTTTTAATTATGCATGTTTTTATTTTGTTTTGTTTTTTCCTCTTGAACCACCACCTCTAAAATCTACCACCTGACAGAGCAGTCGTCCCATTATTAGAATGGGACGACTGCATTAAGCTTCCTCGGACGCTGTGGGTCTCTTCAGGTCTTTGATTTGCTTGATCAGATAGTTTTTCTCATCGCAGAACTGCTCGTCCTCAGATCTATCCGTCTGGAAGTTGCCAAGGAACTCCACGAGCTTGGTCTGGTTCTTCAGAAGGATGTCCATCACGGGCTGAGTCTTGTTGGGGTTTGCAACAAATACCTTTGGAAAGATTATGTAAAAAGTTTAAGTACCATTTGTGGATGCAATGCACAGAGTCCAGTGAATCTACTTTTAGCCAAAGTCTTGCACTGCAGCTGTGATGGTAGTTCTTGTTCTGCTTTGATCATGAACCAGTTCTCTTCCTGCTGCAGGTTCTGATTAGGTTCAGTGATCCCATCTTCAGAGCAGATCAAGGACACCTTCGCCAGCTGTAGTCCAACAAGACGGAGTTTGAGTCCTCCTGACTGACCAACTGCTAGACAGGAGGACTCCAAGGAGAAGCAGCTGAATGATACTAAAGACTGGCATAACAGAAAGCTGGACAAATATCCAGCTAGCAGTAAAAACGAGAGGTGAAGCTGTTAGCAGCAACCAAACTTTTAAATAAGAGAAATCACAATGACTCAGCCTGACTAAACAAAAACCCACATTCAATATTAGACCAACTTAAGGTAGCAGGTATGTGGGGTTTTCATGACACAATTCAGATTTAAGAGTGGATTTTGAGAAATTTTTTGCGCACCTTGAAGACGTGGAATGCTTCAAACTGGATGTTTCGGCTGTTATCTCTCAGCAGGTTCATCATCAGCTTCAAGTTCTCTGCCCGACTGATGTACCTCGTCATGACAGTGAAGTTGTGCCTATCCAGGAGAAGTTCACCTAGCAGCTAACAAATAAATATACATGAGTTTACAGAATCAGTCCACAAACTTGTCAGTTAAACTTAAGACTGAGCAGGAGGATGTACCTTCAAAGACTGCCGTTTTGTGACGTAGTTCTCAGAGTGCAGAAGTTTTTCATACTCTGTAAACACCTGATAAAAATGTCAAAAGTAAGTTGGGTAAAGAATGAGCAGTTTTTCCAATTAAATATCAAAACCACTCAAGAAAGCTCACCCTGTCATAATTATTCTCCAGGAAGTCTGCACACATAATCTTGTGTCTCGTGAGAAGATCCTGATGGGGAATAGAAGAGGTCAAGATATCAACTAGGAACAGTCAGGATGTTAATCTTGCCATTTAAAAAAATTATATATATATATATATATATATATATATATATATATATATATATATATAAATAAAAGTGTACCTTGAACGAGGCAAAAGCATCTGAGGCGATGTCAAAGGTTGACAGCTCCACATAATGGAAGAAGCAGAAGAAGTCTTCAGAGAAGAGCACTATCCTGGCCAAAGGCTCGTGACGCAGGCACTCTCTCAGCATCATCCCACAGTTAAGAGCCACTTCTGGAGCCTCGTATCTGCACAGGTTCATACATGTCAGGTCCAAGTGATGGTGAACTCATCACAAGTTATACAATTTTCACTCGAGATGTATAATCACATCCTAAACACTGTCACTCTTAGTTTGACATCAACTCTGTGTTTCCAATGACGAAGGAACGAGATCCTCGCAAAAAATAAACAAATGGATTAAACTAAGGCAGAACGTGAGTACAGCAGCAGCAATCTACACGCAGAGAAGTCGTCAATCACTCAGTGACGCTGAGAATTTAAACTAGGGTAAAACTTATGGAACAGATTCTGTAAATCGCCAAAATATTTTTTATATTTTTCAAAGAGCCTGAAGAATGTGTAAGCGATCCTTAAAACAAATACATAAATAAAAAGTGTTACATCTGGTCCAAAACAAGTCTGCTGAATGGCAGCATCCTCCATAGGTCACTACCCTGAAACCAGATCTTCGCATTTTGGAGCACTTATGTACTCATCTAAAGATGACCAATAAGCAGTGATTTTAGATCAGTTGTGCTCATTAATTATGAAAAACTTTGGGAGAAAACTATGTTTTGTTAAGTGTGAATGGAAAGTCTGAACCAATGAAATTTGCTTACTTGGCAGGGAGAGGAGCACAGGATGCAAAGCTTGTTATACTCATTCAAGCAGGTAGAAAAATGGCAAGGAGTACACCAAGCTTTTGTTTGAGAACTGTTTATACAACGTCACAATAGTAACTTTTAATAAAAAGGCTGCCGTTTGCTTTCAAAGGGTCTCATTAACACTCTCAGTCTTTATTATTTACAGTAGTGGACGCTGTACTATTTCTTAGTGTGATATATTCTTTGGCTTAAATCAAGGAGCTGCAAAGAATGCATTATAAGCCCTCTCATCAATCTTTTAAAGAGACAGTATTCAGATAAAGGTCAATTAAGTTAATGCCCATCCAGGTTTCATCCCTATATCCTCACAACTATGACAGAATGAGCCATAACCCTCTTATGCTAGACAGTGTCCCTTAAGCTCTGCCAGATATTTGACAGCACATCAAGAAACGTCAAAAGCTTCTGGTCGCTTTGATAATTAGAAACGCAACGTCCCATATGGAGCTGAGAAAACGTTAAAGTCCAGTTTATAAAAAACACCTACCAGTCTGAAGGTAAGGATTTTGTAGTTCGATCACGATGGACCCTGTAATAGCATATGTTATCGCACTGCTCTCTGCTGCTGCAGGTTAGTTATGAACTCAGAAGACTTGTACAAACAGCTGGAACACAAACTACCGTCACTGCTGACTTTGATTAATCCAACCTGTCGCAGACTTCTTCAGACAGAGACCTGGCAGAAACTTACGTAAACTTGGATTTTATAAACATTTCAATCTGTAATAGATGTGAAATGATACAAATGACGCAAAGTGAACAACGTTAACACAGATGTGAAAGGCATTTTGTGATTTTCGAGAGGTCTGTGCACTCATCGGGCCATTAAATGTACACAAAATGTGCCTTTCGAATTTTGTGCTAAAATGTGGAACAACCTAGATGTTCATGCTTTGTCCTCTGTGACATGTACAACAATTTATTTAAAGAACAATCTGTTTTGAGGTCTTAATGAGCTTGGGCAGCGCAAGACTGTGAAACAGAAGGAAAGCAGGTGTCTCATACAAACTTCTTTTTCTTCGCCCCCTCATGTTGTTGCTCTTTAAAGCATTCTCATGTTTCTTAACAAAAGCAGGGCAACGCAAGATACTGGCGCGAGACATGTGAGCCTATCTGCATTCAGATTCTTGCAGTATTAAAAGCTGTGACTTTTTCCATGGAAAAGTAGCCGGGGGGCCATTCAGCTGACATATTCAGATGTCTCTGATGAGCAGAGAGGACTGGACGTCTGAAAGAGGCTTTGAAAAGGTGATGTGTGGGAACCGTTATACAAATATTTTGGTGGCATTTTTCATGATCCCCAGGTTTATTATGACCACAGAGGGCAACAACAACAACAAAAAAAAAAAATCAGTTTCTCCACACCTAATTTTTTTTTTTTGCCAGTCCTGTTACCCACTGTCCACTTTTTGTGAGTCTACACAGTTTTTTCCTTTTATCTATTGGTTTAATGGTAAATAGTAGAAACAGCCTGAACAGCATTATTAATAAAAGTTGTTCACAAGCTCAACAGTGAACCAAAAAAAGATTTTTTTTTTTTTTTTTAATGAAAGCAGGAAGTGTTTTGGCTGAATGTGGTCTTGTAAGTGAGCTGCCTCTGCAGCCATCAGAGTGTCGTAATGTTTTACCTCTTTGGACAATCTTTCCCTCTGCAATCATAGTACAAAATGCTCTGTGTAGTTTATATTCTATTAGTATTTTTTTAATTCATATACATTTCTATTTTAATCCATCTCCTTCCACATTATTGCCCATCCGTTTGTATGAATGTTCCTGTTTTGTGTACAACAAATCGCTCCTAGTGGGATCAATGAAGTTGTTTGGTATAATTTTGGGTTGAACGTGCCATTTCTAGATCTCATTTTCCACAGAGAGGTATTTTTTTCCTGTGCAAAAAAGTACACAATTTCCCCACGCACAACAAGGGAGTTCATTAGCAGTGTAACAAACCGAGACATCAACGTTAAATGTCAGGTTTTGATGTCTGCCTCTCATAAACAAACCAAATCTTCCACTTTATAGTTGTGACATTTAACCGGATAAGATGGCATTCGATCCACCAAACAGCAGCCGGAGCATGCAGCTGGTCTCTGAGTGAGTGAGCAGGATGACTCAGTTTTTCAGAGCTGTAAAACTAGCACTGTACTTTTTGCTTTATCCATCATCTACATGTGTAGCCCACATGTGAGCAAGTTCATGCTTGTTCCTTTGGGAGTTGTTGAAACTCATACTGGCTAATGCAGAAGACTGCAAGGCATGTTAAAGGAAGGTATTTGTACCTAAAAAGCAAAAACCAAATGCTTTTTATTTCATGCTAAGGATTTGTTTGTTTGTTTATGAGGCTCTGAGGGTGGATTTGTTGTTAATGCATATAAATGGACAACGAGCAGTCAGATTGAAGATCAAATGACCAAACACTGAGTTTCTGTACACTGAAAATATGAACTTACCCTTTGAGAAGCATGAAGAGGATCTGTGGGTGTGTAGAAATGTATTCTACCGTGGGCGTGCGGGTGCCAATCTGACGTCTCACGATATTGCTGAACAAATGGACCACATCCTTCTTCCCCTGCACAGTAACAACCACTCAGACTGGGTGCTGATATACACAGGGTTTTTTTGCTTTGGGCATAGACGTTCAAATCAGGCATGCAAACACGCACTCCCCCTGATCATTCAATGTGTGCACCAAGCAATCAATACTTTAAACTCATAAAGTCAGTGCAGAAAGAAGGCATTTTTTCTCCTACCTCAAAATCAATCTTCTGTAGGTTTGCAATGAGAGAAATTAGAAGGTTGGTGTTGTACAGCTCCTGTGCAAGCTGAGCCACTGCTTCAGTTTGGGGCTCCTTGTCACCTGTTCCACAAAGTACTTCCTTCAGTGAGGCAAGATTTTTGGACACCTCCTCTGCAACCTTAATAACATGAGGGGGTAAAAAGAGTATGATCAGCTGCTGCTCAGCGTTACTGTAATTTTTAACATTCATGCCATCCTCAGAGAAATCCACAGCTGACCTTTTCACACTTCTTGCTGTCACCAGCATCCAGCTTTTCCATATATGCAACATGGTCCTTCAGACTCTTCACTATCTCAGCTGGGTTCTTCTGAGACTTTCCAAAAGGAAAAGGCATGGCTGAAGACAGGTAATCTAAGACCAGATCGCTGATGAAACATAACACGGGTTTTTAAATTGTGCAAATAAACCTATTCGACTTCCTGCACCGCTTTGCATCAGGAAATCGCTAACAAAAAAACAACAAAAAAAACTTCACCTGATGAGCTAGACATGAGTGAGTTATGGCGTTTGGCTAAAGACAGAAGCTCATAAGGAAGAGACTAAAGTTTAAAGTAACTCACAACGCTACTTCACGTTAGTCGAAAAAAAGGCTAGCAACTTTTCGTACTTAACGTTTCTTACGTCGAGTTTAGGGTGTATTCATTATATTAGTCTATATTAGTCCACTTTCAAACTAAGCGGGGTCAGCTGAACAGTAGAAGCCAAGCTTTCAAACCAAAACAAGGATGTAACGGAGAACAGGACGTCAAAATGTCAACGTTGCAGCATGCTCATCGGAAAAGTTGAGCTAGCTTGTGACCTAGTTAGCTATAGCTAGAAACAAGGCAACTACCAACAGGACGCAGTTAGAGAAGGACGGTTGTGGGGAAGCACACACGCACAAAACACCCTGCTGAAATATTTACTTCAGGCTGTGTACACTCACCGAATGAAGGGTAGCTTTGAACTTCAAAGACGCTCGGTGACCAAAGGTGAGCTAGCGGGCTAGCGAGTCGTCTCCACTTTCAATATCCACTGTAACGTTACTTTGAAAAAGTCTGTAACGTTGTCTGACAGCTGTAGCTACCTAACGTCCCCTAACTGTAGCTACAACTTCCTCAAACTAGAGACATTCATAGCAGTGATATTTGACGTAAATTTCACTTCTAGTGACCCCTGTCATCGAACTTGCTAGCTTCCTAGTTATTACAGAGTGACTTGCTGCTGGGCTTGCCCGTCTGTCAACTTCATTTCCCTGTTCTTTTCTGCCGAAACACCCGTCCTCTTCTCATCCCGGGGACAATGGGCGGTCATGTTTTGCTATGTAATATGACTGACACCAATTTTATCCTATCACTTTTGCGTGATGTGGGCACGCCCTCTACCCCACTATGGGAGCGCATGTTTCACAAAGTTACATACTAATGAGGGGGAGTATGTTGCAGAGGAAGCCACTCTACCGGACATCCCGTTAATAGAAATCAAGTGCATCTAAATTCTCGGGAAGAGATGAGCCATTAGTTGAGAAATAGCTCGTGTTTTATCTGTGGTTATGAAATCTAAACGTTGTAAAAATCGGCCAGAATAAGAAACAGGATTAGTTGTTTTTTTTTCTTTCTTTCATCTAATCGCCTTTTGGTGATTTCTTTGTTGAGTCACAAGAAAATTCAGTATCCAATAGCAACATCTATAAAACACATTTCACTAGATATTATCAAAGCAAGCAATTTCTAGAACACATATGGACCACAAAAAGTTCCTCAACGTGAATAGTTACCAAAGTCTTTCTTTAATGTATGTCCACTTACCATCACTTAATAACGGATGACAGGCATAATGAGTTGACTCTCCTCTGTATTCTCCAACTACATGTTGTCCAAATTTGCGATAATAACCACACTACATTAACAAACCCTGCATATAAGCTTTTTACTTGCATTAGTGAAACTTTGAATGTCATTTAAGGGAACATATGGACACTTCACCTTCAAAGCTCTTCTTCGGGAGGTGGCTGCGTTTTGCTCCATGCTCTGCCGGGGTGATCCCACATTGTCTTAGTAATGTTATATAATAATATTGTTGACGTCCAGGCTTTGCGGAGGCCAATTCATGACTGGATTAACAGTCCATGTAATAATCAACACAACTGCTTCTGAATTTCAGGTGTGTGGGCAGGGCCGACGCCCAGGAAACACTCCACCTCTGGAACACAGGCAGGAACCCACACACACGAACAGAGGAGAGAGAGAAAAAGGAAAGATGGTTGGAGTGAGAGAGGTGGATTCTAGGTATAGGGTGGGATAATGGAAGAGATCCATAAAGGAATTAGCTGAAAGAGAACGATGAAAGCATGCAAAACTATTACTAAAAGAAAGTCTGGCTCCTTGGAAGCAAAATACAAAGAACGGAGTGGCAGCTCAAGACTTTTGCACAATGCTGTATGTTTTTAGAATAGTTTAAACCACAGGTGTCAAACATGAGGGGATCCAGAATTGAGCTGGCAAAGACTCCAAATTCAGCCCACTGGATGGCTTTGAAAACAGTAAATGAAGGGCATAAATTTAGACCATGCAAGTGTAAGTTTTACTTTTCCTACTGATAAGGGTGTCCTTGACATTCATATCACACTAAAATAATAAAGTAATACGTAAGTAATTAAATGAAATACTGTGGAAATTTCTGGGATTTTTTATAGAACTTTTTCTGTAATTTTACACATTTATTACTTCATTATTTTGTTTATCACCGTTCAGGTCATGTAGAAAAACTGAGGCATTCTCTTGAAATTGTACTTTTTTATATTAAGATATCTCAGGGTTTAAATGCAAGTTACATTTCTTTAGAGTGACAGAAAGGGGTGTTTTACAGGACCGCCCGGCTTAAGATCAAAGTAGGATGCACGTGTCTCATGACATAAAATAAGTTTGACATCACTGGTTTAAACTTTTCCTACTCAGGGCCCCACCATGGTGTTGACATGCATTTTTTAACATATCCCAGACTGTGGTGCCTTAGAGGTCCATTATTGTCCCAGTGCATAAAAACTCAGCTGTGATTAAGCTTGTATTGAGCCCCTTACTGTGCACACTACTCACACGTGATTGCTCAGCAAAGTATCCGGGCAATCATATTGTGACTTTTACAGATGATGCAGCTGTTGCAATTAATGATGAGTCAATGTAGAGGAGAGACGTGGAAGAACTTGTTGGCTGGTGTGATGCAAACAATTTGTGGGAAATTTGGGGAACATAAAAGAGATTGTGGTGGTAGGAGGAGACCTCACATCCTTCAATCCCTCCTCATTAGAGGAAAAGCTGTGGTGACCATAGTCAAATACCTGACTCTGCATATACCCAGCAAACTCAAACGGGCCACAAAACAGACAGTATTATTAAGACAACTGTTTTGTATGATGAGGAGGTTGATCTATCTATCTATCTTTTAATGTGTGTCACGGGGACCAAACTTAGATCCATCTGTAATTACATTACATTACACAGTGTAAATGGCATTTATTTACAAGTCCTTCTTTGATGGTCTCATGTGGCCCGATGATATGTGATAAAAATGTGATAACGTACAAGGTTTAGACACACTTATCTTTGTAGCAATATTACAACATGAAAGAAAATAAATTAAATCAAATGGATTTTTTCTTAGAAGAGACCTTTATTTTTGATAATTTAAAACAAAAATCCCCAAAACATGACAACATGGGCTGATTTTAGCTATAACAGCAGCAACAACTTATATTTAAATTAAAATCAGTACTAGCTTTTACTAAACCTGCATGTCCGGCCATTGTTCTGCTCTGCTTTTAGGAAAGATACACTTCATTAAAGCCATTTCATTTAGGTCTTTTTTAAAAAACAGTTTTACTTTTTTTTTACGCCTGACACGTAAGTTTGTCGTCATGACTTTTATTGTGAAAGCCAGACCCGGAAGTCCTAGCGCCGTGGACATTTTAGCTAGCTTGGTGCTATTGCGAAAAGCACACGATCACTTCTGAAGGACGGAAAGAAACACAGCCGCTGGCCGGAGCACTTTTCCTTCTTTTGTAGCGTTTCGGCGCGATAAGATTACATTAACAGGTAAGCTACGAGCTGTGAATCCACGGCTGGATGATACCCGCTGTGTTTTATGGCCTGTTGTCGTTTCAGGCCGTATTGCTTGCGTACAAGCCGAGCTGCTCGCTTTTCACAGGGATACATCACGTATGGCGCTCTTTACTTCGAAACGGTTCGCAAAGACCCGCGCCTGTCATGATAATTTCCCACATTTAAAGGGAAATATTCGCAGTTTTTCGACTTCCAGTGAAATCATAATGTCGAAGAGTCACATTTTCCTGCAACCGACCTTTATTTCTCTGCATGAAAAGGCCTTGGGAGGAACATTTCGCGGCGCTGAGATGTTCGTAGTAAAAATGTTTTCAGTTATAACTAGTTTGGTGGAGAAAGAGTCACACACCCCCTTTAATTCAAAAGTTTGTGGGAGCAATTTCAGTCGCTTCTTATGTTTCGCCCCTTCTCGTCAAAAATCCCCCCACAACTATCGTCTTGTAGTGCAAGATTGTGATGTGAGAGCGATTCAGAGAGCAGCAGATGTTGAAATATAGTCTTTTTGGTGTTATTTGCTCGGCCAGTATTGTGTGTTTGCACGCTGAGCTCTGTTGCTGGAGCCGCCGCAGTGAAATCCTGGCCCTGCTGTCATGGCTGTAATGGCTCTATCAAGGCGTCGCAGCGCACTGCTATTGTGATTCTTTTTCTTTCTTTCTCTAATATCTACATAAAATCACCCAGTTTCGTTTGTGGATTGATTATATCTTTTAAGTTTTCCTTTGCTTTTTGGGTTATTTTCCTTTAAAGAATGTGTGCAGAGCACTATGACAGCGGACTATGTGAGAATAACAGCACGCGTTTGGGGGTTTGATCCACCTATGCACTCTGAAGAATACACTAACGGATTTGTTTGAATTTTAATAAAATTTAGATTAATACATAAATAAGATGTGCATTTAAAATTTAGCTGGCATTGAATCAAAAACAATATGAAACTTGAAATCATTCAAACTCCAGGTAATGCCTGTGTACTAACTAGTCATCACAAATAAAACTGCTATGGAGGACATTATAATTAAAAGTACTCCGGGTTGCATCAGATGTGCTCCACCAGCTTCTGCTGATTTCCCTTCCTTTTTAATCTTATCTAGGCTTTGGATGACTGGTAAAGGTTCCCTGTATCCTCACAATATGGCCTTCAGCCATGACACTTTACAACAGGATTTTATATTTGACTGCCTTCTTCACACAAAAACTGTAGGTGGTTGTTACTTTTTTTCCCTCTCCATTCAGCATCTAGAAAAAAAAACCCCACATGCTCTGTTAGAATAAACTTTATGAGATTCTGAAGTTGGAAAAACTGAAGTGAAATGGGAAATCCCCCCCCCCAAAAAAAAAAAAAAAAAGTGTGATCCATTCCTGGCTTTGCCAAGCAGCACTTAAAGCAGGCACGAGCTGCTCTGTTGTGACTTTCCCCCTCTGTTTTGAAGTTACTTGTCTGCGAGTAGTTGAAAGTTTTTGTTTCCTGCTGTTTCTGGAAAAGAGTTTCTCGTGGCTCCTTTCCAAAGCAACTTATGTGTTATTTCACTTAAGTGAGGGCGTGGGGTTGGGGGTGTGTGAGTCCAAGAACGTGGTTTATGCTTAAATATCCAAACTGTAAGTGATGTTTCTATTCATCACTCACTCTTTGCCTACGTTAGCGGTGAGTACTGTCTTGTAGTTTCTAGTTTATGAGCGGTGATTAAACTCCATGTAGACCAATGCATCATAGTGAACATTTCCTTTGATTCCATCCCTGCTAAAAGAGTCTACAAGCTTTTGCAAGTGAAATTTATCTTGTTTTTCTTACTTTTTTTTTTTTTTTTTCCTTTTCTAAATTAGATTCACAAACAAAAAAGCCTTTGGCCATGTCAGGACAGAGGAAAGGAGCCGCAGCAGCAGCACGGCTACCCAAATGTGCCTTCTGCAGAACCAACCGGGACAAGGAGTGTGGGCAGCTGCTGATGTCTGACAGCCAGAAGGTGGCAGCCCACCATAAGTGCATGGTGAGGAAGCCGCGTTGTTCTCAGTTTTTCAGCCCGGGATCCGTCATCCAAGCTGCCTACTTTGCAGCCCTCTGCCACATGAGCAGAATAGTGAACAGCTCACGTCTGTTTTTGTTTTTATTTCTTCATGCAGTTGTGAAATGAAATGATTCTTCTCCCATAAATGATCTAATGCCTTTGTGGAAAACTGTACATCAGCAATAGTTAAGAGAAATAATCCCAGAGATGTTCTGTATATCAAATTCATCCTTATATTAATGCTACGTAAATAAATTTCTCATTATTTTATTGCTTCTTTTTCTGTCCTCTTCAGCTTTTCTCTTCAGCCCTCGTCACATCACATTCAGACAGTGAAAACATTGGAGGATTTTCCATTGAGGATGTGAAAAAAGAGATCAAGAGGGGAAATAAACTGGTGAGTACCTACTGTTGTGCTCAGGTCAGCAGATAGGCTGCATCCATGGGTTAGCACCGCTGCCAAATTAGTGTTAAAGGCCCAAATTTTCAGTTCAGAGACTGTTTAGCATCTGAAAGCAGTCGTGGAATCATTCAAGGGAATGACCCTGAGCGCATTTCTCTTTGAGGAAATTGCACATCTGTGGCTGTACAATGCCTGCTTCTAAGTAATAGTTACTAATGCCAAAATGTACTCATAGTTTTTACTGCTTTTGCTATAATCATCATCATCATTATAATAATGGTGTCTCACCTTTTAAGCTGTGTGTGTGTGTTTATGTAACTATGCAAGTTTGCTACAGAGGACTGGGGTTGATACCAGCTACTATTATTACATTATATCCTCTTTCTTGGCATCTTTAAGTGGGAAATGTCAGCTGTTCTCATCCAATAAAAGATCTAAAGCTGCTGGTTCTTCTTGCCTCAATCTGACACACTGTTAAATAAAAAGATGGCTTTTCCAGGATGCTTTCAAAACTGGTTGTGTGTGTGTCAGTGTGCCACTGAATGCTAATGGGATGCACTGCAGTGGTCTGTAAGTGTGTGCTTGCACTATTCTGTATTTCCTGTATATAAGTGTGAGAGGGGTGTCACACTGAAATGCAGCTTATTTCAAAATGAGAATTGATCTGCAGAGCTGTGCATTAATAAGTTGCACATGTTGTATTTGACTTATTTAATAATTGTTTTTGTTACATCATTACTTAGTAAAGAGTAAAAAATGTAGCCTTTAAAGTTGTGCGTTTGCAAACATTTTAATTTGTTTCCCAAACCTTTCTGCAGATTGTCACTGATTCATCTTTTGGATATTATGTTGATGAATCGGCTCATATTTCTGCCTATAAAACGTTAAATCCCTTCCTTTAAAAGGCAGGTCCTATTTGACCAGTAACTACACGTTTGGTGTATGATCATAAACAACAAAGCATCCTTACATTTTGGGGAAAAAATAATTAAAAATATTCATCAGTTTTTAAAAATAACGCTCTCTGATCAGTTCAGTGTTCATCTACAGACGGTATGTTATCAGCCGCTCTAAGCTTCCTGTGCTGGTTTTCTTTTAAATTGTATCACATTGTTTTCCTTTTGGTTTAACCTTCCCTGCTGATTTTAATTTGTTCTTCTCTTGAATCAATCAGCGGTGTCCCACTGGGACATGTTTTTAATATTTTCATATGACACACCAGACCCATAATACTTGGAGCGATCATTTCTCAGATCCACGTATGAATGCGTTACTAATGGATGACTGTTTTGAATCGGCGTACAAAATAATGTCGCTGCATCTGCTGTTGTTGTAGATGTGTTCTTCTTGTCACCGACCGGGTGCGACCATCGGTTGCGATGTGAAGACGTGCCGGAGGACGTATCACTATTACTGTGCTGTTAAGGACAAAGCCCAGATCAAAGAGAATCCCTCGCAAGGGATTTACCTGTAAGACTCTTACATTTGGATTCTGCTGAGCATTACTGTACAATAAACAGTCATACACCCAGGCATTTATTAACTATAGCTGCACAGCTGGTCATTAATCTCAACCATTTGTCACTCATATTCAGTCCTGGCGTCTTTTAACTGAACTCTTTTATTTCTGATTGTAGCGTTTACTGCCGCAAACACAGGGATGCTTCCCAGGATGGCATTCAAGGTAAAGTTTACTTTAACATCAGTTACACTGCTACTACTTAACCACAAGCCTGTGACATTTATCATTGAACCTGTGCAACAACAGCCATTGTTAGCAGTATTCTGATTTAAAACTGTAATCTGTTTTATTGTCAAAACACTTCCACTTGCATGTGTCTTTGTGTTGTTGTGAAGCTGAAATTTGTGAAACCCGATTTATTTCTTTGTCATTAGATGAAGAGGGAGCTGTGGCCGAGGATTCAGACTCGTCGCCTCCACAAAGCAGGGGCAGGGGAAGGTTCGAGAAGGGGAGAGCCAAGGCGGGATCTCGCGGCCAGTCAGAAGACACACGCTCTACCTCGTCACAGGCTGCAGATGAGGAGAGCTCCTCTCACGTACGGCAGCGCTCAGAGTCCATAAAACAATACGAGATTCCCTTGAATGGTGTCTGTGCTGGGTGTGAATTTTAGCTGATGTGCCCTTTTTGTTTATTTAGCGGGACAGGTCACCTCTCCGGACCAGCCCTGGAGACAGCGGCCAGCGCTGCGGCTTTTGCCATGCTGGTGAGGAAGAGAATGAAACAAGAGGCATGCTTCATACGGATAACTCCAAAAAAGTGGCCGCACACTACAAGTGCATGGTGAGAATTCCCGTTCGGAGGGTAATCTGTGGATGTGCTTTTAAAGTACCGCCGGCCTGCATTTAATCTCTGATCTGTTTCAGCTTTTTTCATCGGGGACGGTACAGCTGACCACCACGTCACGGGCCGAATTTGGAAACTTTGATGTGAAAACTGTCATCCAGGAAATCAAAAGAGGCAAAAGAATGGTGGGGACACGAAACAAATAGCAGTTTAAAGTTTTGCATCTAAAATTCGTTTTGACAGAGTTGTGGATTGTGTTGGGTTTTTCCCCCCCAGAAATGCACGCTGTGTACTCAGTTGGGTGCTACCATTGGGTGTGAAATCAAAGCATGTGTGAAGACCTACCACTACCACTGCGGCCTGCAGGACAAAGCCAAGTATATTGAAAACATGGCGCGTGGCATTTACAAGTGAGCAAAACTTCTCTATTTTATCTTCTGTTTTTGTGTCCTAAACTGCTTAATTATATATTTATTGCACAGTTGTGGTCTCATTATAGTGACAGTAATTGTTAACACACAATTACTTGTTTTTATGTGTGATCATCAAGAGCATTGCAATTATTTTGTAACTCAGTTACTGACGTGAATACTGGATCACAAAGATAATTAATGGTTGTCTCAGTGATGTGCAGGGATTTGAATAAGAACACCTTCTGGTATATATTATGTTTATCGTAATCCCGGCCCCAATTTTGTGATCACGACTATGGAAGTGAGGTAGAAAAATTGTGCTCTTAAGACTTTTTATTAATTTTTTAGTGTTGTCACAAAGCATCGAGTGTATCGTGAAAGGAGAATTCCTTCCTTGCTTATTTCTCCTTAAAGTGTTTTTGTTGCTCGTTCAGTACAAGTGTGTGTGTTTCAGGAAGATGCATCTTTTGATCCAGCAGGATGCACACAGTCACCTCTTTCACGATGTTCAGTACATACCCGATGGTCTGCCAGACGGAGTGCCTTGATAGTTGTGTTAGGGTCGATTTGAGGAGCAACAAGCCACGACAGTCAGCTGCTGGCAGGCTGCCCCGGTTCTGCAATGCAGTTAGCAAAGCGGCTGTTGCCAGGTGGCTAATTTCTGAGTTTGTTATCAGTCAGCCTGGAAAACAAAATGTTAATATGATTCATTACAGTTTTTTTGGAGCTCATGCAGGTTGTTCTGATAAACACCATTCACATGCTGTTTTGAATGACTCCTCATTTTTCTCCTCTCCAGCAGAGGTGAAGAGTGCAGTGTTAGCATGACGGAGGTTGCAAACCATTAAACACTAAAGACTTAAGGCAGCAACATGGTCCTTTTTTAAGGTTTGATAAATGGTGTGCATGGTTTGCAGCTGAGATTGCTACATTATATGGACCAAAGCACTGCTCTATCTACACATTACACCTACAGGAGCTGCTATGAAGCTCCCAGTGTTTGTGTCCACAGTGTTTGTGATGATGTTAATGGGAGAGGAAGTTTGGAGCTCTGCAGTAATGAAATCAGCATAGTGTTGGCGGCGTGTTCAGCACTCACTCTGTGGTTTTCCACTTTCCTGAGTTATTCATCACTTAAAAAAACAAACACATTTCCATAACTTACAAACACTGTTTGTGTTTTTTGTTTTTTAAGGCTATACTGTAAGAACCACAGTGGCAATGAGGAGAGAGATGAAGAGGATGAGGAACGAGAGAATCGCAGTAGAGAGAGGGCAGCAATCCACCACGCAGGAACACCAACACAAGTGAATGGCAACTAAGTACGTAACTGCTCCTCTGGTTGTGCACAAAGAATTAGTGTAAAAATGTCCGATTGCCATCATTAACCAAACTTTCCTTATGATTTTTGCTTTTTAGGGTGGGTTCAGTTTTAACAGGTTTGGCCCAGTCGGTGTGACGTAGGAAGAAAACCCGAAGAGCGCAAGACCTCGGAGAGAGATTCTTTTTCTTTTCTTTTTTTTCCTTTCTTTATACTAAACCTTAGCCTACTCACAAAGTTGTGGTCTACAAGCTCCCAAAGTGTTTCACGTGGACAGGATGCCCCCAGTGTGCACCAGATGTCTTCTTCATGAAACCCTTTTTTTAAGAGTTGAACAGGATGACCGGTGGTACTCGGCAGTGCACTGGACTGCAAAAGCATCATAACAAGCCAAGACTTCCCCAAGTTTCAGCTATTGAACCAATTTTGAAAACTACATGTTAATGTCGGGGAAAGGAGATGATGAACTGATCTTCTGATTGTCACTCACTGCCCATGTTGCCACAAATGACATGACCCACACTTGTTAAACGTCAAAGCGTTGTTTCCTCTTCCCTAGCTTCTAAAGGACTCACTTTTAAGAGGGGTCTGTTTGTTACTAGTGTCGATGACGTTGTGCAGTTTGATTACCTTGTTTCTGTAATCGCGTCTTAAGAATACTCTTTTCATGTTAGCCTTTCTTTCTTGATATGTAATATTTTGCTACTGTATTATCATCATGAGTACTTTTGAATATCTGGATTTCAGACAGTCACAATTACAAGTTTTGCCAGCATGCACTTGGATTTTCCCACTGTTAAAGGTGGCATTTTTTATTTAGCTGCTAAAGGGCCAAGTAGAGCCCTTTAGAGGAGTTGGCTTGACTTTGTTTGATGTACTGTTACTTGTATCTCTACAAATGTATCCATGAATGATTGGAATAGAAAATATTTTTATTTTACACTTTTACTGAGTGAATCGAGTTTTTGTTTTAAAAGTGAGTCTTAAGGGTAGTAGAGACTAGAAGCCCTACACGTGGCCTGTTAGAGTATTAAAAGTGAGGGTTTTCCTCTCTTATTATTTACCAAACAAGCAACGAGAAAAAAGGAAAAAAACAAAAACAACCCAGAAAGGAGGCAAGAGAAATACAAAAGTGAGTTTTAAAAGTTTAAATGTGACACGCTAGCTGTGAGAACATGCAGGTACAGTCAGGCCTGTATGTTGTTACAGAGTGATGCAACATTTGTTGCTTTAGCTATTTGCCAAAAACGCTGTATTGATGTGCACTCTTTTTCAAAAGGCCAAAAGTTATTGTACTGTTGATTCAAAGCTGTTCCACAGACTGTCCCCTGATTACATAGGTTAGGCTGCTGAAAGGGCTGTTGTATTTGGAGTTGTTTCTGGGATCAACATGAGCTGAAAAAGTCATCAGTGCAAGTGAAATATAGCCATCATTATGCTACAATAGCCTATTACTCACAGGCCAACAGGTACCCCTGTTCGACTGCTCAACATAAATATCTAGATCACCAATCACAGGCAGTAACTTTGCCAGTGTATTTAGGCATGCCAACATGGTTGAGACAATCTGCTGATGTTCAAACTAATTATCAGAAGAAAAGTGATTAAAGTGACTTGAAACATGGTGTGGTTCTCAGTGCCAGACAGGCTGATCCGAGTATTTTCAAAATCTGCTCATTTATTGGGACTTTCTCACACAAGCATCTCTCAGGTTTACAGTGAATAGGACATAAAAGGGGAAGAAAAAAAAGTCAGTTCTCTTGGCAAAAATGCTGTGTTGATGCAAGAGGTCAGACTACTTTGAGCTGATTGCAGATGTGCTACAGCAGCAGAATCCCACACCAGCTAAGAACACAAATCTGACGTTACACTTCACATGGACTCGCCAAAATTGGACTGAAGTTTGGGAAAAATGTTGCCTGATCTGATGAGTTGATTTCTGCTGTGACGATCTGTTGGAAGGGTCCGAGTTTAGTGTAACCAACATGAATTCATCCTGCCTTGTAACAGCGGTTCAGGGTAAGGGTGTAACAATGTGGGCATCTTAGTACCAACTGAGCATCATTTAAATGCCACAGCCCACCTTACTATTATTGCAGACCTTGTGCATCTCTTTATGAGCACAGTGTAGCCTTTTTCTGATGGCTGTTTCCAGCAGGATATTACACCGTGTCACAAAACTCAAAGCTTTAACTGGTTTCTTGAACATGAAAATGAGCTCACTGTAGGCAAATGGCCTCCATAGCAGTCAGATATCAATCCAGTAGAGCACCTTTGGGGTGTGATGGAACAGAGATTCACACCATTCAGAGATTCACCACTGACAAATTTGCAGCAGCAGTGTTGTCGTCATGTCAACATGGACCAAAATCTCTCAAGAAATGTTTCCAGCTGCTTGTTGAATCTTGTTGAAGAACCCAGTAATGAGTGATTACAAGATCATTTCCATGGAAAATAAAAACCCCTGATAGGAAGCCAAGTAAAGAACGGTGTCTACGAGGAAAGTGTATCATAAAGACAGACTGCCATGAGTGGAAATCCACAGTGTTCGCCACAAGTTACAAACAAATCATCAGTCTGAGGATTAGAAAAGCCAGATTAAACTTGGCTAAAAAAACAACAACTAAAGACGCCCAAACAGCTCTGAAACAGCACAAATGAAACTCAAATCAGCCTGTAAGGGAATGGACAGAGAAATGATGGCAGTGTGAGGAATGAGCATGATGGCTTCTAATGGATTGGGTCTGTGGTGTTTACTGATGATCTGACAGAAGTTAGAAGCAGCCTGATCAGTCCTGAGCTGTCTGCTCAAATATAGACAAATTCAGCAAAGGTTATTGGGCAGTAGTTTGCAGAAAAGATGGACAGTGACTTAAAATATCATGAAAAAGCAACACAAGAATTTCTGCAATGAATCTCAGCCCAATCCAGCTGTAGTTCACTTGAAACTAAACGCTGAAACAAACAACTGAACACAGCTTCAGTAAAGGCTGCACACGTTCTTTGATGGTGGTCAGAATTTCCAGACACTGCTGATTGAGGACTGTGGTAAATGTAATACGTTTTAGCCAAAGGCTATGCTTCCAATGCATCTCAGTTCCTTCATTGGAAAATCTATTACGTTCGCGTACAGAGCCAAAGTCACATCACCCTCCATATACCATCAGACATAATTGTATGAAAAATGAACACAGTTGTATTCTCTCAGTTTGTGGCTGTACTACTTTACTATAAGATCTAGTTAATTCAGAAGAACAGTCATGTACACTTGTTCCTAAGAAAATCATTGATGGGTCTTTAATAAACTGAGTTGTAGTATTATAGTGAAAGTCAACAAGTGACTATAGGATTTCTTCCATCATTGTGACAAAATGACCACGGAAAGAAACGGTTTTAATATGTCTGTAATTCTCAACTACTTCCCACTTACATTTTGACCTGTCATTATATTCTTATATACAGAATTTTAGGGTGTGCAGACATTGTGACTTACACATAAAAACAGGTTTCACAATAATGTAACACAACAATGGGTGTTTTGTTCGGTTGTCACCATAAATCACAACAGCATTTTGAACAAGCTGCAGACATGAGAGCAATGACTGACTGACCCCCACATAAAGTGAGTTACAGTAGTCCAGGCAGGAAGAAATAAAAGCATGGATCACTGTTTCAAGGTGCTGCCTCGAAAGAAAAGATTTTACTCTTGCCAGTCGCCTTAAATGATAAAAACTGGACTTCACCACTGCTCTGATTTGGTTGTCCAATTTAAAATCACTGTCCAACTTAAAACCAAGGTCAGTAAGGTTTAAAATAGACTTCCAGGAGTCCCAAATCTACAGAGGACGACTCGCAAGGACCACTGGGTCCAAACACCAACACTTCTGTTTTCTTTTAATTAAAATTTAAAAAGTTTAGAGCCGACCAAGCTTTAATGTCATCTAGACATGTCAAAAGAGGTTTTATGGAGATGCCATCCTTGTACTTTAATGGCAAATAAATTTGGTAGTCATCGGCATAACAATGAAATGAGATCCCATGCCTTCTAAGGATGGAACCCAGAGGCAATAGATACAGTAAAAAGAGCAGTGGCCCTAAAATTGAGCCCTGTGGGACACCGCATGACAGAGGAGCAGAAGACGATTCGTAACCAAGAAGGCTGACAGAGAAAGTTCTATTTGACAAATAAGACCTAAACCAATTAAGTGCAGTGCCACCAATAAATAATTCTTAGGTAAAGATGTCTTTCAGGGGGTGCATTTGGGGAGTTGCAGCATAAAACTGCATTTTTTCTTAGTATAGAACTGCTGCGTGCAGTGAGGAATTCCAGAGTGGCAGAGAAGTATGTAGGGCTGGTGCAGGGCATGTATGAGGACAGTAAGACGGTTGTGAGATGTGCAGTAGGACAGATGGGTTCAAGGTGGGGAGGTGAGATTAAATCAATTATCAGCTCTGACCCCTACTTGTTTGTACTGAAGACAGATGCAGTCAGGCAGGAGTCTGCACGGACTATGATTTTCACAGAGAATACAAATCCATAGTGAGAGTAGAAGGTGGGTGGAGGAGAGCCTGAAGAGGTGCAGGTTTGTACTGGAGAGGAGAAGAATGAACGTAAGTCAAAGCAATGCACGTGTTTATACCTGCCTCCCACTCATGCAGAGAAGAGGTGAAGAACAGAGTGCATGCAGGGTAGGAGTGGGTGGAGTCGAGTGTTAGAGGTGATTTGTGAAACCTGCTTCTTAATTCAGATCAAACTGAGGTTATTGTACTCGGCCCTGAAAATCTTAGAAATATGGTATCTAACCAGATTCTTACTCTGGATGGCATTACATTGGCCTCCAGTAATGCTGTGAGGAACCTTGGAGTAATTTTTGACCAGGACATGTCCTTCAACGAACATATTAAACAAATATGTAAGACTGCTTTCTTCCATTTGTGCAACATCTCTAAAGTTAGAAATATCCTGTCTCAGAGTGACGCTGAAAAACTAGTTCATGCATTTATTACTTCCAGGCTGGACTACTGCAATTCATTATTATCAGGAAGTCCTAAAAACTCCCTGAAAAGCCTTCAGCTAATCCAAAATGCTGCAGCAAGAGTGCTGACAGGGACTAGAAAGAGAGAGCATATTTCTCCTGTATTGGCTTCCCTTCATTGGCTTCCTGTTAAATCCAGAATTCAAAATCCTGCTCCTCACAAGGTCTTAAATAATCAGGCCCCATCTTATCTTAATGACCTTGTAGTACCATATCACCCTATTAGAGCACTTCGCTCTTGCACTGCAGGCCTACTTGTTGTTCCTAGAGTATTTAAAAGTAGAATGGGAGGGAGAGCCTTCAGTTTTCAGGCCCCTCTTCTGTGGAACCAGATTCCAGTTTGGATTCGGGAGTCAGACACTATCTCTACTTTCAAGATTAGGCTTAAAACTTTCCTTTTTGCTAAAGCATATAGTTAGGGCTGGACCAGGTGACCCTGAATCCTCCCTTAGTTATACTGCAATAGACGTAGGCTGCCGGAGGATTCCCATGATGCATTGAGTTTTTCCTTTCCAGTCACCTTTCTCACTCACTATGTGTTAATAGACCTCTCTGCATTGAATCATATCTGTTATTAACCTCTGTCTCTCTTCCACAGCATGTCTTTCATCCTGTTTTCCTTCTCTCACCCCAACCGGTTGCAGCAGATGGCCCCGCTCCTCCCTGAGCCTGGTTCTGCTGGAGGTTTCTTCCTGTTAAAAGGGAGTTTTTCCTTCCCACTGTCGCCAAAGTGCTTGCTCATAGGGGGTCATATGATTGTTGGGTTTTTCTCTGTATCTATGAAGCGCCTTGAGGTGACTTTTGTTGTGATGTGGCGCTATATAAATAAAATTGAATTGAAAATTGAATTATGGTTTGGAGAAGGTGGCACCGACTTAAAGACAGGAGAGTGAGCTGTAGGTGTTAAGACTTTCATTGAGAGTGACCAGAATGCACAGGATTAGAATTTAGTACATCAGAGGCACAGCTTAGGTTGGAGACAAAGTTAGAGAGGAAAAACTGAGGCAGTTTGGACATGTGCAGAGGAGAGATAGTGGATACACTGTACAAAGGATGCTGAAGATGGAGCTGACAGGCAGGAGGAAAAGAGGAAGACCACAGAGAAGATTATGTAGTGGAGGAGAACTTGCAGAGGGCTGGTATGAGGATGCTAGAGATGGAGTGAGATGAGTGAGATGGAAGAAGGGGAGCAGCCGAAAGAAGATGATGAAGAAGTTAACGGTTAACACCCTGTCCTGAATGATGATCAGCTTCGCCTAAAAAGGTAGCCTCTTTCATTAGTGCAACTTTAAGCGAGGTCATTGGTTGAAGTGTTGGGTGGGTGTGTGCAACATCGTGTATCTATGACCAATAGAATCTTCTTAAACTCGGGTTCGCTGGATTTCGACGGAGCTTTGTTCTTTGATTGGCAGCTCTCCAACAGCCTATGTACGATGGGAGGAGTTGACCCCTCTCCGCATTTTTCGATTTGCCCGCCGCCCTTGTGCGTACGATCACGTGCTTGCAACGGGACAGCAGCAGAGGCGCGAACCCGGAAGAAGACAGACACCTCTGGTAGCAGCGGAGCTATCTGCTCCATGTGTACGCTGTCGCGAGGGTGAAGAGTCCGCGAGATCAAGCTGAGGATACGCTGTAGCGTTTTCTGTCTGAAGTCCGCACCTTGGAGTACACACGTTGTTAACGGCAGGGACTGACACGGACATGGCGACTTCCAGCTCCTGTGTGGTGGTAAGTTCTTCCCAAGTGAAATAAGAGACAGAAGGTGGTTGGAGGTTACCTCTGCATGCAGCCAAACACGCTGTGTGTGGACGGGCTGTTAGCCGCAGTTATTAGATGATAGCTACCTGTGTGGACTGAGTACTCTTCACCACTCACACATCGGTAACTTTTTGTTGTATTTTACTTTATTTATTTTGCATGGATATTGTATTCAATACAGCTTGGCCTGTGGCGCTCTATAGACACGCGCTCCACATATGCCTTACGTACGTGACGCAAGCGGTGGACCCACTAACGTGTGGGTGTATGCGTCTGTCAGCAGAACCATTATACAAAATAACAAAGTGCTCGAAACGAACGAGGGGGTAAAGAAGGGGGCGTGTTAGAGCACGCGCCCTTTAAGTGTGGCTCCTAAGTAACGGTGCACGGCACTGTGTTTATGTTGGTGTAGAATAGAATAGAATAGAATTCAACTTTATTGTCATTGCACATGTCACAGGTACAGGGCAACGAAATGCAGTTTTCATCCATCCAGAAGTGCTTTAGCCATGATATAGATATATTACAATATATATTAGCAATAATATAGATATGTAAGTATATTACAGAAATGGGTCTATTGTGGTATTTCTGTACTATACGAATATGTTAGGGCGGCTTTAGACCTCTGTATAAATCTTGCTTCCACACTTGTATGAGAATGTGGTGTCTTTAAACCCTTTAGGATCCCGAGTGTGCGTGCAGTTTGGTATCGGTCCGACACCAAGTAAATACAGGGCCAGTACACATACCGATACTTTTCACTCGTAAAGGCAGCTGATGGAGAGGAGAGTAGTGGAGATGTCATCATTAATTTGACAATTCTAAATACATTTTAATGACAACCAAATCACTGTGATTTTTACCTTCCATCATAAGTAATCAACGTCATAAGTAGTTCTGTTGTTTAAATGTATTATAGGCTATAAATAAATATTTTATACCCATTTCCAAATAAACAATGAATTTAGCACAAGTCAAAGTATAGATCCTTTTGTGCTAGTATTGAGCCCATACCAATACTAGTATTGCTACTGATATTTGGCTCGATTTGCCCACTTCAGTCTGAAATATAAAGTAGCTAACTGTAGAAGAGCTGCTTGGTGGTGTACAGTGATTGCATTGTGGAAAATTAAATTGGCCCAGCAATGAAATAAATTCGATTTCACCACCAGTATGTGTGACATTACATCAAATATGTTGGTGTGGATGTCTGCGCTGCAGAGCTGATGTCACAGATGGAAAAAGTTCTCTTCTGCTTCTGGAAAAAGTCCCAAGCTGTACTGAATTTTAAGCTTTTTTAAGATTAAAGAAAAGACACACAGATGGACTGAAATAGCTGTTAACAAAAGATAAGTAACATTTACTTTTTCTTACATCATTCTGAGTCAAAATACAAGGTCCTACCTTACTGGATCTGTTGGTGTGTGTTTTGTGTTGTGCACTGTACTACAGGCTACCCTGGCCCCTACACTAGGATCAGTAAATAGATAACCGGTGTGCTGTTTTTCAGGCTGTTGCCAGCATTTTAAGCCCAGTGTACTTGTGATCCTTTCTGGGAAACAGATTTCCCAAAACATTTGCAGACACAGATAATAAAGCAAAGTGTCCATTTGGCTAAAATGTATCTTTTTACTGTGCTGTTGTCTTAATCACATTGAAAGAAAAATTGACAAGTTGTCAAACATAGACCAATATGCAAGCACAAAGGTCATCATTCCTTTGACCACAGTCTGGATCACTGGATTTGTTTTTCTGCGTTTTGATAAATGTTGATGCTTTATAACAGCAGTTATATGAGACATAGCTTAAGTTTAAAATATTAGGTAAATGTATGTGAAAGAAGTTTGTTTCTTTTCACTGTTATCTGCTCCTTGTCCTCTATAGATAAAGGATGTTGCACCAGCAGAGTGACATTTTGCTAGTTGTATTACCTTTGTTCCTGACCAGGGCTAGTCTGTAAGCACATTTCCAAATCATTGTGTGTTTACAGGGGTACGTATTTATTAAGGTGTTTCTATGACTGTTTTAGAATATCTGATAATACTATTTGTTGCACATAATTGTGCTGTCTGCTGTCATTTTCTGAATTATTTTTGGGCTTTAAATGTATATGGGTTTTAAAATAGCTGCCATTTCTAATCAAGAGGGAAATTATGGTTGACTAGGAGACTCCTACTGAAGGCTAGAGTACTTTTAGAGTACTGGTTTCAAGCCTGCTGCTGACTTATTTCCTGCATTTCATCCCCATTCCTCTCTCCATACTTTCCTGTCTCTTCTCTCCACCGCCCATTCCAATAAAGGGTAAAATGCCCACAAATAAAGCAAATACAACTATGTTTTCTTGATTTGTTTTTCCTTGTTCTATTGTTTTTGTTTGGTATGATAGATTTCTGAGTTCTTGAATATACGAAGCAGGAAATGAACCGAATACGTCTTTAAAACAAACGGCAAGTCTGTGAGTAACAGTGGAACATACTCTTTCTAATCATGTGACTGTGATGACATCTGCTTTGTATCAGCCTTTATCAAGAGTTCACAAACTGACCCACATGTCAGCAGGACTAAAGGGAAAGGCTTTATTTCAGTGTAGCTGCATGTGGCACGAGAATGGGAACCGTGTTATCCAGAGTTTTGGTGCGTTCATTCCTGTATTTGATTCAAATTCTGCACCGTCCCTTTCTCAGTTTTTCTCATCCCTCCCACGACTCCTCGAACTCTGTGCTGCGGCTGTCACATGATGCCAGTCATGTTGTTTGGTTTCCTGTGGTCTGCTGTTTGACCTGCAGCATAAAATGTAATTTTACAAATTACCAAGTACCTCCTTAGGAAGAGGCATACACTTCTGGAAGGAGATCAGATGGCAGTATCTTGCTGGACAAAATGTTTGTGAGGAGACCTTCAGCAGCAACAAAGGAATGATTCATTGATGCTTTAATGATGTCCAAATTGGAAAACTTCCTCTTTCTGAGAATCCAGGGTTTTTTTCTTGAGACGGCTCAGTGTGGCCCTAGGTGGTAAAATGAGGCAGATAAACTAGTGTGGCAGCAAAATTCGTGGGAAAGTAGACTTCCATTAACCTGATCTCTTTCACCTTGGTTGCCCTGTGTCAGGTGAGCCCCCCCCCCCATGCTCCTTGTTTGGTAATCCCCCCCTGAGATTTTTCTTTCAATTCTTTTGTGCTAATGTTTTTTCTTATTATTATTTTCAGATCAGTGATGAGGAGCAGGGTTATGACTTGGACCTTTTCTGCATACCAAAGCATTATGCTGCTGACCTGGAGAGGGTCTATATCCCACATGGACTCATTTTGGACAGGTGGGTGGTCCCATTCATACAGCTATGACTTGCCAGAGATTTCCTGCAAGTGGTGGATGAAAGTGCTCTGTTAAACCTGGATTCACTGATTAATGCAGACAAACTTACAGCAATCAGAAATCTTTCAGAAACATTTGCTTGCTGACACAAACTGAAAAGAAATGACAACTTCTGCTGACTGTTGCAGAACACTGAGGTCACTATCCTCTATTTCTTGCTCCCCAAACTGTGTGATATCAGGACTGAGAGGCTGGCCAGAGAGATCATGAAGGAAATGGGTGGACACCACATCGTGGCTCTCTGTGTGCTGAAAGGGGGCTACAAGTTTTTCGCAGACCTGCTCGACTACATCAAGGCTCTGAACAGGAACAGCGACCGCTCCATCCCAATGACGGTCGACTTCATACGCCTCAAGAGCTACTATGTAATTGATCTGTCTTATAGTTTTTCTTTAAATCACCAAAGCCTCTTGGAACTTTTTCTTAGAGTATACACTTAAAAAAAGTGGAAATAAACTAAAAAGTTTGGCTGATGATTAAAAGTTGCTTAAATTATAAAAGTAAAATGCAAAACAGCACAGTAGGGAAAGGATTCGGCAAATAAATGATGGTCGTATGAGGCCATGCTGGTGTCTTTCAGTCAGCCCACTGGGGATGCCTGGAAATATAAAGCCTTAACATCAATTAAATTATTAAAATAAAATAAACAAAAAATATGAAGTCTGTCTAGAGCAATGAAGAAACTGCATGAACGCAAAACAACCCATAAATGTTGTTTCTAATCATTTTCAGCCTCAGACTTCATGGTTGGACTTTCTGTCTTTGACCTTCTTGTTGCATCAGTCCATTTGTTTATGCACAGCTCTCTTAGGCTCCTGCCACAGCATTGCAGTCAGGTTGAGGTCTGCACTTTGACTGAGCCGTTGATTTTTCTTTTTCAGCCATTCTGTTGTAGTTTTGCTGCTGTGCTTGGAATCATTGTCCCATTGCATCATGCAAGCTTTAGCTGTCATACAGTTGGGCTCATATTTGACTCCAGAATACTGTTCGATATAACGATATATATCGGATGACGATATAAAAACGTCTATCGTTTCATTTTACGCTATCGTTTGTTTCGTGGTGTCGCAAAATAAACTGTTTACGACAATATTTTTTCACTGTTTTGATGGTCACTGTAGTGGCTATATTAATTTCTTAAAGTTCTCTATTTCTCTTATAGTTTATATAACCACACTACGGACAGACAAGCGCCTGTTTTTATGCGTTGTGGTTAGCAATAACGACGGTAACACCATTGTGTGTCCACTTGTTTATGTTCCACATAAACCTTTCACAATAAAGCTCAAGATCCTGTTTAGACTTTTCAAAATAAACTGAACCACGTGAAAGAGCAGATTATATTACGGATGAGAAGTAAAAAAGAGCCGCCAGATGCTAAAAAATAAACCTTAGACTCAAACGTTAGAACAGGCTTTTGTCTGGTCTTTTGCACGACTCTGTGCCGCCCTGTGAAAGACTCTTTCTTGCCAGTCTGAAGGTTTCCTTTATTCTTTTCCTATTTTTGTCTGCACAGAATGACCAGTCGACGGGTGAAATCAAAGTAATCGGTGGAGACGACCTGTCTACTCTGACAGGCAAGGTAAAGACAGCTAGCTAAAACGCTACTGACATGATTAAAAATATTAAAGGCTGGTTTTTACCCCCTTGTTTTTTCTCCAATCTAAAGTTGCTAGCAGTCAGGATGAGCAGATATTTGAAAGAAATATATCCACATTTAAGCAAAGCTATTGTTTTCATGTAATCATTTCCCAAATATCTTACATTAATTTAAAACAGGCCTGTTTATGTGGTTGTAAGTAAAACAGCTCCCACATAGTTACAGCCTTTTGCACTGTTGCAAGCATTCCCTGTGTAATCAGGAGACCACAGCTCTCCTACTCAGCTCAGTTGCATTTTAAGATGACTTGTTTTTCACTTGATTAATGGCTTTTTCTTTTTTCTTGCACACAGAATGTCTTGATTGTGGAGGTACGTACTGTTTTTCATCTGTATTAAAGTAGGCAGCTGTTATTTCCAGTAGTGCTTATCTGTGCTCCTCTTTTGTGCTTCTAGGATATTATCGACACAGGGAAGACGATGAAGACGCTATTGCAGCTCCTCAAACAGTACAATCCTAAAATGGTCAAAGTAGCGAGGTAATTCATGGCTTCACTGAACTGCTGGAGTTTTACTGGAAAGCTGCTTCAGACTGGTATGTTTCAGGCTGAGGGGTTTTAAGCAGCTAGAGCAGATTTTTATTGTCATTTTGGTTTGTGTCTTCAGTTTGCTGGTGAAGAGAACACCAAGAAGTGTTGGCTACCGACCGGATTGTGAGTTGATTATTTGTAACTTGTGAATTCCTAACAGACTTTGGTTGAAGTTCAGCTCATAGAACAGTTTGTTAAACTGCAACAATGAAGATGTAAGAAAAGCTTCACGTGTTCTTTTTCTTTTTCTCCCAGATGTAGGGTTTGAGGTCCCTGACAAATTTGTGGTGGGTTATGCACTAGACTACAACGAGTACTTTAGAGATCTAAACGTAAGTATTTGAAAGAGATAAACAGTATCGTGTAAAAGTCTTGAGCCCTCTAATATTTCATTTCTTTTGCTTGCAAGCCTTTTAGACTTTATTGTAAGTTTTTAAAATGGTCTTGGGCCATAGTTCTCCAGGTTTTCTGAAGGTCTCTCAAAGATTTTCTTTAGACATTGGCTTCTTTTTCACTCATTTTCATTCCAGAGGTTGTCTTTAGACACTTTGTTACTAGCAGCCTGTCTCAAAAGGTATTCATTAACAGTTTGACCCAGTTTAACCAGCCATTTAACACTAACCTATGAATAAATCAAGCATAAAAACGCACCCAACTCAAGGGATGAACCAGTGCTGACTCTTCACATTGCAGGCGACTTGGCAAAGAACTGATTTTAAATTATATCTTTATGGGAACCTGTCGCAGAAACACCTGACACATTTTACCTTACCAAACAAAACGGGAACAAAACAAATATCAGTTTTGTTCTTATATCAGTTTCAAGTCTTTGTTTTTTCCACTTGTCTTTATAATTTTCTTCATAACTGCCTCGGCCCTGTGCTCATACTGAGGCCGCTGGCTTGTGGCTGGCTCTGAGTTCTGGATGGTTTGAGCTTTAGGCACTTTGACTTTGTCAGATTCTTTAAAATGTCCACGTTCAGCTGGGTGATTTTAAGTGTATTATTGGATTTGTTATGAATTCTATTGATGCTTTTGTTTCAATTGATCTCACAGTGAAGAGCTTAAGCAACATATTAGCATGTGGCAGTAAGATTTTGCACAACTATTTCCCAGCACCACTGTGTGCGTGTGCGTATGTGTTGTACATACACGAAACAGATCATCTGGTAGTCAGAGCTGACCGGCCTGTCAGGGTCAAGAACTGATTCCATTTCCCAGGCAGTTCATCCATCTATCCATCCATTCGCTTCCGCTTGTCCTTTTCAGGGTCGCCGGGGGTGTTGGAGCCTATCCCAGCTGTCATAGGGCGAGAGGCAGGGTACACCCTGGGCAGGTCGCCAGTCTGTTGCAGGGCTAACACAGAGAGACAGACAACCATTAGCGCTCACATTCACACCTGTGGGCAATTTAGACTAATCAATTAACCTATCCCCACAAACTGCATGTCTTTGGACGGTGGGAGGAAGCCGGAGTGCCCGGAGGGAACCCACGCAAACACGGGGAGAACAAACTCCACACAGAAAGATCCCGGCCTGATGGTGGAATTGAACTCAGGACCTTCTTGCTGTGCGGCAACAGTGCTAACCACCGTGTTGCCCAGTTCCCAGGTAGTTGATCTGTATATTGAAAAGGTCGCCCCGTGGCTCAGGGGGATGGGAACCTGTAACCGGAAGGTCAACGGTTCGATCCCCGGGCTCTCTGTCCTGGTCGTTGTGTCCTTGGGCAAGACACTTTACCCTACCGCCTACTGGTGTTGGCCAGAGGGGCCGATGGCGTGATATGGCAGCCTCGCTTCTGTCAGTCTGCCCCAGGGCAGCTGTGGCTACAACTGTAGCTGTCTCCACTAGTGTGTGAATGAAGTGGAATTGTAAAGCGCTTTGGGTGCCTTGAAAAGCGCTATATAAATGCAATCCATGGCTCAGGGGGATGGGAAACTAATGGACATTATTATGAACCTAGAAAAGTCAGATTTTGATCCAGTATACAATACCAAGAATAGCTTAACTTTTCAGCATAAGAATTCAGGCTGTGTGGAAGAACAAACGTGGTCATAACAAATATTGACTTTCAAGTTTGTTGCATTTGTACAAACTCTGTTTTTGCTCTCTGTAGTTCCATTTCTGTTTTCGTTTCTGTCAATCGCTACAGCCGTTTCCTAATTTCCTAGCAAAATATAAGAAGTGGCTCAAGACTTTTTCCTAGTACTGTAACTCATATTTTAAAACTATTTTTCTCTTTATACATCTCTGACAGAATTAAGTGTATTTTTTTTTCTTTTCTTTTCTGTTCCAGCATATCTGCGTCATTAGTGAAACAGGGAAGGAGAAGTACAAAGCATGAAGAGCACCTCGTAACAGTTTTCAACATTTGGTTATTTCATTTCCATTTAGCATTGATGTTATATTTCATTGCTTTGTATTGTGTCATGAGAATATAATCGGCTTGCTCAGGGTCCCTGAGGATACACCCAACGTGATAATCCCGTGTTTGAATCACCACGCATGGACACGCAAAGGTTTCAATTTTTTTGCATTCGATTGCTTGAGAAAGAATCACGTCTGGGTTTAATAGAATGGATCCCAGCTTCACCTTGAATTAGAATATTGCTTTTATGGTCCCCACTTTTATTCCTTTTTTATTTTTTAATTGAGAGCATTTTAGGGAAATGCTGCTAGCTTCAAGTGCAGTCGCGTAATTGTTGTGCTGCCATAAGATTTACAACCTCCTCTTTCATATTTTGTATTTTGTGTAAAATGATTATTGTTATTATTATTAATATTATTATTTTGTGTTTGTGTAATTCTACCTGAAACTATTAAAATGTGCTTGTTTTTTTGTTTTATGGGACACCTTAAGAGGAAGTAAAATTTTATTGAAGTGTGTGTATATTTTGGAAGAATACTTCACTTTTCTACGGTACTGTTTTGTAACGCTGAAGAAACATTAGGTAGAAAAGTAAATTGCTGCTGTCCCTGATTAAATTATGTAGACATTGGTAAACCTGAGAAGAAATTTATGAAAATGAATGAAATCAAAGCTTTAGACATGCACTTCCTTTGTGTAACATAAAAGGTGATCCTTTTAACGCTGCAGATATTCAATCACAAACTGTTAATGGTTAAGAATCTTTCATTTGAATATTTGAAATTCCTAATCTGTATCTACATGTTTTATTCACACATAATTTAATTAAAGGCCCCTTTTTAAAAAATATCCTTTTTGTTTGCAGTTTCGCTAAATTAAATGTTCTGTAATCGTCAGTGTTGCAGCACCAGCCATTAAAATTTTCCACACCAAACCTGAAAGAAAGTTTTTCATTTTACTATTACAGCAAGTTATTGATATATTGAAACACGAAGTGCCAAAAAATATAAATAGTGACAGAGACAGAATGATGCTGCCAAGATTTGGTCTTCCATCTTTGCTCGTTAAGATCATGAACATTTGAGCTCCTGTTGTCTGATCGTCATTTGGAAATTGAAGCTAACATTGGGGGATAATTATTTGGTCCCCTGATGATTTGTAAGATTTTTAAGTTTGCTCTCTTGCAAAAAATCTGTAATTTTATAGCAGTTGCATTTTAATGGAGAGAGACAGAATATTAACCAAATATCCAGAAAAAGCCCAACACGTTACCTAAAAGTCATACACTGTTTCCATGTCACTGACTGAAATAAGCATTTGATGACTCAGTATTTGGTGGAGAAACCCCTGCCTATGTAAATAAATAAATCTGGGTAAATTCCCAGATCATTAAACATGCAACTATTTTGCTGGTAATACCTGAAATGAGTAAAGAAAATCAACAGCCTATTTATGCAAGATAATTCATAATTTTATTGAGGGGGTTATATTGGTTGGGTCTGATTATTGGGGGGGGGGTCATAACCCCCCTGGACATTACACCTCGGTGTCTTTAGACTGTGGGGGGAAGCCTACACAGGAAGGCTCCAGCTAACCAGCAACCTTCTTGCTCTGAGGCAAGAGTGCCAACCACTAATTAATAATTACTGTGGTTTTTAATTTGTGCTGTTGATGAAAAGCCACTCATGTTTGCAGATGCACCGCTCACATTTGTTTTCATACTGACTGGATGTTATTTAACTCTAGGCACTAGATTATATTCCAATTTCATGTGTCAAGTCTAATGGAAACTGTGTGTTTCCTCTTACCTCAAACTGAGACTAATCTTAACCATAACCAGCTGTGTTTCATGATGCTTATCAAGACCCAGCCTTAAATTAACCACTTTTCTCTGCCTAGTTCGCCTCCTCACTGCAAGCTTCACTTCATTTATGACCACAAAACTGGCACCATAATAAACATGGTTATCTGCAGGTAGTAAGCAACCCGTGAAAACAGTAAGGCCAGTCCATCCTGTACAGGGCCTCTTGTCGTTGTCTCAAGACCTGTTGAGGTGTTTGTTTTCCAGTAAAATTTTACTGCCGTAAAACCTTACTGAAATCTTTTAGCCATAATTATTTTATAGATCTGAAAAAAAGTGTCCTTACAGAAAACATTGAGACTATACTTCATAAATTGTATGCCTTTCTTTTTCAATTAATCTTTTTTGATCGCAAGGAAGGATATAAACAATATCCGGAATAAGACAAACATAGCTGTCTCTAACAAACTATCGCGTCGTTAGCCGTCTTTGTGTGCCAGAGTAAATTTTGATTTCTTTGTGGAACTGGTGAATACCGGGGCTTGCCGTGAAACCGTTTGCATGTATGGAAATTGGAGGGGAACAAACGCACGGATGGAGCATAATACTTTCCGCCTGAGCACGCCGGCTAATGGAGCGCTTTTATTGGACAGGCCTGCTAATGCTAAAAAAAAGGGGGCGTGAACTTCGCTGCTAGCTTTTCGCTCTTGTGTGATCATCTGGGGGATCTGGTTCATTCTTGGCGGTGCCCAGCAGAAGCGTTTCTTTTTTTGATAGTCTGTGGACAATATTTCAAGCTGACACGGATTAATTCGTCTTGCGTGCAGTTGTAGCTGTCGGGCTGATGGACAAAACGTGAAGTGAGACGGTGACCCGGCCTCTCTCTTTCTGAAAATGGCATTGTGGTTAACTTAGCTAGTTAGCTTATCGGGCTAGGTAGCTGGACTCTTGTTGTCGCTGAGCCAACTGGCTTCCATTAGCTAGCTGTGCGGTGTTAGCTACGGGGTATGCTGATCAGCATCACTACATGTAGCTCTGCTATTTTAATGTCGTTTGTAGTAGACTGAAAGACGAGCGTTCAGTTGGTGGACAGAGCGACCATTTGGCTAGTTTAACTACGGCTAGCTCATTTAAGGCGCTAACATGCAGCGGTAGTTTGGATCCACTCGTCACAAACTGCTGCCTTGCACCAGCAGACCAACTGTTAGTAGGCATTGTGCGGTGTGTATAGCCATGGCTCTCTAACAATCCATCAGGAAAGTTGGTGACCGGTTACAGACAGGGTTGATGAGGGGCAGCTTCGGTGAACACACGGCTGCTTTGTGGACTGGACGCCGTTATGGTACATATACAGCGTTAGTTTGCTTCAGCACCGGAGTCACCCTGGGCACGGGGCCTTGCAGATTGCCGAGAGTTACCTACACTGTGTTGGCTTGTCTTAGGTGAGCTCAACTGCCTGTTTACTCATATTGCTTCAAGAACATGTAAAGTTTGCACAGGTTGAAGATCAGTAATGTAACTTTACTGAGTCGGTTCGCCATTTTAAGTTGCTGAATCGGTGAGGGGTGGTGGTGAAGCGTTGTTTAGCGAAATGAACAGCTCAGGAGTCATGCCACAAGAAAAGATGGAACTGGATCTGGAAATCCCAGCTTCCATACTTCCAAGTGATGGACACCTGAGAAGATCCAACAGTGCACCCATGATAAATGGATTAAGGTAGGGCAATCTGACTTTAATTTACTGCAAAGTTAAAACTCTTTCCTTATTCACACATTGAAATAAGTTCATTTGCATTGACATGATGGTTAAAGGCGTTCATAATTCGTCTTTGCAGTGATAACTCCCAGGTGTTCCAGAAGGAGGTCCTACGGTGCCGGAGAAATAGCACTACAGTTGTGAACAGGCCCAACATGGTATAGTGGTTCATAAACATATTCTAACTTGATTGAGATGCCTGAGTTACTGTAATGAGTGTTTACTCATTATCAGCCATGTCCTCCTCTTACAGGTTCCTTCATCGCCCATTCGGGTCCCGAGTACCAGACTTCATCAAATTAAACAAGTAAGGAATTGAGGTGGTTGCAGTAAAAGTAATTCCTGTGGAAGTTGAGCTCTTCAGACCAATGTCTACGTCGGCTGTAGTAAGAGACATGCAAGAGCAACCTCTTTAGGCATTCACAGGGTCCTTGATCTTAACAAGCCAATCAACTCTTAGTATCACACTCCTGCAGAGCAAGTCTTGATTTCCATAAGAAAACACATGGATGTTGGTGGTGGGGAGTGGTTCAGTTGTAGCATCTGAGATAAGACTGAGCCTGAAATGGGCTTGTTAATCTTGTACTGTGAACTGAAGCGCTTCTTCTTGACCCCCATCAAAAAAAGATGTCTTTCTCTCTCTCTGCCATATTTAATAATATTTTAATAAGAGTACATATCATTTTTATCCAGGGGGAAAATGTAATGGGTCCACTTTAAAGAACATAACTCAGAAAAGTTAAAATGATGTGATGGTAGCTAATGTGATTTTTTTTTTTTAAATTTATTTATTTATTTTTTAAACCTTTGGGTCTCTTTTGTTCTCTTGCAGGAAGAGGGCATAGATGTGATGAACAGAGAAACTGCACATGAACGGTAAGCTATCCATTTATACACAGTGTTTGAATGAGGAGATCTGCTGTGTTGTTGGTGACAGGCTGATGACTCCATGTTCTGATTGTTGTTGTGCACTCAGGGAAGTTCAAGCTGCTATGCAGATGAGCCATTCTTGGGAGGAAAGCCTTAGTCTGGTAAAAACTCTGTCCCATATATGTTGCTGATTATGTTCTGCTGACGGGCAGTTTTGCATGTTTTGGCCCCTGGCCTTTCTTGGTCTCTCTTTGTTACTATAGAGAGGACAAGTATAAACATGCTAGAGTAACGCTGAAATAACTGGGAGTTAACAGGGCCACCAGTCTCTAAAGGTCAGGCTGAGTTGGTAGTATAATACTCCCACACTTGCAGTGATGTTACTATTGGACTAAAGGATGCTGTAAACACACGGTGAACTGTGAAATCTTTAATGTTTTTTAGAGTGACAATGATTTGGAAAAGCCTGTATCTTCATCTCCAAAGCGAATCGACTTTGTGCCTGTGTCTCCAGCCCCGTCCCCAACAAGAGGAATAGGAAAAAAGGTACATCTGACATTAACTGTGGTTAGAGTCACACAGTTATCGCATTATAGTTTCATTAACTAGATCTAGTTACTTACTATAACCCAGTTGACTAATAATTTAATTATGTGCAGCCTACAGGGAACAGTTGGCTGCAGTGAAGCAGGAGCTTCTTAGGCCTTTAGCCTTTTTCCACTAGTACCTGTTTGGCTCAGCACAGCTCAACTCCGTTTGTAGGTTTTCCATTATGCGGTAGTGCCTGGTAAAAAGAGCCGATGCGATCTGGAAATGTGACGCCAGCAGACTGCATTCACAGATTGGCTAGTCAGTGGCATCACTTGATGAGTCATGAGAGGGTCTCCTTCGTGAAAATCAAAACGTCCCTCTTTTAAACCCAGCAACGAGCGTGATGGCCAGAAAAAAAACACCGTGATCCCAGAGTCTGGCAAAAAGCTGTAGACCGAGCGGCAGATATACCATCGCCTCAACATGCTGTGGTGTTCATGTCTCATACACATGACTTCAGGGGACTTTGGGCTGCATTGCTTTAACATCCTCATGCACATCAGGTGTTACCGGCTTGTAGTGGAAACCAACCAAAGTCGAGCCAAATTAGGTACTAGTGAAAAAAGGCTTCTAGTTTGCTGCAGCTCCAAGATGCAACATTTTCTCTTAAGAGATTCATTCGGCTTTTTTTCCAGCTCCACAAAACAATTCAGATTTTTATATTAGCACTACACTTTAATGTCTCCGTGGTCTGAAACAAACAATTCTTGCTCCTCTTCCTTCATTTGTCCCCCCTCCTGAGGTGACCATGTAAAACCATCTAAAACTGAGTATTTGGAGCAGTCTGAAGTTGGTGACGATTAAGCAGTAATTTTTCACCACTTGAATGTTATCAGTTGCAGATTTATCTAATGCGTTATCTATGTTTTCTGCTCTCCCCCTCCTACAAGCAGCAGTGTTTCTCTCCTTCACTACAAATTCTGGTGAGCAGCAATGGTCTCACTCCCAGCCCAATACCCAGCCCAACACGGCGATTTGGGTGAGTACAAATTCTTTTGAGCTGTCACAGCTTAAAGTTAAAGAGTTAAAATCTGTCAGTTACAAACTTTGCACAATTATGTTTGCAACTTCAGCTCATGCCCACAGTTTGTTGCTGTATTTCCAAATGTATTGATTTTAATTGTTCCTGTTTTCTGTCTTGTTCAGTCGACGGAGTCAAAGTCCGATCAACTGCATCAGAGCCAGCATACTCGGTCCAATAAAACGCAAAGGTGAGTCGTGCTTTAGACATGCTTTCAATGCTCTGTGTAAGGGAGGCTTTGCACATTAACGCAGCAGCAAACAGGCACACTCCCTCTGAGTGTGTTGCAATCAGACCTACCTCTGCTCTCTGTTTTGGAAGCCGATTTGAGTGCATGTACATCCTGGCATTTGTAACCTCTGACCCTCTGTGTTTACACGGAGATTATGAGATTGACCTCCCACTCAAAAGAGATGAGCTATAATCGCATCAGTTTGCTGGTGGCGTCCTAAAACAAACTTTAGCTACCTTAAGCATATTTTACTTTATGTTTTTAGGGTTTAGGCGTCAGTCCTCTGACTTGTCTGGTGTAACCTCTGCACATTGTTCTCGCTGTGGGATCAGGGGCCACTTTATTTTACAACACCTTGCTGAGAGAGGAGTTAATCATGGCCAAGGTGTTCATCTGTTTTGACTTGAGAGACTGGTGCTCACATCCAGTGATTAATGCCTGATTTAGACTTATTTAGGAAATCTACATCATAACCAGAAACTGGTTTTAACTCAATAGGCTGTGACCTTCCACACCATTCAGTCTACGTGAGATTACTCTGAAAGGTCACAGCGAAGGGTTAAAAAGGTTTTCTGATCATGATGTAGATTTCTTTTATGGTTGGAACTAGGGTTGGATGATTTGATCTATAGTCCCTCCATTATGGCAGCACTATCCACCCTTTATAAAGCACAATGTGCCAAAAAAATTTCCCAAAAAGCAAAAAACTGGTGAGTGGGCTCATTAAGTTCCAGTTTCTAAACCATCATGCAGTCAGAAGTATCCTGTTAGTCTTCTGTCATATTATAATGATCAATTTGAAAGTCTGGGCATGAACCTGTGTGCCCTCGGACATATGTTTCGAAAGTGTTGGTTATGGGAGGGATGTGGATGTGAACATGCAACTTAAAACTTGAATCGGATAATATTTAATTTAATGCATCAAAGGGGAAATGAGGTGAAAGTCGTCTTGATTGGTGAGCTCTGATGTTATCGTCCATCAGCACGACTGTAGTCAGAAGCCATCTGTTCAACATGTCGGCCTTGAAGCTTTGATTCTAATGAAGAATATATTTGTAAAGAAATGTCGGACATCTAAGAATTTAATACATTTTAAATGGTATGACATGCATATTTCTGTTAATCATCACTGTTCTTAGACTACAGGACAAATGTTGTGGAAATGAGTCTTCGGTGGTCTTTATATTGATGAAGTTAATTTATTAAGCGCTGTGGTGCAGGAAATGCTTGTTAGGCTGGTAGGGCTGTGCGATATGACCAAAATCTCATATCCCGATATGAGACATTTATCATCCTCCTGACAACTAAATACATTTTTACATTTTCTGTAAATTCTGTGAATCTCGGGCAACTCGGCTTGGTTAAAGTGTTTTCAGCTGAGCGCGGTGTACCTGGAGTCGAGGCACGGCCGCAATTTTCATTGAGTATTTATTACACGGCGTGCAGCAGGGAAACGCCTGTTCTAAGGTTTATTTTTTAGTACCTGACGGCTCTTTTGTGTGATTCAGTTTATTTTGAAAAATCTGAACAGGATCTTCAACTTAATTATGAAAGGTTTATGTGGGGAAATAAACAAGCGGACGGCGGAGCCACGCAATGATTTTACCGTTGTTGTTGTTGTTGTTGTTGCTAATGACAACGCTTAAAAACAGCCACTTGTCCATCTGTAGTGTGGTTATATTAAATATAAGAGAAAGAGAGAACTTCAAGAAATTCTACAGTTACCATCAAAACAATGAAAAAACTTTGCTGTCAACAGTTTATTTTGCGATACCACGAAACAAACAATAGCGTAACATGAAACGATAGATGTTTCGTCTGATGTATCTCGTTATAGCGAACAGCCCAATAGGGCTAGACATGCCAGCCGATGTTATACATGAGATTCAAAATATTTTCCAAACAGACTTGATGATGTTGTGCTTGTGCCATATCTGTGGTTAAACAGTATCTATAATGGTTCATGGAAATAAAGATTCTTGGAAGAAAAACATTTGACTTGTGATCTGGACACTAAATGTTAATGCCACACAACTCGGTTTGGTTACATGTCTGACGAGCAGTCTCAACTCAGTCTCAGTCTGAGTCATCTGAAATGAACCTGCTCTTCAGTCAACAAACTGACTGCATGTTATTTCTAAATGGAGTAAATCAGTGTGAGAATATTAAATCATTCTAACCTCATTGTTTTGAACTGAAATAACATTATATGAGAGGGTAACGAGTGTCACAACCGGCTCAGGCTGGTTGTTGCTGCTGCCATTGTAGCCAGTAAATGTGTGCCTGTGTATACACACAGACGGGTAAAGTAGAGTAAACCTATTGCAATATGCAAATTCTGAGAGGTTCACATTTGAATCCTTAATCATTAAACATGACATTTGTTTTGATTTTGGGTGTGTTGGTGTGTGCATGTGTACTTTGTGGTCCTCTGTTGACAAAACACTGCCGCGCTGCAGATTGAACGTGCTGTTAATCAGTATGGATGTGACTAGGTAAAAGTTCACCAAGTGTAAACTTTGCCTGTTCATCTGCCTGGCTCTTTTGTGAATAGTCGCACAGCTCATGTGTCAATTTCTAAATGTTGGACGCCTTTTACTCTGCAGGTGAGATGGAAACGGAGAGTCAACCCAAGAGGCTCTTCCAGGGCACCACCACCATGCTGTCCTCGGATGTCTCCAACCTGTCAGATCTCAGCTCCTGGTAAGTAACTCTCAGGCCCATCAACAAATAAGAAGCTGCTTAGATAAGGATGAGCTTTTGAGTGCTGAGGCAAGTAGGCAGACACACTGGCTGTAAAAGCCAAGCTTGATTACTAGTCACCATCTCGTAAATGGAAAAACAAGGAAACCCCTACATGAAGAGGATTTGAGTAATTAATAGGGGATTTTATTGAGCCTTGTTGATTCTGATCGGAATCAAATGTCAGTCCCCTCACTGGCAGCAGTTTTACAGTTTTATTTAAGAACTATTTACTTCCATAGAAATCGAAGTATATTGATTCTGGGGCGATTCTGTCTCAAAGTTGAGTCAGTGTGAGTGCTGACATTTGAGATTTTGAGCAGTGCATTCATTCAGGGTGAATTAGTTATGCAAACTTTTCTGAAGACTACCTTTTTCTTCCCTCTCAGTCACTCTCCAGATTTACTGGATGGAAGCCTCAGCAGCGTGGGCTCCTCCACCGACTCGCCAGGCAAAATGGAGGGAGTGTCTCCTTCCTCGTCCAGCAACTCACCCTTTGCTTCTCTCCAGGATTTGTCTCCCAAATGAGCATGGGATATCTAAGACTATGGGGGGGGGAGTGGAAAAGACTTCTCTCCAGGGAACTGGTTTCCTTTTCAGACCCTTCACATCGCCAACTACATTTCCTTCAAGTGGAGTTTTCCCCCACACTTTCTTCTGACTGGCTGTTTTTATGGCTATCTTTTATGGAGGGTCTCGATTTTAAGGAGACTACAGCCATGGATGTATTTGTGTAAGAGGTAATCCTAGTAAAACTAGGACTGAGGGAAGTCGCTGCGCGCACCAGCTGCTAATTGATCTTGGATGGTGCCAGCCTTCGTAGGGATACTAATAAGTGGCTGTTGTATAAATCTGTCCTGCCAGTTCCCCTCACCAGAGAGAGAGACATTGAGCACTGGACATATAAAGACTACTTGGATGTGTGCATTTCCCTGTTTTTGTGCTGGAAAATGTCTGGCCCACTGGCCTTGGTGTGTGCACAGTCTGCAGATTTTGTAAGAAAAGATTTAACTTATTGTTTTCCTGCTGCCTGAGCAGATATTCTAAATATTTTTATGGTATAGGCTGTGAACTGTGGTGTTTGCATTTTTTTTTTTTTCTTCCCTCCCCTTCAGCTCCAAAAAAATGATTTGCTGCTACTTTAATTGGTAATTCTGAGCAAGTGGTAAATCATGATCATTCCTGGTAGTCTCAACACTAAAAGTTCCTGTGTTCTTACCAGGATGATTTTTGTGGATAAAAGTATGAAAATCTGACTTCTTTTTTCCCCTTGTTCCTTCTGGCAAAGTGTTCTTATTTATGGACAACACATTTGTTATAAAATTGGATTCGTTCTATCTGCAGTAAGCCATCTGTGCTGTCATTTACACCAAATCAAGTGACTGCTGGAACACGAGGCAAAAAAACAGCACCATCACATTGTGAGTAAAGAGACTGCTCTTTCTGCTGTGGTTACACTTTTTTCTTTTTTTTTCTCCAACACATATTGCACAGGATGCTTGGTCCTGTAGTGTTTCAGCCTGTGTGAGTCTTAAGCAGGAAACAACTAAATTTGAAGAAGAAAAAAGTCTGACTACAATATGTAGAGGTTAAAGCCTGCACTGTGATATTTGCACCTAAATTTGGTTTCATTTGTCCTGACCCCAGTGTTCATATCCATCCGTATAACTCGATACTTCCGAACCCCTCTGTGGCTCTGTAACCTTAAATGTTTATGTACCGGTACAAAAAGGAAGTGATTGTAAATCATTTTATGGAAGTGTGCCCTTTTAATTTAAACAAGTGTGGTTGCAGTTCACTTACTGAATGGGTTTGGTTTTTTTTTTTGTTTTTTTTTTTTTTTAAAAATACAAATAGGAAAATGTTGGGGGTTTCTGCTTTGTTTTTGTTCCCTTCACGATGCGTTTTTTTTTTTTTTTTTTTTTTTTTCCCTCTTCTGCTCATTTTATGAAGTGTTCAGGGCATGAACTTAGCAAATGATATGCTATACTGTATGTCTGTAATAGAGGCTGTAATCTGCTCGTCTTTTGTGACTGCTATTGTAGCGGACATCAGGAGTAAATAAATTATTTCATTATGCTTTTGTATCAGTGTTTTCTTCTGTATTAGCGCTCGTATATGGAAGACCAAAACTACCAAAATAAAAATAAATTCCCGAAATATTAGTCCAATGGAAATTGGAGTTTGTGGGATTTTTCTCAGTTTATGACTGCCAAAAATCCAGAAAAAAATAAGGAATGAATTAAAGAAATATCCAATCAAATGCACTGGATATATTTAAAAATCCATATAAAAATAATGCGTGGGGAAAATGGGAAACGATAAATATAGGAAAACAAACATTATATGGAAATGGAGAAGTTTAATCTGAATAGCAAGTTTCACATTTCATCAATTATGGTACCAGTATTTTTATAGGACATTTCGTGCATTTATTTTTACTACTTTTTTTTTTGGAGTCAATTATTGATTTTTCTCAGTTTTAGTACTTCATAAACCAAAACATACAAATTAAATGCGGATGCATCAAGGAGCACGACAGTGTTACCAGTTCTTCTAGAAGTAAACAATATTGCTAAAAGTATTCACTCGTCTACCTTCACATATGAACTTGAGTGACATCTGATTCTTAATCCATAGGATTTAATGATATCGTGATAACAGCTTCAACTCTTTAGGACTGAGTTTATGGAAATGTTTTACCATTCTCCCAGAAGCACATTTAAAAATAAACTATTTATATAGCACTTTTCAAAACAGTTCAAAGTGCTTCGCGTTTTTGAGGACACTGATGTTGGACGAGGAGGCTGTGTGCCTCAGCATCCACTGACACCACTCTGTGATTCTACTGTTGCTGTTGTTCCCAGTTGCTTCCACTTATACCACTAACAGTTGACTGTGGAACAGTCATGGAAATGTCCATGGAAGTGATTGGAACCCTGAATTCACTCACAATTCAGTGATTTGGATGGGTGAGTGAATACTTTTGGGAATGTAGTGCAAGTCTCACTGCTGCTATACTTAGGATCATTTTCCTGGTGCATGACCCACTTTCAGCCAAGCTTTACCTGTCAGACAGATTGACTCTAGAATACTTTGGTATACAAAGGAGTTCATAGTTGTAACGATAGTTAGTTGGTAGTAAGGGGCCCAAAGTGTGCCAAAAACATTGCCCAACTGTTTTTAGCCAACCTATAATTATGTAGCCTAATAGTTGCAGGGACATTTATCAAAATTGAGCTCAAAATGCCTCAACAGTGACATCTGCAGGCTAGAGGGGGCAGAGCCTGCGTGAGTGTGGGCAGAGAAAAGGACAGCAGGAGCCTGACCTCTGCAGGATGGGATCTCTCATTTTATTTTAATGCACTTCAGTTTTTTTCATGCTGATGCTTGTTGTACCACATGGTAACAATGTGCACAACCTAAAGTCAATATCTGCAGTTGTGATAATAGTATCATTATTAATATATTGTTATTATTATATGTAAATGTTTGTTTATTAGAATAAGATCGAACTCTCTGAAAATTATTAACTAAGAAAAGATGGCAACAGGTAATTTCCTAGTAATTAATCTATTTATTATTTGAGGCATTATGATTGTGCTGTGTTGTTTACAGGATACATGCTGGGATTCCCCTCCAGGCTTTTTAAAGGGAAGCATAAATGCTGAGATGAAATCTGTTTTGTTTCTCTTCGAAGGTTTTGGGAGTTCAAACTGCAAAATTTTGATGAATAAGAAGCTGAAACAAAATATCCAAGGTCCATCCATATCCTGTAGTAATTTGCAGATTTTCTTTCAAATTATGTTTATTACGTTATGTTTCAAGCCCAGATATACTTGAAGTTTCAGTGAGTCAGTTTTGAGAAGGAGTTTGTACCAGTTAAACTATGTTTCAGTATCTCAGTTTTGTTTGAATGGCTTGAAGTAAAAATTATAAAACACAGGGCTCCACGCTGCTGGCTCTGCAGGAAGTGGTGAGAGTTCTCAGAGTCCTTCTGATCACTGCATCTCAGATTTTGAATAAACTTTCCACTGATGTTAGAAAGGCCACTTTGAATTGAATCCCTGCCACTCACACAGCAACATAAAGCCAGGCCATTGTGTCCCGCTCCATCAGAGATCACATGGTCCAGGCCATCCTGACAGGAATCAGAGAGATGTACACACACAGCAAACTTTGCACAGGTGCTGCTCATTAAAACTGTCGATGTAACAGTGAAAGTTTGCATGCTCCCTAATTACACCTGAAACTTTTGCTTTGGTGGATCAAGTTTGAGTCACTGAACTTTGTTTTCAAGACAGTCCCTCAATAATCAGTCAATCATAGTTCATTTTTGTTCTTTTCGTTTTTGTCGGGACACTTTAGATAGTGGTGTCCAAGCTGAAATATTCACAGACGCTTTGGGTGGCTTAAAATATTCTTCCTTAAATGTGATTAAAAACACAAGTTGAAATAAGTATTTGTGCTGTTAACATGTGTCCACGTGGGGATGATGACTGTGGAGAAATGACTGTACTAGAAAAAAACGTAGGTTACTGGATGCACCAACTTTATAATAGTCCTTTACACCGTTCTCACTCCTGGTTGTATTTAGCTGTGTTTTGTTAATATTTATGTAATTTCATAGTACTTTACTTTTATTAATATCTTAATACTTCATAGAACAATGTGTGCATAATGTCTTGCATGCCATCAGACAACCCTGTGCATGCGTATCCTCCATCTTCGCTGCTGGAAAATGCTTCCACAGATTTCAGTTCAGCATTCTCTTGAGTGTCACGTCCCTCTCTGTATAATTTCTTCAGTGTTATTTCTCTGCCTTATTTACAGCTTTAGAGGCAACTGGTTCCCAAGCAGCTGCACATCATGTTGCTTTGAGATGACACCCCTTCCCCGAGGGAGACCGCTGGATTATTTTCAGGCACCATCATTGCAAAACTAACAGGAGCTTTATTGTCCTGTTCTGTGCCGTGTGCTTTCCTGACACAACATGTAATGTGTAAAAAATAAAACAGAATCTATCTTTGAACATGACACACTACAGCTGTATTGAGACTTTATTAAACATTTGATAAAGCATGGCAAGCGAACCATTCTTCTTTCAAGAGGAGATCCCTCCTTTGGTGACAGGTAGAAGTATCTTACTGCTAACAAACTTAAAGCCCACTCATACAAAGTATCCACACATGCAAGGAACGGCATTTAGTCTTCAGTCTACTCTAAAAAGCTTTAAAAAAACATCAATTTAATAATGGTAACAGGTAACAAAACTTTAATGGCTTTATATACAAGTACCGCGTTTGCATGTTGATTCCTTCACACTGAAATGACCACTTTCTTTCACATAATGGCAACAGAGTTACAGACAATATGTGAGGCCAAACAACAGCAAATGGCCTCACGCTTCTTCACAGGCCCTTTATCTCAGGGACAGCTCCCCTCACTCTGACCTTACACACGACAGCTCTTCCCATTTACGTCACTTTAGTTCCGTGTATGTATTAACACAAATGTGTAGATTTGAAAACAAGTATGCTAAAATGTATTTTTCAGAGGATGAGGTAATCGAATAAGTACCCCTGTTCCCCTGCTGTCAGCTCTACTTTTTTTTTACTCGTAGTAGTGCCTCTGGTGGGAGAACATTCTCTTCATGTTTCTGTTTCTTTTCTTCCCTCCTTTCGGCTCACGGCACTTCATGTGCGTAGAATGACCATTGTAAGAAGCCCTAAAATATGACAAGAAATAACACCGGGTATTATAAATTTCATCACACGCTTTGTCAAAACAAACAGCCTGGTTCTCACTTCAGAATGGAACATGCAACTTCCTTCTGTTTTTACTCACCGAGAACATAAGCAGCTACAAGTTTCTTGTTAACACTTAAGTGGAGGTAGACAGGCACAGTAGATTCTTGCTCCCCAAGTGTCGGGAGCATCAGGGCGGCCATACACACCAGCCCAAGCAGTACTGTCAACAGACTGGGTCCTCCAGCAACAGGACGGCTCTCTGCAAGTGTCACATACACACAAATAAACACACTTAGATTGAGTGCAATCACTTGTGTAACTCAGAAAAAGCCTGGTAATTTACCAAACTAACTTAAACTGCTTCCATTTAAGTCTGAAGGGGGACCCAATAGCAATATACAGCAGATTATGTGGCACTAAATTAATGTGGGTATAATTAAGAATATTATTTAAAACAAAGCAACACAGGGTTGGAAGAACAATAATAAAATTAGAATAAGCGATATCGTTTGAAATGCTCACCAATTGAATTTTGTGATAATTTGGCTCCATCTAGAGGCAGTTTCACACAGCAGCGATTTCCCCTCTTTTTCCTACCTGTCTGGAATGCAGTCTGTTCAAAAAACTCGCTGTCAGCAATTCGGCGTTCCTCATCTTGGGGCCGGGGGCTAGGCGGGTCCTGTGAGGCAGAGGGACGGAGAGTGGCCGTCACCTCTTTGCGGCCCAGAGCTTTCCGCTGACTCTGCTCTGACACCTGCAGCCGGAACTTGTCGTAGACCCCATAATGGCACGCGCGCACATCTCGGTGTCGGATTACTCTGCGTGGATGCAGAAAGTTAGCTGTACAGATAGCAATAAATTAATCAATCTGCTAGTTTAGGTTCACCAAAGCGTGAACTAACTCACATATCAACGCAACACTGAGGCTTGACGGCTCCAGTTGCATCCACCACGGTGTACTTGTTTGGCGCTGTGCACAGCACTGACAACGAAGAAAACAATACACGACGTAGCCATGTGATTGGAGATGAAAAATGAACATAACAATTATACGTAAACACAGAGATGTTGTTTCGATCTGCTCACTGACCTTTAAACTTGAGGGCGAACTCATAGGGATTGTAGAGCGTGAGCACCTGTTTGTGAGACGACTGATCATCGGCATAGAAGACGAGCTCATTGGGGAACACGAACACGGGAAGGCTTCCTCCCACCAGCTCTGGCGGTCGATGCTGCTGCTGCATTGGCTCCCGCTGAGCTCTACCCTCTGCCCAGGCCCCGCCAACTCTTCTCTAGCAACTCTCAAGCTTTGTGAGCTCCCTTCAGGTGAACAGCACTTCCCACTCTCAGCTCCTTAGGGCCATGACATGATACTGTGAAGAAACACAAGTGATGAAACGCAAAATACGCCAAGAGGCAACAGCCTGTCACTCTTTTACATTTTATGAAACTCTAATAGGTTAGTAATAGTGTAGTGGTAATACATTTCTTTCATTTTTTTCATATATCTCCTATAGCTTCTAGTTACCTTACACTTTACTGTGCCTGTTTGTTTACTTTAGTGACTCAAAGGCAAGTTTCTGCCCACCTCTTGGATGCTTTGTCTGTTTAGCTTCTCCCCCACCTCTGTGGGTTCACACCCTCTGTTTCCACACCCCCACTGCATAACAAAGAGTGAAGCCATCCCCCGCCAACAAATGTTAACCCACCCCCATAGCCTTAATTTTATTATGATATTCTAGTATATTTAAAAGTACATTTAAACACTTATAACTTAATTAGATTCTAGATTTACTCTGTTTTTAAATACTCTGTATTTAAAGCAAAAATATTATTATATCACTTACGTGATTAAAAAAATGAAAATGTTAGACTCATCTAAATGTTTTAGTTTAGTCTGTTTTTTTTTTATTTAACAGTGTAATAAGATATTTACATTGATAAACCTTTTCTAAACCACCTAAACCCATGTCTTTAAAACTTGAGCACAGCAAGGTTTTGTTATATACTGATAATCCTACACGTGCTATATTTTAACGCTACGTGTATTTTTAAAGGCAAATACTTGAAACAAAACTCAGACCTTAATGATAAGCGAGAAAGCTAAGGCAATTTCATTGGTACAACTTTTTATTAAAGGCAAACAAAGTTAAAGTGAACTCCATGTGCCTGGTCACGTGGCCCTTTGTGTTTACATGGTAACGGAAGAACTCGAGGAGCGAGACCTGTGGTGTCGTAACACTTTTTATTTTCTACGTATAGTTTGCTCCACGTCAGAAAAACACAATAAAATCACTACATTTGAAGCACGATGCTACGAAGTCACTTTCAGTATATGAGATATGATATGTTATTAAGTTATCTAGATTTCTTTAGCATTTCGTTAGTGTATATAAACTCAAAACTGTCTTTAAAGCACAGGTAACAACGTAAACAAACACCAGAAATAGGTTTTTCGTTGAATATTTGACATAAATCTATAACAACTGTGATTTTAAATTAATACGGTGCCTATTATTAAGTAATACCGATGGTATAACATGTTCTTTATCTGCTCGTGTAATAACACATATTTTCACTGTAATGCTAACGGTGTTCAATACTGATGGCTAGCGTTAGCCGGCTAAGAAAACCCAGCTGATAGCAAATTGCCTCTTAAACGTTGTCTACACGCAGTGTCATTTCAGAAAGCAAAGCGCAGATTTATTTAATTTCAATAGCAAGTCAGAGTGAAACTTTACCTTGTTGTCAGCACACGGGTTCGTGAAACGTTAGAGCTGTAAACGAGATCTGTGCTTCTGCTCCCACCCTGTTGTTGTTGCTCCTCAAGCCTTTTTTTTCTTTGTGAATAATTGTACTGCAGACCTCGCGGTGCATGATGGGATGGCAGAAGACAAGTACGTGAGAACGTAAATGTTCTCCCAGCACGCGGGCTAACGTGTTTATTACTATTTCACAACGTTTGGATCGGAGCACAGAAAACTTTATCCCCCAGGCATAATTTAATTATATTTGCAGAATGCTTTGACAACACAACTGCTGTGAAAAAAATGTGCTCAGATGTAAAGTATACTCACACTTTCCTAGTGCAATAAATTGTTTTCTTTAGCATATAACGTATAAATAGGCCAACTGAAAACAAGAAATAGCCTGTTTTAAACTTCCACCAGGCATGAGGTATTTTTCTAAACTGCTGGTATAAAGTTTTAAAACTTACTGTAATTTGATTTTTCCGTTATTTCTTAATATCATGGTAGCATCGAAGCACACTATCGTGACTTCAGTATTGTCGGAGTTACCACCATTACGGCCAAACGATACAAAAAACACGGTTCGGTAGCGAGAATTATTTTCCCGCTGTGGTATTTGCAAACTCAAGCATGCATGTGTAAGTTTCTTCCCCAGTTTTTGTTTTAGTTAACAAGGTCATGTAACTACATTCGTTGTTATTACGTTAGTCAGAAGGACGGAGCCTTTGAGACGCCTTGAACGCAGCAAAAGAATCACATCTGTGGGCGCGCGTATGAAGTTGTGATGGGGCGGGAGGGATACGGTGCAAGCGGCAAGAAATTTCAGGTCTAAGAATATAATTCTCACACTGCAACAAACAGTTATGTGGCTTCAAACTAGCCTCAAGAGACCACAGATACGAGGGCATTATACCACGCTTTTGAATAACCACCCCAAACACCAGGAGACTGACAAACTGTACTCACGAGCCATTTCGACTTCGTTATATCTGTGCTTGAGGGGGCGTGGTCATTTCCATCGGACTCAGCCAATGGCGTCGCACTGAAAGGAGCTGGGCGTTCCATTCGGTTAGGAGCAGAAGTTGAACAGCGCGAGCCGAGACAGAGCTCTAGAAAGGCAGATAGGGAGAGGGCAGAGGCAACGGCCCTCTACTGGAGGGGGGGGGGCTTATTATAACAAATATATACACACATGTGTGAACTGTTGGGCTGCACGATAGGTCATATGTGGATAATAGTTATTTTAGAAAAGCATATAACCGCGGCTTTACATTTAAAATGCCTATTTTACTTTTCCTGTTAGACACGTCCGCCTCTATGAATCAGCGCACTTATTTGGGTACGACGTATCTGGACGTTGCTAAAGGCGCGGTTGAGGTCTTTATGAAGGTAAATAATGATTTTACCCCGACCTTTTTCAGCACGTATGCACCTTTGGTTAGCTTAGGGTTCCTTGGGGAAGATAGGTCAAAATTAATATATGTTGTTTTGGTTTTCTTTTTTGACAGCTGCGTGCCCGAGACCCGGCTAGTAGAGGCGACAGGTACATGCTAGTTACATTCGATGATCCACCATACGGAGTGAAGGTAATTAGCAACTGATGCCATTTTTACATTTTACAAGCCGTTCGTATTTTTCTGTCAGTGAGATTTTATTGTCCTTCTGGTTTGTAGTCAGTGTTGGGCGGCTTCCCGGTGGCAAAAAACGGCAAATTAGTGCTCCAAATACTGACAAACGCGGAGCTGCACTGCCTCCGAACATCCAGCAGACATTTTGCTTTTGTGTTGAGAAAAGTCTCGGGCGTTGAGATGGAGGCGTGGAGATTTATTATCAGCTATGACGTCGCTCTTTTTTTAATATAACAACGTGTAGACTGGTCAAAGAGCCCGCCGATCACTTTTTACCCCGCCCCTTGCATCAGTCACGCATCGCCATTGGCCAATCTGGGCTGAAAGTTGATAAGCCCTCTTCATCATGAGATCTCTTTTTTTTGTATTTTTATGAGTTTGCTCATGTTCTCATTATTCATATTATAATTATTTGTCATCCCGATACGAGTGATCGTCATGTCCTTGCATAGGAGCAGTAGTCTTCATACATGCACAGACACACAGGAACAAATAAATACAGCGTGGGAATCACTGCGATAATTTCACGGGGTTAATATCAACAAAGGTTTCCTGACTATAATCTATTGACATGTTTTATGACCAGACACATATCTCCATCTGATCTTTTCATTCCCAATAAAATACAATCCACATGAACCCCTAAGGTCCCTGGTGTGCTTCAGTGGCTGCTCTCTACACTATATTAGGTCTCTCCAGGCTTCCATAACTCTGTCTACAAACCACACTCTACTACTCAACACAGCGTGCAGGGAGCTTACTCCGTCTTGTGCCATCACTGCCTGGAGAAAACAGAATAGTTTGCATGCCTCACTACCAAGAAGCAAAATGCTCAAAGCTGAAGAGTTAATAAATGTACAAAAGAATATGTTAGAAAGCATCGCTCAGCTCACAGTGTGATGACAAATTACTTCCACATTTCAGTTCTTTATAATCCTCTCAAAAGCTGAGTTACTGTTTACTCTGAACTGTTCAAACAGCAGCGGTGTTTTTAAAGACACTGAAACCAGAAGTGAGATTCTGAAATCATATCTCATGATAATTAAATGCAAACTATGTGACACAGTATTTTATGCTCCATCTTCATATGCCCAGTCATTTGGATAATATACTTAAAATCATTATTTATTATTCAAACTAATTCAAGGTTTCAAAAAAGCTTATTTTAAATTTAAAACATTCAACTCACTACTATTAATCTAGTTATACTTTTGACTACTGTGTAATTACTTTTTCGCCAGAATGCTAGTTTTTATACTTCTGTAACTTTATCGTCTTGTGAAATAGGTTGTAAAATGTAG